>NC_041385.1:321439874-321509627 GCF_002162155.2 Triticum dicoccoides | reverse complement strand
TGGAAACTGAGTTTACTTGGAGAAGGAGAAAGCAACAAGGCAACTGGGTGCGGCGGGGGAGGGGAGGAACACTGGGGATAGACTGAATAGCCACGAGTCCAAGACGAACTCCGTGCTCCAACGTGGGCTAATTTCGCAACTAGGCCAACAGCGGCACTTTACTGTACATTGTCTATCTCCATCGGCCCAGTTTCTCAAAAAAAAACGCCTTTACTGATTTTTCAGTCAACTGAAATTTGATTTCACTCTCTCTTTTTTGCGAGATAAATTCTTGCATTACTCAGACTTAAGTGTTACAATCTCGTCCCACAAGTTTCAAGTCCTCTTCTAGACCAAAGCCTAGAGAAACCATAGCTTGGCGTTGCACCCTACCAAAATTAACAATGACATGACTAACATTATTAGAGCTTGGACAAATATGAGCATTGCAAGAACTCCTCTCGTCCAGATTAATCTCTCATCCATACTACTACTAATCTCTTTAATAATAAAAGCGTACTTAGGCTTATTCCCAATTCCTCCTCCTATCATGACAGCCTCCAAGCAATCAGATTTCACGTCAATGTGTAGATTGGTCCATTGTAACGCCAACGAAATTCTTCCTTCAATGCAAAAAGCAGTTTCCAAACATCACGGAATGATTGTATGTATTTGTAAAAGCTAAATATGATGGGTCGTTCATGGTCTCTTAGTATCATACCTATTCCAGCAAACATCACCTAAGACCGAGGCATTAGTATTTAGCTTGACTTTGCCCTCTATCAGTCTAGTCCAAGAACAAACAACACCAACTTCCTTCATATTGCATGTGGTTTGCTTCGACACCGACATCTGATTGAAAACAGCTATCGTCTTCCTTTGTATTGGATCCACATTTGGATTAGATTGACGGGATATTAAGGAGGACACATAACTAGCCAAGAATCTGACAAAAACATCCACTTGAGGTGGTTGTTTTGAGTGTAGTACCTCATTTCGCACATACCAAATCCTCCGAAATAGCATCATAATACAAACGCATTCATCATCCTACAACTCAGACAAATGATGTAGAAACCAGTCTCGCCTGATCGGTTTTATATATGAACGTACCGACAAAGTCCATTCCTTCGTCATAGCCAATTAGCCATCCACATGAGCATGACATGGCTGTGGGTACAGAAAACATGGAATTAGTCTTCCTCTTCACTTCCACATACAGGACACATTACAGTGATCTCTAGATTTTTCATGACCTTATTTGTTCAATTAGCTAGCAAATCAATGGCCAGCCGCCAAGCAAAGATTGAACTTTTGGGGGAGCTAAACTACGCCATATAAAGTTTCACCCTTTGTCAGTTCCAACAAGTCAGGAGCTTGCCAAAGACTCCCTAGCATTTGATATTTCATCACTAGCTAACATGTACGCCCTTCTGGCCGTAAACGCACCGGGGTTTTTTGGGTGCCCAAGCAACAAAGTCATTATCAAGTCGTGTAGACAGTCATACTTTCTGAATTTCAACTATCACTGGTACAACGACTAATGCATAATCAGCCAAGTTCATCTTCTCCACCTCTGCTTTCAGTTCAATAAGAACCAGTTTTGCACTGGCCAATTGGGAAAGTGCCTCCTCCTTCGCCAGCACCATTTTAGCAAAGTCTAATTTTAAAAATCTGAGCTCATTCTCCATCTTTATATTTTTTCCTGTATCTTGAAATATTCTTTAGCATTGACAACATTTTCTCTAAGCTTATCTCTGTTCTCTTCCTCGTACATGCTCAAAACTTTGCTAGGCACATCTTCAAATACTGTGGCCACTCTTGATCAACCCACTACAGGTAAGAACACTTACGTTCATCCTATAATATTTAAAGCTAAATCAATAACAATTGTAGGGAAAATGAGTTTCTAACAACAAAGAAAATCATCACATACATATTTTGAAAAACTGAAGAAACACGTTAATTATGACATATCTTCTCAAAAAGATCAATATGCAAATGAATTAATTGCTACTAGATAACAACCAAATTCAGGAACATCACAAGCTATAACTAACTGCAACAATGCTACAAGTTCTTAGTCATGTACTATAAATAACAAATTGAACATTTTATGAGGAAACTAAATATAATTGCAACAACATAGCGACAGTGTTTGGATGACATCAAATTGATACTAACAGGTGTGTACATGCACAAATTTAGTAACATAGAATTAATAACACTAAGGCCATCCACTATGTAGGCCAAAGCCGATGTCAAAACAACTGTTGCTACATTTGGCACCGGTGCCCTACACTACCGAGCCGATGCCAGAGGAAAAGTTCAGGAAACCAGACTCTGGAGCACCTAGTTGCTCCGATGCCCAGTTCCTTCATGACGTAGAGTTTTAGTATTTTACTGCTTGGCGGGTCAGATGTGTGGAGCAAAGTTGGATGCACAAACTGCTAAAGCGGTACCCAATAATTTTCTCAGGGCGCCGTTGATGAGATGACAACATTTTTAGATACTAGGTAGAAACTGTGACACTGTCTTAATCACATCCAGAATAACATAGCATAGTGACAGTGTCTGAATCACATCTAACAAATGATTTGTAACAACGAAAGTGGGGCTAACCTTCTCTGCACGTGCCAAAAACTTCCTACCACTGTCCACAGATTCAAAAGGAACTAACTTCACATATGGAGATTGATGGTGACAACGAGCAGGAAGATCTTTAGCCACCCCACTCCATTCGTTGCAAGTGATGGTCCTAGGGAGCTACCAGACGAAGAAATGACTCAAATCGGCCGCTGGGTTAAAATCCTTTATTCTAAATCATAACACGAGAGAGAGGAGAGAGGTATACCCGACTGGTGAAAGAGTCGTCATTGTAGGAGGAACCGTTGGAGAGGTCATTGAAGAATACCATGGCGACCATGGCGGTCGGATGCGAGACGGCGAGAGCGAGGAAGCAGCTATAGTTTGGGAAGGTAGGAAGGAGGAAATAGGGGAAATGTGACTCCGGGGAGAAAAGAGGGTGGGGAGGGGGAGGGTTAGATATTTCTGCGATAAGCAACAAATTTTGAAAGGTGGAGGGAAACTTTGCGCGTGGTGCCGCCGGACACCATTCATTTTGAACAAATGTGTGTATCGCAAATGATTCTTCTGGTTCACGTGCATGGGATGAGTGTGAGCATTCAAATTTTGGTCAAAATTTCCCTGGGCATGGTGCTCATCCACGTCATTGCATAATTTAGCATCGCTTGCTAATTTGGGTACACAAAAGAGCCTACAACACACAGACCACACTTACTGAATCGAGAAATTTAATAATTAAACAGAGCCAGTTAACCTAAACATTGCTCGAACAAAAGACCAATGTTATAAACAAAGCCTAAGTACGCATAACTTTTAACAAAGCCGCCGACGCGCCACCCTATGCCTCGCCGGTGTAAGATGAGACGTCGATGACTTGTCCTGGCGACATGCCGCCATTGGTGGACTCCGCGTCCCCCATGCTGAAGTCGGCCATGTCATCATCCTCGTCCTCATCCTCGACGTCGCCCTCAAGGTTGTAGTACTCATAGTAGTGATTGCGGCAGAGCTTGCGTTGGTACTCCACAGATGATTCCTCGTTTGACAGGCTCTTCTCTACCTCCTCCTTAGCCACGCCCAACTCCTCACAGTGCTCCTCGATCTTTGTCGCCTCCTGCATCTCCAGCTCTCGCTCGACGATCTCATGAGGAAGCAGGTGCTCCATAGCCTCCACCGCCTTTTCAGACAGAGGGTGCATGCTAGATTCTGAGGAGGCCTGGAATATCTTGGCATGGGCATCCTCGATCTTGGCGTGGATGGCCTCGACCCAGGCCAGGGCGACATCGGCGGCACAGATGGCTGCTGAAGCGCTCTCGGCGTTTGCAGCCACCGTCGCAGCAGCTGCAGCTATCATGTCGGTTGCCACAGACGCCCTCTCGGCGGATGCGGATGCGCTCTTGATGGAGGCAGGGGCGCTCGGGGAGGACGCAGCGACCGTATGGGCCCTCATGAAGCATCTCCATGGCGTCATTCTTTGCAAGAAGGGGTTGGGGAATGGGCATCAGGGATTCCCAGATTTGGGGAAGACCGACACTTGAGCAGAAGAAGCTGGCGAAGCTTATGGAGGAAGACATAAATAGACCCATGAATTACCATCGCAAACGGTTCCTATAACAAACTATGTATGATGTAGTTGGTTTTTTGTATTAGTTGTGAAAGATGAATTTGGAGTACATTGGCAACAGAAGGTGTTTTAAATGTACGAGGATTTTTTGTACCATTAACATGCACTAATACAATTGTCATGTTAAAATTTGGAAATTTTAAGGGTTCATTTGACCTTTTTAAGACATTAAGTGAGTTTCTAGCTATTTAATGGTCATAATTAAAATTTGAACTACATGTACATGCAAGATCAAAACATCATGGGGTGGAAAATCATATTTGTGTCCTTGTGTGCAAGTTATTTCCATGTGCAATAAATTGGAAGGAATTTTCAAATATATTGGTGTCACGGCTTAGACACAAACATTGAGTACCATGGCCTTTAAATTTCTGAAAATTCAAAAAAATCATAAATACATGAAACCTTGCTTGATGTAGTGGCATGGAACCAAGATGCCGTGGTAAAAAATGGCCTCTTTGATGAAAGTTTGGACACACACCCCTCACAAACCGGAGCATCTCATGAGAAGACTCGTGGTTTCGAGAGGGAAGAATGCATGTTTGATGAGAACCGGTGGTAGCTTCCTCTTATGGCCTTGAAACTTTTCTACCGATAACGTGCACTAACTGTCATGTTAAAATTAGGAATTTTTAAGGGTTCATGTGACCTTTTTAAGACATTTAAGTGATTTTCTAGCCATTTAATAATCGTAATTCAAATTTGAACTACACGTACATGCAACAACTAACCATAATGGTTTGGAAAACCATATTTGTGTCCTCATGTGCGAGTTAATGCCCTGTGTAGTAAATTGGAAGGAATTTTGAAACATATTGGTGTCATGGCTTGGACACAAGCATTGAATGCCATGGCTTTTAAGTTCCAAAAAAATAAAAATTACCAGAAATACACGGAACCTTGCTCGATGTAATGGCATGGCACCAAGATGCCGTGGATAAAAAAATTGGCATGTTTGACGAAAGTTTGGACACACACCCCTCACAAAACCGGAGCATCTCACGAGAAGACTCACGGTTCCGAGAGGGAACAATGCATGTTTGATGACAAACTGGTGGTAGCTTCCTGTATGGCCTTGAAACTTTTTCTCCTGTTAACATGCACTAATACAATGGTCATGTTAAATTTTGGAAAATTTTAGGGGTCATTTAACCTTTTAAGACATTTAAGAGATTTTCTAGCCATTTAATGATTGTAATTCAAATTTGAACTACATGTACATGCAACAGGTAACCATAATGGTTTGAAAAAAAATCATATTTGTGTCCTCATGTGCGAGTTAATGCCCTGTTCAGTAAATTGGAAGGAATTTTGAAACATATCGGTGTCACGGCTTGGACAGAAACATCGAGTGTCATGGCTTTTAAATTCCCAAAAGTTCAAAAATGATCAGAAATACATGGAACCTTCACAACTGCAGTATGGTCCAAACGCGGCAGTCCAATCAGAGACCCTTTGACGAAACTATGTGCGATGCACTAATCGCAAACGGTGATGTAATAAAACCATCAAAAAGATACAAAAGGTTTGCGATGGCGGAGACATCAAACACGATTCAGATTATAGTTGCGTGTGCGATGCGTGGCATACGGTTTACTACAATGAACTGTTTGCGATGAGGAAGAACAACATAAATGAGAAGCCAGATGAAGGTGTATGCGATATATGACATACAGTTCACTCGAATGAACTGTTTGTGATTAGGCAACACAATAGAAACGATCAGCCAGATCAAAGGTGTGTGCGATATACGGCATACAGTTCACTCGGATGAACTGTTTGCGTTGAGCCAGGAGAACAGAAATGGCTCAACTTAACAAAATGTGTGTAGTACATGACAAACATGTTTGTAATCAGAAATGTGTGTGAAGACCGATAATAACACAGACGATTGCTACTATAAGCCATGTGTGTTGTAGGCAAACGCGTCCTGGTATGCAATTGTCAGCGATTGATGAATTCATCACCGACAATTTCCCTAGTATGTTCCATGTGCGATGTGATTGCATACAGAACAACATCATATATACTAATAAGGACATGATTGCATAACCAAATTAAACATCCAGTTACATAGGTGGCTAGTACACACATGACATTTGCACACACCAAAGTAAATTATTACATGTATAATTAACTAGGATAAACAATCATCTGATTGATACATCTCCAACGTATCTACTTTTCCAAACACTTGTGCCCTTCTTTTGGACTCTAACTTGCATGATTTGAATGAAACTAACCCGGACTGACGTTGTTTTCAGCAGAACTGCCATGATGTTGTTTTATGTGTAGAAAAGAAAAGTTCTCGGAATGTCCTGAAAATCCACGGAGGCACTTTTTGGAATTAATAAGAATTTCTGGGCGAAAGAAATACACCAGGGGGCCCACGACCTGTCCACGAGACAGGGGGCCCCCCCCTATAGGGCGCGCCCTCCTATCTCGTGGGCCCCCTGGACCTCCACCGACCTCAACTCCAACTCCATATATTCACGTTCGGGGAGAAAAAATCAGAGAGAAAGTTTCATCGCGTTTTACGACACGGAGCCGCCGCCAAGCCCTAATCTCTCTCGGGAGGGCTGATCTGGAGTCCGTTCGGGGCTCCGGAGAGGGGGATTCGTCGCCGTCGTCATCATCAACCATTCTCCATCACCAATTTCATGATGCTCACCGCCGTGCGTGAGTAATTCCATCGTATGCTTGCTGGACGGTGATGGGTTGGATGAGATTTACCATGTAATCAAGTTAATTTTGTTAGGGTTTGATCCCTAGTATCCACTATGTTCTGAGATTGATGTTGCTATGACTATGCTATGCTTAATGCTTGTCACGAGGGCCCGAGTGCCATGATTTCAGATCTGAACCTATTATGTTTTCATGAATATATGTGTGTTCTTGATCCTATCTTGCAAGTCTATAGTCACCTATTATGTGTTATGATCCGACAACCCCGAAGTGACAATAATCGGGATACTTCCTGGTGATGACCATAGTTTGAGGAGTTCATGTATTCACTATGTGCTAATGCTTTGTTCCGGTTCTCTATTAAAAGGAGGCCTTAATATCCCTTAGTTTCCACTAGGACCCCGCTGCCACGGGAGGGTAGGACAAAACATGTCATGCAAGTTCTTTTCCATAAGCACGTATGACTATTTACGGAATACATGCCTACATTACATTGATGAACTGGAGCTAGTTCTGTGTCACCCTATGTTATAGCTATTACATGAGGAATCGCATCCGGCATAATTATCCATCACTGATCCATTGCCTATGAGCTTTTCACATATTGTTCTTCGCTTATTTACTTTTCCGTTGCTACTGTTACAACTACTACAAAAGCCCCAAAACTATTATCTTTACTTTTGCTACCGTTACCTTTATTATCATACCACTTTTGCTACTAAAAACTTTGCTGTAGATACTAAGTTATCCAGGTGTGGTTGAATTGACAACTCAACTGCTAATACTCAAGAATATTCTTTGGCTCCCCTTGTGTCGAATCAATAAATTTGGGTTGAATACTTTACCCTAGAAAGCTGTTGCGATCCCCTACACTTGTGGATTATCATTGATCATCATCTACTTCTTCTTGTGACGCTTGCCGCCACTGCTCTACTGGTGGCACGATCCGGCCTTGTAGAGTACCGGAAGGAGGCACTCCCTCATGTCAATGATCCGCCTATGCATCTCGTAGCATGTGTACACGTTCTTGGCCTCAAACCTGAGGTGAGGTTCATCAAGGTGCCATGTCCAGGCCTCGTGCCAGGATACAGGACGTGTTTGTTTGGCATCCTACTTCATCTTTTCGTAGTAGGGTCGATGATGGCCGAGGCGAGTTCAACCAGGGAGTCCTTCTTCGTGCTGCCCCAGACCCTATAGTGGTCACGGATTTCGACAAGGATCTTGCAGGCCAAACTCATAACCTCGAGCGCTTTTACATCATCGGAGGTTTCCATCGTAGCGAACTTGTAGTCGGTGCTCTTGACAAACCTGGCGAAATGGTCGCAAGGCTATGTGGCCATGCAATAGTGGTAGATGAGGACACAATGGTGCATGCACAACTGGGTGACGACAACCTTCTAATCTATGGCGGGACGACCGCTGGTGTACTGGAGGTCGATGTTGACCACCTTGTACTTGTCTCAAGCAAGCAACTGCTCTACGCTATTGATGTAGTCCTCCACCATGGCAGGGTCGATGATGTACACTACCGAGAGATCTGTCTGCCTCGCACGGGTCTCCTCTTTATGCTTGCTGGACTCCATTGGAGCGTCGCTAGATATCCTCTCTGTATGTGTTGTCATGGGTGTGCTTGTTGTGTTGTGAGGCCCGATCGAAAGGTTGAAGAGACTAAGGTTATAATGGCTGCGGGAATTAATGGGGTAGCCATACGGCCTGGAATATCGGCATGCCCGGATGGCAGTTCTAATTTGCAGCGCGTAACTCCATAGTGTCGCACGTAACTGCATCATAGCGATGCACACGGCACAACCGCATGCATATGGGGCCCCAACATGATCGTGCGTCGGCCCCAACCGCTGGCAAAGCGCGTGGAGGGACGCGAGTAGAGTGCTCCACGGTTGCCTCAACGGCAAGCAAGCATATGCATGTAGCAGTTGAACACGCAGGGAAAAGCCGTGCACGAGCCGAGCGCGCGCAAGGACGCGACCAGAGCTTGCCGAGGGACGCGAGCAGAGGCTAGCACAGTGATACATGGCAAATAAGACGAACCGTGCGAGCGATGGCGGAGACAGCAAGCACGATTCATATTAGAGTTGTGTGTACGATACGTGGCATACAGTTGATCCATCCGAGCTATATGTGATGGAATAAGCCATGTGTGTTGTGAGCAAACGCTTGCTGGTATACAATTGTTAGCGATTGATGAATTCATCACCCACTGGTTCCCTAGTGTGGTCCGTGTGCGATGTGATATGCTATGTCTGCACAACATCTATGCTCTATCTATAGAAGAACAACATATATACTTATAACATGACATGATGGCAAAACCAAATTAAACATCCAATTACGTTATATAACAAATACGGTAAATATTGCATGGTTCAAATTCCAACATTACAAGGCCCAAATTCGAAGATTACAAGGTTCAAACTATTTTGACAAATAAAATTCATCTTCCTCAGAATCTTTTTCATCATTATTTCTGCAGAAGGATCGGCCACCGAGAAGTCGTATAGCGGCTTGATACAGTGACTTTCGAATAATCTGTCATATGAAGTTACAAACTGAAATTCAGCTTCTGCAGACCCTTTTCCATTCAGCTATAGACGCATGCGCTCTTTAGCAATCCATTCACTTCTGTGCAGTAAATATAGGGCAAACCTCATTACCTTGAGCAACCTTGCTTTCTCAACAAAGAACCTGATGAATTTAATTTCTGGTGTGGTGCCTCGGTACTCGTTAAAACTAATTTATGTGAGAAGAAGATCAAGGCATTAAATGGGATTGTTACATTCCTCAACATTTTCTACTTTCAGGCCTGCTAGTATCTGCAAACGAAGACAACATATTAGTGCCTAGCTGCAAATTTGAACACTTCGGGCCTCTTTGATTTGCAGGATTTCTAAAATATACGAAAAGAGTGAAATGCCACCTTCAATCATTCTAAATACCGACGTAGTTCAAGCCGCATCAAAAGGAATTCTCGGCGCCGTTGCCAGGGAGACATCATCAACATCTATTAGGTTCCTAATCACAAATCTCATCTCCTTGCAATTTACATTATTTGCCATTTGCCTCTCATTTTCATCTCCCCCACTTCACAAAAATTTGTGGTTTTATTCGCCCTCTTTTTCGTCCGTCGTTTTCTCGTCAGATCTGTTTTATGTGTGTGATCTTGCTTACCCACCTTGTCACTATGTATGGCACTACTACTCCCCCTTTATCTCTAGATTTTGAAGTTTTATACTTCAAGCAGAGACAAGGAGAAAATTTGAAAGATGCTTGGTATAGATTAATGGAATCTTATCGCATTAGCAATCTTAAAGGAAATGCAAGGATTTTACTTCAATTTTTTTTACATAGGATTAGCTTTGCATCATAGACAACTTTTGGATTTTGCCGCTAAAGGGAATTTTATTGAACTTGATGCTAATACTGCTAATGAGATCTTAGAGGGGATCTAGGGAATCCCACCAACCAAGAAGGGGATTTCTTTTACTCAAGAAGGGGTTCAAATTTTAGACAAGTTGAGTGATTTGCATAAACATATGGTCGAGTTGCAAAAATATAATGAACCTCTCAAGCATATTAGTGGAACCTCAATCGCATGAATACTTTGATTAGTCTTTGCAATTAACGGTTAGATATTTTAGATCTCAAAATAGTTTCTTTCCCTGAGAATTTAGGGAAGTATAAAGAGCATCCTGGTTTTGAGAAAGCCCTTGTAAAAGTTGCCAAAACTACAAATGACAATACTTAGATCTTTGCATTATGCCTAGCTAGGGGCATAAAACGATAACGCTTGTTGGGAGGCAAATCAATGAATATTTTTTTTGCCTTTTTCTTTCTGTTCTTGAGTGTTTGCACAATTATACTACTGTTATGATTGTGTTTTTTTATGTTTTAATTAGTGTTTGTGCCAAGCAAACCTTTGGGATCATGTTGGGTATTAGTTGCTTTGATCTTGTTGAAAAACAGAAACTTTTGCGCCAGTAAAATAATTTTCAATATTCACAGAAGTGCTATAAAATCCTGATTTTTGTACAAAAGATTGATATACAAATTGCCTACGTTGTCAAATTTGTTTAGAATTTTTGGAGTTACAGAATTATTCAAAGTTTTCAGATTGCTACAGACCGTTCTGTTTTTTACATATTCTGTTTTCTTTGCGTTGCGTGCTTATTTTGCTGAATCTATGGTTTGTATTGGAGGGCATAAACCATGGTAAAGTTGGAATATAGTAAATATAATGCAAGATAAAATATGAATGGGTTTGCAACAGTACTTTGAGTAGTAATTTGCTTTCTTATACTAATGGATCTCACGAAGGTTTTATTGAGTTTTGTGTGATTGATGTTTTCAAGTTTTGGGTGAGATCACGATGGATGAAGGAATAAGGAGTAAGAAGATCCTAAGCTTGGGGATGCCCAAGGCACCCCAAGTTATTATCCAAAGAGGAACAAGCAACTAAGCTTGGGGATGCCCCAAGTGGCATCCCCTCTTTCTTCTAACGACCATCGGTATTTTACTTGGAACTATATTTTTATTCGTCACATATCATGAGTTTTGCTTGGAGCGTCTTGTATTATATAAGTCTTTGCTTATTTTGCTTTTTAGTTTAAGTAAAGTATCCTTGCTAAGCACACCTATTTGAGATAGCCAAAATTATGCTATGATTTGTTAGAATGCTCTATTGCTTCACTTAAATTTTTGAGCTATGGAATTTCTCTAGTGCTTCACTTATATCTTTTTGAGCATGGTGTGCTTTATATTTTTGAAGAACTGCTCTCATGCTTCACTTAGATTTATTTGAGAGTTAGTAAATTTTTGAAGAAATTCTCTCATGCTTCACTTATATTATTTTGAGAGAATAGAACTTTTATGCTCATGTTCTGCACTTAGATTTGTTTGAGCTATGAAAAGCAACATATGAAATTAGTCCTAAAGTGATAGATATTCAATAGGGATATAATAAAAACTTTCATGAAGATCATTGGACAAAATAAACTTGATTCTTTGTAATAGTTTTGAGATATGATGATAGTGATATGTGAGTCATGTTGATGAGTAATTACGGCTTAGTAAGAATATTGATGTTAATGTTTGTGATTCCCTATGCAAGCACGAAAGTCAATAGTTATGCAATGAAATTACATCCTACTTGTGGTGCATTATTTGATGTTAGTTATGCTTAATACTCGCTTATGTGATATTTTGTTTCTTCGTTGGATGCTTCTCAATCTTTTGCTAGCCTTCACTTGTACTAAGTATGATTACTACTTGTGTATCCAAAATCCTTAAACCCAGTTTTGCCATATGAGTCCACTATACCTACCTATATGCGGTATTTCAGTGCCGTTCTAAGCAAATTTGTATGTGCCATCTTTAATCTTCAAAATAAATTTCCTTTTTGTGTGCTCGTACCGCTCATGAAACGGTAGGGGGTGGCTGATATGTTCCATGATAGATGTGTTATTATCAAGATGAGTGTTTATTCACTTGTCATTGCACGAGAGTATGGCAAAGGTATTAGGGATGCCCAGTCCTGAAATGAAAAATTAATTTACTTTATGTTGTCATAAATTCCTTCGAAAGTGTTGGTTTGGACGGCACCCGTGGATACGTTTAGCCATGGAATGTGAAAGAATGGTGGAAAAAGGAATAAACTTTATTTTCTATTTGGGAACTGCCTATGATATATCTAGCATGGAAAGTATTGGGAACTACTCGATTGTTTTTGTTGACTGGAAAAGCATGCCACTGATGACCCACAAGTATAGGGGACCTATCGTGGTCCTTTTGATAAGTAAGAGTGTCAAACCCAATGAGGAGCAGAAGGAAATGACAAGCAGGTTTCAGCAAGGTATTCTCTGCAAGCACAGAAATTATCGGTAACAGATAGTTTTGTCATAAGTTATTTCATAATGGGTAACAAGTAACAAGAGTAACTGAGGTGCAGCAGGGTGGCTGATAACCCACAAGTATAGGGGATCTATCGTAGTCCTTTCGATAAGTAAGAGTGTCGAACCCAACGAGGAGCAGACGGAAATGACAAGCGGTTTTCAGTAAGGTATTCTCTGCAAGCACTGAAATTATCGATAACAGATAGTTTTGTGAAAAGGTAATTCGCAACGAGTAACAAGTAACAAAAGTAACAAGGTGCAACAAGGTGGCCCAATCCTTTTTGTAGCAAAGGACAAGCCTGGACAAATTCTTATATAAAGCAAAGCGCTCCCGAGGACACGTGTGAATTATCGTCAAGCTAGTTTTCATCATGCTCATATGATTCGCGTTCGTTACTTTGGTAATTTGATATGTGGGTGGACTGGTGCTTGGGTACTGCCCTTCCTTGGAAAAGCATCTCACTTATGATTAACCCCTCACGCAAGCATCCGCAACTATGAAAGAAGAATTAAGGTAAACCTAACCATAGCATGAAACATATGGATCCAAATCAGCCCCTTACGGGGCAACGCATAAAGTAGGGTTTAAGCTTCTGTCACTCTAGCAATCCATCATCTACTTATAACTTCCCAATGCCTTCCCCTAGGCCCAAATAACGGTGAAGTGTCATGTAGTCGATGTTCACATAACACCACTAGAGGAGAGACAACATACATCTCATCAAAATGTCAAACGAATACCAAATTCACATGACTACTTATAACAAGACTTCTCCCATGTCCTCAGGAACAAACGTAAATACTCACAAACCGTATTCATGTTCATAATCAGAGGGGTATTAATATGCATAAAGGATCTGAACATATGATCTTCCACCGAATAAACCAACTAGCATCAACTACAAGGAGTAATCAACACTACTAGCAACCCACAGGTACCGATCTGAGGTTTTGAGACAAAGATCGGATACAAGAGATGAACTAGGGTTTGAGAGGAGATGGTGCTGGTGAAGATGTTGATGGAGATTGACCCCCTCTCGATGAGAGGATCGATGGTGATGACAATGGCGATGATTTCCCCTTCCCGGAGGGATGGCTCCGCCGGAGCCCTAGATTGGTTCCGCCAAGGTTCCGCCTCGAGACGGCGGCGCTTTGTCCCGAAAGCTTCCTTATGATTTTTTCCAGGGAAAAAGACACCATATACCAGAACATGGGCATCGGGGGGCTGCTAGGTGGCCCACGAGGCAGGGGGCGTGCTCGGGCTGGCTTCAAGGCAAAGTCAAGGAGCAAGGGTCGAAGCGACGCGGGCCCCAATCGCCTGCGGGCCAAGCTTCACGTGTGGCGCATGACGGGACAAGGACGCCTCCACTTCCCCATGTTGCCTCAGCCACCGCCCAGGCTGACAGAAAGCCTGGTGCACACTGCGGAACCATCATTGGTCGAATGCGAAGGGACGCCGGTTGGCCTTCTCCGATCGCCTATAAGAAGGCGCAGGGAGCGGAGCCCGAACCCATCTCCGCCTTCTTGCTCCTCCGTTCCACACCTCCGCCCGAGCAGTGATGGCACCGGTGAGAAGATGTTCCACCGCCGAGAAAGGAAAGGCACCACGGGAAGAGCCAGAGCTGCCCTCACCGAAGAGGGGGAGCGGCCACCCTCACAAGGCCACCGTGACGCCTGCGTCAACCCCTCTCTAGCGCGAGCGTGCTTCGCTGGGGGTCCATGCTGGCTCTAGCAGTTGCGGAAAGGGTCCTTCCCGCCGAAGTGGCCATGGATGCCGCGGAGGACGGGGCTGCTACCTCTTGAGCTTGCATTGGTTTTCCCTTGAAGAGGAAAGGGTGATGCAGCAAAGTAGCGTAAGTATTTCCCTCTGTTTTGAGAACCAAGGTATCAATCCAGTAGGAGACGACGCACAAGTCACCAAATACCCGCACAAACAATCAAAAACTTGCACCCAACGCAATAAAGGGGTTGTCAATCCATTCATGGTCACTTGCAAAAGTGAGATCTGGTAGAGAAAGATAAACGGTAAAGTAAATATTTTTGGTATTTTTGGTTTATAGATTGGAAAGTAAAGATTGCAAAATAGTAGATCGGAAACTAGCAAGGTCTAAACGAGATTCAATATAATGGAAAAGAGACCAGGGGGCCATAGGTTTCACTAGTGGCTTCTCTCGAGATAGCAAATATTACGGTGGGTGAACAAATTATTGCCGAGCAATTGATAGAAAAGCGCATAGTTATGACGATATCTAAGGCGATGATCATGAACATAGGCATCACGTCTGTGTCAAGTAGACTAACTCCTGCCTGCATCTACTACTATTACTCCACACATCGACCGCTATCCAACATGCATCTAGAGTATTAAGTTCATAAAGAACGAAGTAACACATTAAGAAAGATGACATGATGTAGAGGAATTAACTCAAGCAATATGATGAAAACCCCATCTTTTTATCCTTGATGGCAACAATGCAATACGTCCCTTGCTGCCCCTATTGTCACTAGGAAAGGACACCGCAAGATCGAACCCAAAGCTAAGCACTTCTCCATTGCAAGAAAGATCAATCTAGTATGCCAAACTAAACCGATAATTTGAAGAGACTTGCAAAGATATCAAATCATGCATATAAGAATTCAGAGAAGAACCAAATAATATTCATAGATAAACTTGATCATAAATCCACAATTCGTCGGATCTCGGCAAACACATCGCAAAAGAATATTACATTGAATAGATCTCCAACAACATCGAGGAGAACATGGTATTGAGAATCAAAGAGAGAGAAGAAGCCATCTAGCTAATAACTATGGACCCGAAGGTCTGTGGTAAACTACCCACGCTTCATCGGAGAGGTAATGGTGTTGGTGTAGAAACCCTCACTGATCGAATCCCCCTCTAGCAGGATGCCGCAAAAGGTCCCTAGATGGGATCTCACGGTGGAAAAGTGGTTTTGTGGCTCTCCCTGATGTTTTTAGGGTATAAGAGTATAAATAGGCGAAGGAACTAGGTCACAAGGGGCCCACGAGGGTGGGGGGCGCCCTACCCCCCTGGGCGCGCCCTCCTGCCTCATGGCTTCCTTGTTGCGTCTCCGACTTCATCTCCAAGTCTTCTGGTTTGCTTTCGGTCCAAGGAAGATCATCGCGAAGTTTTCATTCCTTTTGGACTCCGTTTGGTATTCCTTTTCTGCAAAACTCTAAAATAGGCAAAAAAGCAGAAACTGGCATTGGGCCCTCGGTTAATAGGTTACTCCCAAAAATAATATAAAATAGCATATAAATGCCTATTAAACATCCAAAATAGATAATATAATAGCATGGAACAATAAAAAATTATAGATACATTGGAGACGTATCAGGGGCCAAGGAGGGAGGCACGCGGTAGCCGTCCAACCACTTCGCCCATGGGCCCACTCGAAGGACACGACCCGCGAGTTTGTGGTGTGGGTGGAGAGGCCACCAGGCACCTGGATCCGGCTTCCGTACTCCTTGGTGGAGGAGTTGCCAGCAAGGGGGCCCGTCGGGCTGTGGCTGCTGCACGATGGCTGCCGCAACTAGTCTTCGCATGCGGAGGTCGAGGCCACCCCTCCAGCCACGTCTACATGACCTGGGGATGGGGGGGGGGGGAGATCGTCTGCGCTAGCAGCTCAGAGGGGAGGTACACCCTCCACTTCAAGTATAACGGGGCAATGACACTCTTCTTCAAGGTCTTCGATAAAGACGACGAATGCCTGGACTGCTGCCGGGGAGGGGGGGTGACAGCAGTGATGGCGGCCACCCTCCCTCTGAGGACGACGCTCGCCATGGCGGCAATGCCCTCGGCGGTGAACTTGCCCTTGGCGACGGCCACGACGCCTCCAGCAGCAGCGACACCTTCCACGACTACGACGAGCCTCCATGTCGCCACACCCCGATCAAGGAGGAGGAGGACTCTGACTAGGCGCCGCGGCGCCGGGGTCAGCTCCTCCTAAGCTGCGGCCCTTAGGAGGACATTTCTTTTGTCTTTATTTCTTGCACTAGAAATCATGAGGAGCCTCATGGGGCCATGTAAGAAACTGCGGCACTCGCGCCTATTATCATAATGTCTTATACACGTTTCTAAGTTGTGTTAGCGCCACTCATTTAAACTTAAGCCCTTTCCCCTCGCGATAGCTCAGTGCCCTGCATCGTCGGGGGCCAGTCCCCAGGTAATGTTCTGCCATCACTGGTATGTCATGTCACGATGCCGTGCGCAAGGCAAGGAGGTGAGCGACCCAAGGTCCGGTAAGAGCTCTTAAGGTGCGATGCTCAGGAGGCCCCCCTTGACGCACATGCGGTTTTCGGACGGAAAAGGGTTTTCTCTTAAACGGGATCGCGGAAATAGAAGTGTGTTGTCGATAGTAAAGCTCGCGCTTGGAGTGGATAAGATGACTTAGCTCTAGGTGCTCATGATTCGCGAGGTGTTTCTGCATCATGGCGGGCCCTTCTAGGGTGACGACGCATCGGCAAGTTTGCTCGAGGCCCTTTCTCCTGAGGTTCCTGTGTATTAGTAAGCTACAAAATACAAGGGGCATCGCGCACTTGTCGTCCTGCTTGCGATTGTTCTGTGAGAAGACGAAGGCACTAAGGACTTGGTGAGGTGATGTATACGCGGCCGACACGCGAGCCAGAGCTCAGTCACTCAGATTTATCAGCGCTGCAGGGACGGACCCAAGCACAGGCACCGTGCCGGTAGCCCCCTCTCATGGGACGTTCAAGGGGAGAGCTGGCAACACACGAAGCCCATTGAGGTGACTCCCAAGGTAGTATATCATTAAATGCACAGTTAACAACTGCAACGGCTCATGAAAGCATAATAGGTTCAAGGTACATGGACGAAGTGACACGGCTACAGGGTTGGGCCCAGATAGCTTCAGGATAATGTAGCTCAAGGGGCACCCTCAATTGAACAAACCAAAAAGTCACCTGGCACCGGTGTTGTAGAAGCGTTGAGGTAGCTGAAGAAGCATGCCATGGAGATTGCTCCTCATGAGCTGAGCGGCTCCGGAGGCCTGGGGAGCTCACGAGGCCCAGGGGCCTCACAAGGGTCCGGGACCTCCTGAGACGCGACCGATGAGCGCCTGGCCTCATCAGACACCATAGTACTCTACGCGAGGCGCTGGTACGAGGCGCCCATGTTCAGCAGGCCGAATGATATGCAGACATAGTTGCAGGGGTAGCCCCCACTCTAGCCAACGTGCGACGGCCAAAAGAGGTCTTGCGAAGCGGCCCTGTTGAGGCCCGGGATGTTGATGCAGATGCGCAACTCGCCACTCACATCGGGGGTGGCAGCTGCAATGGCAGACCGTGCGGGGCGGCATTCGCTGCGCATGGCCTGCGCCTCTTGAAGCTCCTCAATCGCCTTGCTGATGAGCTCTCGTGCGCCTGGTGCCTCGTGCCATACTCCTTTCTCATGGGGGCGTGCGCTGAGGCACGCCTCCAGGTGGTGCCCGAACACCTCCCTCGTCGCATTGGTCAGGTTAGAGGCTCTCCAGACGGAAGCCCCCGAGCCCGTCCTAAGGGAGACACCGGGCGCGCCTTCCTATGCGGGAGGAAGGGGCACCCTAGCAGCGGGCGCAGAGCCCGAGGCACCGCCAGTGGGCATCTCGGCCTCCTGAAGGCTCTTGGGGAGGAGCCATTTCTTCTTCACAGGGGTGGCCTCGGGAGGCAGGATGCCACCCTCATTGTCAGAGTTTTCGGCCGCCGTGGCTTGGTAGGCTTACTCAAGGGAGGAGACCGCATCCTTCTCATCGCAGGCGACCGTGATGATGCCGCTACACCTTGGCATCTTGAGGACATTGTAGTCATGATGGACAGCCGCCATGAACCTGGCCAAGGCAGGGTACCCCAGGATGGCGCTGTATGGGAGGCTGATATGGGCGACGTCGAAGTCGATGAGCTCGGTGTGTTAGTTGTCGTGCTTGCCAAAGGTGACAGAGAGGCGCACTTTCCCAGGGAGGCGGTGGAGCCGTCGTTCACCCCAGAGAATGGCTTGTTGGGCATGAGCTAATCGTAGGTAACCTGGAGCATCTCGAATGTCTTGACAGAAAGAACATTGAGCCCGGCGCCACCGTCGATGAGAGTCTTGGTGACGAAGACGTTGCTGATGGTGGGCGTGCAGAGCATGGGGAGCGCGCCTGCGGCAGCCGAGCACTTGAGGTGGTCCTTGGAGTCAAAGGTAATGGCATATTGCGACCACTTGTGGGGATGCGTGGCCTCAAGCTTTAGGAGGTCCACGTTCACCTCATAAGAAAACTGCTTGAAGATGCAGTTGGAAGTAGGGGCTGGGCACCACCTAGGATGCAGCCGATCACGCGGGGTTCCTGGAAGCCCCCAGCCTCATCATCCTGTCGGTTGTCGTCATTCCTCCTTGGCGGCGACAGCGGAGGGAGGCCGACATTGCCCCGAGGAAAGGCGGGCCTCACGAGGCTGGTCACATCAGGGGCCGTCGCGAGGCTGATCATGCTAGCGGTTCTCGCGAGGCTGGTCGCACAAGTCCTAATGAGGGTTGTGGTTGTCTCAGCGGCCTCTGCCGCGGCCTCCACTATAGTCTCAAGCCACGGTTGCCGCGCTCGGGGCGGCGGCCGAGGCACTCGTCGCGAATTTCCCTAAGCTCTTGGTAGTCGCTGGTGTTGTGGCTATGCACATTGTGGAAGACGCAAAACGGGCAGTTATCCCTGGGAGGTTGATCGTGGTCATGATCATGCTTCGTCTCGGGCTCTGCTGCCAGTACTGTGGGGCCCTTGCACTTCGTCTCTTTGGCCTTGGCTTTCTTGTCTTCATGGTTGGCCTCAGGCTGTTCGAGGAGGGAAAGGTGACCCTCTTCAGCCCTCGCACACCTGTCCGCCAGGTTGAACATCTCCAGAGCCAAGCACAAGTCATTGTGGATGGAGAGTTCCTCGTGCATCTTGACATCCTTGACGCCCTCGGTGAGCGCCGAGATGATGGATTCGTCCCGAGGCCTTCGGGATCTTGAGGGGGACATTCATGAAGCGTTGTATGGACTTGCGGAAAGTCTCGCCCGGCTGCTGCTTTGGAAGTTGGCGAGGGCGCGGTCACAGGTGCCTTGGAAGTTGGCGATGAACTGCTCATGGAGCTCATCCCACGAGGAGATCGAGCCCTCTGGAAGGTGCAGGAGCCAGGAACGCGTGCCGTCCTTGAGGTCCATGGGGAACCAGTTTGCCATGACCTTGTTGTCACCATTTGACGCCTCGATGATCAGCGAGTAGATCTGGAGAAACTCCACAGTATCGGGGGTGCCGTCATAGCATGGAAGCACGTCTGGCTTGAACTTGCCGGGCAAAATGACATGGCACGGCTCTGGTGTGAAGGTGCGGCAACCCGCCACACTCACAGGAGCATCACGTGCAAGGGCTAGCTCGGTCTTGACGTCCATGCACTGCAGCCTCTAGCGGCACGTTGTCTTGATGCTGGTGCAGCGGTGCGGGGAGCGCATGTGCATCACCTTGTGGCTGCTGCACCACCTGGCAGCTTGCCTCATCCCGTGATGGCGCCGACGCCCTATGCGGCGGGTCGTGTGGGGACGTGTTGCGCCTGGGCTCAGGGTCGACACTATGTAGAGGAGGAGGAGGAGGAGCGCCATGGGCCATGTCGCCCGCCTGGGAGGGCGGAGGACGGAGTGAGTTGGACGCCACAAGGGCCTCGCTGGCGGCGATGACGAGCTCGGTGATGCGGTCGAGCTAGGCATCATAGCCCTCGTTGGCGGGGTGGTAGCGTAGCAGCTCGCGCGCCATGAGCAGTGCAGCCTGCGCATTTGCCGGGCCGCAACGAGCGTGGGAGGACAACATCGTGCCGATAGTGAGAGACGGAGAGGCGGTGCGACCATCACGCCACACGGAGGGTGGAAGCAACAAGTCCTGCTTCTCGTGAGCAGCAGGGTCAGTGGCAGCATTAGCTATGGGAGAGGCAGAGCGGCATAGGATTCCGCGGCCCACGGGCGACGTCTGGGCGACACGAGAGTCCCGGCGCTCAGCGCGGACTCGGCGGGCGTCGGTCGTCGGAGTGACGGAAGGGAGGCAAAGTGGAGCTGGAAGGGGGATTTCGACACATCCCTACCTGGCGCGCCAAATATCAGAATCGGGACTCCGCGGACCGAAACAACGTTCGAACTCTCGGGCGTGTGCGAAGACCTAAACAAGCCCCAGCCTCAAGCTCATCACTTCATGGCCTAGCATCGACAAGTTCACATGAACGGGGAAGGAAGAACATGGTAGTTTATCCAGGTTCAGGCCACCTTGCGCTATAAAACCCTTCTCCTGTTTTGTGGTGGATTGGCCTCATGAGGAGGTTGTGGATGAACTTGCATAGTGGAAGAGCTGCCTCGTGAGGGCTCTGGGAGTGAAGGTGGAATGGATCCTTTTCCTCTCTACGGCGGAGGCTAGCCTATACTTATAGTGGCCTTGGTCCTCTTCCCTCATAGCTTAGGCAGGAAGGGGTCCTACAATGGCCAATTTGAATGGGGACAAGTAGTGCATCTTATCCTGACGAAAGGTGGTCTTCGCCTGCAAAGCTTCCAGTCGTGACGTATAGGTGGGCTCGGCGATGACATCCGTCCTGCCGAGCTCGTGGTCTTGGTCTCATTGCACCGGAATGTAAATCATTGGGGGATTCCTTGGGAACCCGCGTACGTCCTTGCCTCCTTAGCACCAAAGAGGAAAATGTCCTCCTCTATGCCAGCTGGCACCCGCCTGGCCTTGGTCATGATGGCTTGCGTCATCAAGAGCCTCGTGAGGCTGGGTACCTGCATAGAAGTCTCCGCTCCTTGGGAGGCAGGCTCGGGGATCTGCCCCTTGGGAGGTCTTGGTGTCGTCTGCCTCGCGAGGCCGGGGGCCTTCGCAAGGGTCTTGTAGCTGGGCCGTACCGGGTCGTTGATGAGGCCGCATGCTGGGCCACAGGCAGGCAAGTCTAGGTACCCCTGATCCCAGAACTCCGACATCAGGGGGCTGACTTATCCCGTGTGCACGGGGTCCAACGGGCAGAGATGGTCACCGGACCAAGAACACTATACAAGTCATGTTCTTCCACCTGTAACCCCTAATAGTAATGTCTCAATGAGCTCCACCACTGCTACACCTCATTTTACTCAATACTCTCATTTCCTCAACCCAAACTTGTTGAAACTTTGGGGATTGGGAGAGCAAGACCCAATCTACACTTATACTAAACCAAATCATGTTCCCAACAATAATTGTCTGCCCTTGAATTATTACTCTTGGAGCTTGGGCTCCCAGGCGGTTAGAGGTTCCTCCGAAAGGTTCCTTGCTTGTGATGTGCTCCAAAGAAGTCTGTAAAGGTGTGGCGATCGCCTTCAAGACCAACCCCGAGTAATTCAAGGGTCATTCATTGGGGGTGCCTCGAAAGAGAATACAGTGATTCTTCGGTGGAGTTGGACAAGCTTTGGCTCCCGCACCACTCTAAATGGAGAGTAGATCTTCCCCAAGGAAGAGTTAACTTTGGGATAGAATCCACATCCTTGTCTCACTTGTGGTTAATCCTTTCCCGCACTTTACTTTGCTTTGTATGCTTGTTGGCTTGCTAATTAGATTGTGTCCTAGCATATTTAGCTTTAAGCTTTCTTGTCATTTAGGTTGTGTTCACTTAGTTGCATATCTAGCACTACTGTAGGATGGTCCTAACACGACAGTACAATCAGAGACCCTTCGACAAAACTGTGTGGGATGCATTAATCGCAAATGATGGTGTAAGAAAACTGTCAAAAATGATACGAACTATTTGCGATGGCGCAAGCATCGAACATGATTCAGATCAGAGTTGTGTGTGCGATATGTGGCATACGGTTGGCCCATACGAACTGTTTGCGATGAGCATAACAATAGAAATGGTCAGCCAGATGAGGGTGTGTCTGATATACGACATACAATTCACTCGGATGACTATTTGTGATTAGGCAACACAACAGAAATGGTCAGCCAGATCAAGGTGTATGTGATAGAGGGCATACATTTCAATCTGGCGAACTATTTGCGATGAGCCAATACAAGAGAAATGGTTCAATTGAAAAAGATGTGTGTGATACGCGGCAAACATGTCCATAATTAGAAATGTGTGCGAAGACCGATAATAACACAGACGATTGCTACTAATAAGTTGTGTGTGCTGCGGGCAAACGCTTATTAGTATACAATTGCAGCGATTGATGAATTCATCATCGATGGGTTCCCTAGTTTACACCATCTACAAGGTGACTTGCTCTGTCTATAGAAGAACAACATATATGACCAAAATCAACATCCAATTACATAAATGACTATACAAATAATTCGCACACATATCAATAAAAAATTACATGCATTATAAACTAGGAGAACTGATCACCTAATCATCTAATTCTTGTGACATTGTTGCCATTGCTCTGTGGCTTGTTTCCTCATCTGGGGCAGGACGAAGGAACTTCCTCATGTCAACGATCCGCCTGTACATCCAATGGTGCAGCCCCTGACCTTGTAGTAGTCATGGATGTTGACAAGATTCCAGCAAGCCAAGCTTGAAACCTCGAGCGCTTTTAGATCGTTGGTGGTGTCCACCATAGCGAAACTGTAGTCGAGGCTGTTCATAAACCTGGCGAAACACTCACAAGGCCTTGTGGCCAAGTGGTAGTGGTAGACGAGGACGCCATGGTGGACGCATAACTGGGCAACGATAACCTTGTCATCATGCCCGACACGACCGCCAGTGAACTCGAGGTCGAAGCCGACCACTTGGTACTTGTCCTCAACAAGCAACCGCCCCATAGTTTGGATGGAGCTCTCCACCGAGATCGGCTCATCTGTGTACACCACCGTGAGGTCCTTCCCCCTCACGTGTGTGTCCACTATGTGATGCATGGTGAACTGCTGCCCATTGTCATTTGTCAGCCGCTGGGAGCGCCATTGGAGCCACGGGAAGCGCAATTGGAACCGCTGGATATCCTCTCTGTATGTGTCGTGGTGGGTGTTCTTATTGTGTCGTGTGGCGCGAGAGATTAAATTAAATGGCCGTGGGTTTAAATGGGGTTCTGACAGCGTAAATTCTCAGAATGTCTGCATAGCAGTTTTTGCAGCGGGTAATTGCATCGTGGCGCCGTGCCCGATGCAACCGCATACATAATGGTAGCACAAGCGTACATGATCATGTGCTAGCCCCAAACACTGGCAGCACGCGTGGAGGGATACGGGTAGAGCGTGCGGAGGTACATGAGAGCAGAGCATGCACCGTGGCTGCCTTAGCCGCGAGCAACCAAATGCATAGAGCAGTTGAACGCACAGGGAATGGTCATCTATAAGCCGGCTGGCAGTTGTGAGCCAGCGACATGATGTGAAACTACCTCGCGTTACACATCACACGGTGGTCGAACAATCGTTCGCGATGTTGTGTAGAGAGCGGCTGTGTGCTACTACCTCCGTCATGGTTTGTTAGTCACCTTTATATTTTGTGCCACATTTTGACCTTAAATTTAACTAGCAAAATGTTAATGCATGTTATAAAAATAATATAAGTGGAAACTATGTTCAAAAACAAATCCGACGATATAATATATGGTGACATGCATTTGTACTTTATTAGTTAAATCTCTACTTAAAATTTGGCACAAAAATACAAAGAGGACTTATAAACTAGGACGGAGGTAGTAGGTAATTAAATCAGATTTTTTTATTAATGTATGTGTTTCGTCCTCCTCTCGCACGTCTTATCACCCTGTTGTCGCATGCGGCTTTGATCGCAAGCTTGAGCTCCAGCAGGCGTTCTTTTGGCCAAATGGTGGCTCAAAGTGGCGCCAATGAATCGTTGGTGAGCCCATTCCCGTGCAACCGTGCAGGTTCCCACACATAGCCGCACAAGCTTCCCACCTGACTCTTTGAAATCCCACAAAATCCCAATGCTTATTGTCCTACTATATCAACCCTCGCGTTCGGTGAGTCCTGCGTCGCATTTCCCCCTCCCTCCCGGTGGCTTATCTAGTCCGCTTCTTGCACAATCACCAATGGCAGTGGTCCGTCATCGTCGCTCAGCCACTCTACTATCATGAGAGGACAGCTCCAGCTGGGAGGCTACACTACGGTGGCGGCGCAGTCCTCAGCGCAATGTAGTGCGTGTGGCATCCCTGTTGGGTGTGTGCGCAACACCCACCACACGACAACTATTGCCAGCCGCCGTTGCCGCCACCCCACCGTCTGCCACCATGGCTGCCACACCAACAACAAAAGCCAGGGCCATCGCCCGCTCCGCCACCGCGGCCTGAAGGTGGGAGGTGGCCGTCGTGCCTAATGTTTGCTTGAGTGACGTCGATATTTCCCCAAAGAAGAAGGGATGATGCATCACAACAACGGTAGGTATTTCCCTCAGTGATGAGACCTAGGTTATCAAACCAATAGGAGAACCATGCAACACCACTTAAACAGCTCCTGCACACAAAGAACAAATACTTGCAACCCGACATAAGAGAGGGGTTGTCAATCCCTCACGGGTAAAAAGATAGATAAAATTATAGTAGATTGGATAAATAGATCTCGCGGGAATGCGAGATAAAATAAATTACTAAAAATTGCAGCAAGGTATTTTTGTATTTTTGGTTTAATAGATCTGAAAATAAAAGCAAATAAAAATAGATCGCGAAGGCAAATATATTAAAGAAGAGACCCGGGCGTCGTAGGTTTCACTAGTGGCTTCTCTCAAGAAAAATAGAAAATGGTGGATAAACAAATTACTATTGGGCAATTGATAGAACTTCAAATACTGACGACGATATCCAGGAAATGATCATTATATAGGCATCACGTCCAAGATTAGTAGACCGACTCCTGCCTGCATCTACTACTATTACTCCACACATCGACCGCTATCCGGCATGCATCTAGTGTATTAAGTTCATGGAAAATGGAGTAATGCAATAAGAACGATGACATGATGTAGACAAGATCTATTTATGTAGAAATAGACCCCATCTTGTTATCCTTAATAGCAACGATACATACATGTCGGTTCCCCTTTTGTCACTGGGATCAAGCACCGTACGATCGAACCCATCACAAAGCACCTCTTACCATTGCAAGATAAATCGATGAAGTTGGCCAAACAAATCCCAAATATCGGAGAAGAAATACAAAGCTATAAGCAATCATGCATATAAGAGATCAAAGAAGACTCAAATAACTTTCATGTATAAAAACATAGATATGATCATAAACTCAAAGTTCATCGGATCCTAACAAACACACCATAAAAAGAGTTACATCATATGGATCTCCAAGAGACCATTGTATTGAGCGTCGCTAACGGTGCAGCAGCGGTAGGCACCGAATTCTAGTTGTCTAGCTCGTCGGTAGGCTCCTTCTCCTCTGCCTCTTACTAAGCATGCTCCACAGAGGAGAGGCTGCTGGAAGTAGTACAAAGCCCCTCCGTAGTAGTAGTATTTAGGGGCTATTTTGTACAGTTCATCTGACTACAGATGTGGTTGAACTGTACAATGTACTTAAAATTAGCTAGTATATATAGTTGAACTAGCTATTTCAGTACATGGTTAGAAACAATTGGGGAAAAGTTTGGTCGATTTAGCTGTGGAGTTGAACTATTTATATAAAGAACGACTGCTTAATCTATGAATGAAATCTATGCTTACTAAATTTCGTTTGCAAAATTAGATAGTGCTAGTGATTTTTTAGCTGCAAATTTTGACAAATGGCAGTGTTACAAGTTTGACAAAGGGCAATGTTACTTGATCAACAAATGTCAATCTTTCCAGTTAGACAAATTGCAATATACCCAATCTGACAGATGCAAATCTTACCTAATTGTCTATACGTGGTTGCACACGGGTCATCAGAAAAAATTGTTTGTGTTGAAGGGATGTAAAATCCCATGTGCCAGATTTTCTCTTGGCTTAGTGGCAAAGGAACCATAGATCTTACTTTGCATACTATCTTCAATCTAAACTGTTTGCGACAAAGAGATGCACAAATCCTGCACGACAAATTTTCCCTTGGCTTACTGGGGAAGGACCATAGCTGTCGCTTTGCATATGGGTGTTCTATCTAAAACATTTGTGATGAAGAGATGCACGAATCCATGCGACACATTTTCCCTTGGCTTACTGCGGAAGTTGTAGGTTTGCATACGGGTGTTCTATCTAAAATGTTTGCAATGAGTGTTTTAAATTTAAAAATCATTGATGTTTTTGTTTAAAAATCATTTGATAAGTCTGTACATTCAAAGAGAAAAATGCAAGTTTGTTCAAACCATAGGTTTCATTCATTCACAATGTGACTTTATATTCATATGATTGAGATACAGTATTAAACCCAAAAAGCAAATTTCGGTGGCGGTGGAGGCGGCGTGCTGCGCCGACATTGTTGATGTCATCCTCCGAGACGCCATTGTTGAAATCTTCAAGGCACACATAATGTTCTTCACTTGGAAATCAACATCCTGTCATCGCGCGATCGATGGGCAGGACGCGGGAGGATGGCAAGTCACGGCGCTGCATGGTAGCAGTCGACGGCAGTGTCCCATGACGCCGAGGGGGGCGCGCACATGGGCAAAAGCGCGGCGAATGCAGGCAAATGCAAGGGGACCGGCAACATGATGGGTACAGGGGCACGCACGGGCACGGGCTTTGCCACTGACATGTACATGAGGTCGGTCGGGTCCGGGGGGACCTCGTTGATGCCCGTGGCTTCCAGCGCTGCGATAGTACTCAGCGACCAGCCCGTCAATGCTACAGGGATGGTCGCTGGCGCGGGCGCAAGGATGGGAGCTGGGACGGGTGCGGGGGCAGCAACCACCATGGCTAGATCATTCAGACCATGTCCATGAGGCCCCTTTCCTCATTATTTTCTATCTCATCCGGCTCGGAGTCGACTTCACCAAACTGAAAGACTAGTGGCGGATGATCCTTCTACGCCATGGCGTTGGTGGAGGTCCGCGGGAGGGGAATGGGAGGAGAATATTAAGGTCACCCGTATTAAACAGCGGCTCGGGTGCCATTATTGGAGAGGATGCGAGCGAGGTGGGCGGCCATGGAAGTCAAAGGGATAACTTCCTAGTGAGCATGCGCAACATATAGCTTGCATGCTTCTCGGTGAGCCTGCACATTGGAGCCATGACTTTCTCATCACCGTTCGCCGCCTCGATGCTCAGCTCGTAGAGCTGGAGGAACTTGGTTGGGTCAGGGGTGCCGTCGTAGCGTGGAGGCAGATCTGGCTTGAACTTGCCGGGCCAGACGACACGGCGGAGCTCCGGAGTGAACGCCCGGCAGCCTGCCGCGCTCATGGGAGCCCGCCGCAGAGGGGGAGCCTGGTCTTGACGTCCACACGCCGCCACCTCGGGTGGCGCATGATCTTGGCACGGGGGTGCTGGGAGCACACGCGCCTCTCCCTCGGGCTGCTGCACCACTCGACAACTTTCTTCATCGCGCGTCGGTGCCTTGCGCGGCGGGTCGTGCTGGGGGACCTCACGCCCTGGCTCGGGGATGACATCGTGCAAGAGAGGAGGAGGGGGCGTGCCGTGGGCCATGTCGCCTGCCTAGGGCGGCGGGGCAGGCAGCGAATGAGATGGCGTAGGAGCCTCTTATGCGACACTGACGAGCTCGGCGATGCGGTCCAGCCAGTCTTCATAAGGTCAATGGCTAGACAATAGCGTAGAAGCTCTCGTGTCATGAGTAGCACCACCAGCGTGTTCGCTGGCCCACGACGACCATGGGAAGTCAAAGCAGCGGCCGGGGTTAGGGATGGAGTGGTGGTGCGGCCGTTGCATCGCATGAAGGGTGGCAGCGACGAGTCCTGCTGCTCGTGGATCACGGGGCCGGTGGCGGCATTGGCCATAGGTGACGGGGAGCGGTGGGGAGCACTGTTGCCCGCGGGTTCCGTCTGACCAACGCGGGCGACGAGGGCTGCCCGATGCTCAGCACGAACTCGACGAGCGTCCGCCATGAGAATAGCGGAGCGATGGAGAAACAACCGACGGAAAAGAGGCTTTGACATGCCCCTACTTGCCGCGCCAAATGTCGGATTCAGGGCTCCGCAGACCCAAGGTTCGAACTCTAGGGTGTGTGCGAAGGACTCAACCTCTCCTGCTGGCCAACTCGCTACTCTCACGACCTAGCTCAGTGAACAGGAAAGGAAATGGATACGGAAGTTTACCCAGGTTCGGGCCACCTTGCGGTGTAAAACCCTACTCCTACTTTGTGGTGGATTAGCCTCGCGGGGGGCTGAGGATGAACTAGTACAAGGAAGAACAGCCTTGCAAGGTCTACTCTGGGGTGGATATGAGCTCCAGGGATTCGATCTCTCTCCCCTATCCCCTTGCTACGGTGGTGGCTAGGCTATACTTATACTGGCCTCGGTCCTCTTCCCCCAAAACTTAGGTGGGAAGGGATCCCAAAGTGGCCAATTTTGGAGGGAGACTTGTAGTACATCTTATCCTGATGAAAGGTGGTCTTCGCCTGCAAAGCTTCTGGTCGTGACGTCGCGATGGGCTTGGTGATGACATCTGTCCTGTCGTCCTGGTGGTCTTGGTCTTGTTGCATGTAAACGGTAACCTTAGTTGATTCCTCGGGACTCTGCGCCTACGCTTGCCTCCTTAGCACCAAAGAGGAAACCTGCCGCTCTGCACCCACCGGCGCACACCTGGCCTTGGTCGTTGTCGGTGTTCTGGGAATGGGGGTACCCAGACTTGCCTGCCTGCGGCCCACAACATGGCTCCATCGACGGCCTGGTACGGCCCAGCTTCGACATCCACAACTCAAGACCCTCGCGAAGGGCCAAGCCTCGCAAGGTGGACGACACCAAGGCCTTCAAAGGGAGCAACCTCCTCATGCTGGCTCTCAAGGAGCGGAGATTTCCATGCAAGGCTGACCTTGTGAGGTTCGGGTGACGTGAGCCATGACGACCAAGGCCAGGCGGGCGCCAGCGGGGCAGTGTGCCAGTTTCCTCTTTGGTGCAAAGGAGGCAAGCAGCAGGCGCGGAGACCCGAGGAAGCAGACAAAGGTTTCCATTCCCGTGAAACAAGAACAAGACCTCTCGGACGGCAGGATGGAGGTTATCACCGAGCCCACCGCGGCGTCACGACCAGAAGCCTTCATTTGGAAAGAGGACCAAGGCCACTATAAATAGGACCTAGCCACCACCATGGAAGGAGAGGACAGATCAAGTCGACCGAACCCATTCAACCCTCACCAGCTCACTTGAGACCAAGAACACACCTCCTGAGGTTGTTCTCCACTGTACTAGTTCATCCTCAGCCCCACGAGGCAAATCCGCCACAAAGCAGGAGTAGGGTTTTACACCGCAAGGTGGCCCGAACCTGGGTAAACTGCTGTGTCCCCTTTCCATTGTGTTCGTCGTGCTAGGCTGTGAGATTTGCGAGCAGGCAGACTGGGGAGGTTGAGATCTCTGCACGCACCCTAGCGTTCGAACCTCTCAAGGGTTTGCGGAACCCGAAATCCGACATTTGGCACGCCACGTAGGGGTGCGTTGGAGCCTCTCTTCCGTCGGCCGATTTGCCACCACTCCACCGCTTCCATGGCTAACGCATGCTGAGCTCGCACTGAGCGTCGGGTCGATCTCGCTGCCCGCGTTGCTCGGACAACACCGGCGGGCGACGGCTGCCCCGCTGACCCCCGTCGCCGGTGGCAAATGCCGCCACGGGCCTCGCGGGCCACGAGCAATAGGCCTCTTCACTGCATCCTTTCGTGCGCCACGACTGGCGCACCGCCACTGCGTTGTTGACTACGACTGCTTCGTCCTCCCATGCTCCTCATGGCCCGATGAATGTGCAGGCCGCGCTGCTCATGGCACGCAAGCTCGTGCGCTACCGCCTGCTATGTCTTGAGCTTGCGTTGGTTTTCCTCGAAGAGGAGAGGGTGATGTAGCAAAGTGTAGCATAAGTATTTCCCTCAGTTTTGAGAACCAAGGTATCAATCCAGTAGGAGGCTCCTCAAATTTCCCACGCACCTACACAAACAAACTGAGAAATCGCAACCAACGCAATAAAGGGGTTGTCAATCCCTTCACGGCCACTTGCGAAAGTGAGATCTAATAAAGATAGTACGATAAGATAAATATATTTTTGGTATTGTCTAATATAGATGCAAAAAGTAAAGATGCAAATAAAGTAGATTGAAAGCAAATATGATAAGAGATAGACCCGGGGGCCATAAGTTTCACTAGAGGCTTCTCTCAAGATAGCATAAGTATTACAGTGGGTGAACAAATTACTGTCGAGCAATTCATAGAAAAGCGCATAGTTATGAGATTATCTAGGCATGATCATGTATATAGGCATCACGTCCATAACAAGTAGACCGACTCCTGCCTGCATCTACTACTATTACTCCACACATCGACCGCTATCCAGCATGCATCTAGAGTATTAAGTTCATAAGAACAGAGTAACACATTAAGCAAGATGACATGATGTAGAGGGATAAACTCATGCAATATGATATAAACCCCATCTTGTTATCCTCGATGGCAACAATACAATACGTGTGTTGCAACCCTTTCTGTCATTGGGTAAGAACACCGCAAGATTGAACCCAAAGCTAAGCACTTCTCCCATGGCAAGAAAGATCAATCTAGTAGGCCAAACCAGACTGATAATTCGAAGAGACTTGCAAAGATAACTCAATCATACATAAAAGAATTCAGAGAAGATTCAAATATTATTCATAGATAAACTTGATCATAAACCCACAATTCATCGGATCTCGACAAACACACCGCAAAAAGAGTTTACATCGAATAGATCTCCACAAGAGAGGGGGAGAACATTGTATTGAGATCCAAAAAGAGAGAAGAAGCCATCTAGCTAATAACTATGGACCCGTAGGTCTGTGGTAAACTACTCACAACTGATCGGAGGGGCAAGGATGTTGATGTAGAGGCCCTCCGTGGTTGCTTCCCCCTTCGACAGAGTGCCGACAAGGGCTCCAAGATGGGATCTCACGGATACATAAGGTTACGATGGTGGAAATTGTGTTTCGTGGTGCTCCTGGATGTTTTTGGGGTACGTAGGTATATATAGGAGGAAGAAGTACGTCGGTGGTCGCCCGAGGGGCCCATGAGACAGGGGGCGCGCCCTACAGGGGGGCGCGCCCTCCTTTCTCGTGGGGCCCTCGAAGGCTTCTTGACTTGCACTCCAAGCTCTCCGGATCAGATTTGTTCCAAAAATAACGCTCCCGAAGGTTTCATTCCGTTTGGACTCCGTTTGGTATTCCTTTTCTTCGAAATACTCAAATAGGCAAAAAAACAACAATATGGGCTGGGCCTCTGGTTAGTAGGTTAGTCCCAAAAATGATATAAATGTGTAAAATAAAGCCCATAAACATCCAAAAGGGGTAATATAATAGCATGGAACAATAAAAAGTTATAGATACGTTGGAGACGTATCAAGCATCCCCAAGCTTAATTCCTGGTCGTCCTCGAGTAGGTAAATGATAAAAAAGAAATTTTTGATGTGGAATGCTACCTAGCATAATTCATAATGTAATTTTCTTTATTGTGGCATGAATGTTTAGATCCAAATGAATACAAAATAAAAGTTCATATTGACATAAGAAATAGTAATACTTCAAGCATACTAATCAAAGTAATCATGTCTTCTCAAAATAACATGGCTAAAGAAAGTTATCCCTACAAAATCATATAGTCTGGCTATGCTCTATCTTCATCACACAAAGTATTTAATCATGCACAACCCCGATGACAAGCCAAGCAATTGTTTCATACTTTAATAATCTCAAACTTTTTCAACTTTCACGCAATACATGAGCGTGAGCCATGGACATAGCACTATATGTGGAATAGAATGGTGGTTGTGGAGAAGACAAAAAGGAGAAGATAGTCTCACATCAACTAGGCATATCAACAGGCTATGGAGATGCCCAATAATAGATATCAATGTGAGTGAGTAGGGATTGCCATGCAACGGATGCACTAGAGCTATAAATATATGAAAGCTCAATAAAAGAAACTAAGTGGGGTGCATCCAACTTGCTTGCTCACGAAGACCTAGGGCACTTTGAGGAAGCCCATCATTGGAATATACAAGCCAAGTTCTATAATGAAAAATTCCCACTAGTATATGAAAGTGACAACATATGAGACTCTATTATGAAGATCATGGTGCTATTTTGAAGCACAAGTGTGGAAAAAAAAGATAGTAGCATTGTCCCTTCTCTCTTTTTCTCTCATTTTTTTTCTTTCTTTCCCTTTTTTTCCTTTTTTTCTTTGGCCTTTTTTTGGCCTTTCTCTCTTTTTTCTTTTTGTAAAGTTCGAAGTCTCATCCCGACTTGTGGGGGGATCATAGTCTTCATCATCCTTTCCTCACTAGGACAATGCTCTAATGAAGATCATCACACTTTTATAGATTTACAACTCAAAGCTGGAACAAGATATGACTCTATATGAATTCCTCCGGCGGTGTACCGGGATATGCAATGAATCAAGAGCGACATGTATGAAAATTATGAAGGTGGCCTTGCCACAAATACAATGTCAACTACATGATCATGCAAAAAGCAATATGACAAAAGTAGTGTGAGTCATATGAACGGAACGGTGGAAAGTTGCATGGCAATATATCTCGGAATGGCTATTGAAATGCCATAATAGGTAGGTATGGTGGCTGTTTTGAGGAAGGTAAATGGTGGGTGTATGGTACCAGCGAAAATTGCACGATACAAGAGAGGCTAGCAATGGTGGAAGGGTGAAAGAGTGCGTATAATCCATGGACTCAACATTAATCAAAAGAACTCATATACTTGTTGCAAAAATTTAGAAGTCATCAAAAACCAAAGTACTACGTGCATGCCCCTAGGGGGATAGATTGGTAGGAAGAGACCATCGCTCGTCCCCGACCGCCACTCATAAGGAAGACAATCAATAAATAAAATTGTGCTCCAACTTCATCACAAAGCGGTTCACCATACGTGCATGCTACGGGAATCACAAGCTTCAACACAAACATTCTTTAAATTCATAATCACCCAACTAGCATGACTTTAATATCACTACCTCCATATCTCAAAACAATTATCAAGCATCAAATTGATCATAGCATCCAATTCACTTTCTATGATAGTTTTTATTATACCCAACTTGGATGCTCATCATTCTAGGACCAACTTTATGATCATAGCAAATACCATGCTGTTCTAAAAGACTCTCAAAATGATATAAGTGAAGCATGAGAGACTAGGAATTTCTTCAATTAAGACACCACCGTGCTCTAAAAGATATAAGTGAAGCACTAGAGCAAAAACTATCAAGCTCAAAAGATATAAGTGAAGCACATAGAGTCTTCTAGCAAATTCTAATCAAATAGGCTTCTCCCAAAAGGTGTGTACAGCAAGGATGATTGTGGTAAACTAAAAATCAAAGACTAATATGATACACGATGCTCCAAGCAAAACACATATCATGTGGCGAATAAAAATATAGCTCCAAGTAAAGTTACCAATGAACGAAGACGAAAGAGGGGATGCCTTCCCGGGGCATCCCCAAGCTTAGGCTTTTGGCTATTCTTGAATATCTTGGGGTGCCTTGGGCATCCCCAAGCTTAGGCTCTTCCCACCCTTTATTCCATAGTCCATAAAAGCTTTACCCAAAACTTGAAAACTTCACAACACAAAACTCAACAGAAAATCTTATAAGCTCAGTTAGTGAAAGAAAACAAAACCACCACATAAGGTACTGCAATGAACTCATTATTTATTTATTTTGGTGTTAAACCTAATTTATTCCAACTTCCTTATGGTTTATAAACTAATTTACTAGCCATAGATGCATTAAAATAAGCAAACAACACACGAAAAACAGAATCTGTCAAAAACAGAACAGTCTGTAGCAATCTGTAACTAACGCAAACTTCTGGAACTCTAAAAATCCTACAAAAATAGGAAATCCTGTACAATTTGTCTATTGAACAGCATAAAAAAGAATCAATGCAAAAGCACGTTCCTGTGATTTAACAAAATTATATTCATGCGCACAAAGTTTCTGTTTTTCAGCAGAATCAAATCAACTATCATCGTAGGTTATCCTATAGGTTCTATTTGGCACAAACACTAATTAAAAGATAAAAACACATCTATTCAGAAGATAGGTGCAAGATTTATTACTAAACAGGAGAAAAAACAAAAAACATAAATAAAAATTTGGTTGCGTCCCAACTAGCGCTATCGTTTAACGCCCCTAGCTAGGCATAAAAACAAAGATAGATCTAACGAGTGCCATCTTTGGCACTAAATTCATAAGTAGCACGCACGATAGATTCATAAGGTAATTTGACTTTCTTTCTTGGAAAGTTTTCCATGCCTTTCTTTAATGGAAATTGGAATCTAATGTTCCCTTCCTTCATATCAATAATCGCACCAATCGTTCTAAGGAAAGGTTTACCAAGAATAATAGGGCAAGAAAGATTGCAATCTATATCAAGAACGATAAAATCTACGGGCACCAAATTTCTATTTGCAACAACAAGAACATCATTGATCCTTCCCATAGGCTTTTTAATGGTGGAATCCACAAGGTGCAAATTTAAAGAGCAATCATCAAGATCATGGAAACCTAGAATATCACATAAAGTTTTCGGAATCGTGGAAACACTAGCACCCAAATCACACAAAGCAAAACACTTATAATCTTTAATTCTAATCTTTATAGTAGGTTCCTACTCATCATTAAGTTTTCTAGGTATAGAAACTTCCAAATTAAGTTTTTCATCATAAGATATCATCAAGGCATCAACAATATGTTTAGTAAAAGCTTTATTTTGACTATAAGCATGAGGAGAATTAACAACGGATTGCAAGAAGGAAATACAACCTTTTAAAGAGCAATTATCATAATCAAATTCCTTGAAATCCGAGATAGTAAGTTCAATATTATTAGAAGTAGAGGATTCTCCAATCTCACTTTTACCAATTTTTGCATCAAGATCTAAAGACTCCGAATTTTTGGGACGCCTTCTAGGCAAAGTTGATACATCATCACTCCCATAATCATCAAAATTCATATTGCAAAACATAGATCTAATCGAAGACGCATCAATAACTTTAAGATCCTCATCATTATTTTCACGGAGACTAGAGGAACACGCTTTTATAAAGCTTTCTTTTTTAGCACGCAATCTAGAGGTTTTTTCCTTGCACTCGTCAATGGAAATTCTCATTACTTTGAGAGACTCATTGATATCATGCTTAGGAGAAGAAGATCCAAGTTTAAGAGAATTAACATCAAGCGAAAGTCTATCGATGTTCCTAGCCAAATCATCAACTTTGAGCAATTTTTCTTCAAGCAAAGCATTAAAATTCTTTTGAGAAATCATAAATTCTTTCACACTATTCTCAAAATCGGAGGGCATCTTATTAAAATTACCACAAGAATTATTGTAGGAATTTCCATAATTATTAGAGGGATTACTAGGGAACGGTCTAGCATTAAAATTTCCTCTATAAGCATTGTTTCCAAAACTATTCCTACCAACAAAATTCACATCCATAGATTCATTATTATTCTCAATTAAGGAAGACAAAGGCATATCATTGGGGTCAAGAGGAGTATTTTTAGTAACAAACATCTTCATAAGTTCATCCATCTTTCCACTCAAAACATTGATTTCTTCTATAGCATGCACTCTTTTACTAGAAGATCTTTCGGTGTGCCATTGAGAATAATTAGCCATAATATTATCAAGCAATTTTGTAGCATCTCCTAACGTGATTTCCATAAAGGTGCCTCCCGCAGCCGAATCTAAGAGATTTCTAGAAGCAAAGTTCAAACCAGCATAAAATTTTTGTACGATCATCCATAAATTCAAACCATGAGTAGGGCAATTACGAAGCATCAATTTCATTCTTTCCCAAGATTGGGCAACATGCTCATGATCAAGTTGTTTAAAATTCATAATATCGTTCCTAAGAGTGATGATCTTAGCGGGAGGAAAATACTTAGAGATAAAAGCATCTTTGCACTTGTTCCAAGAATCAATACTATTTTTAGGCAAAGACGAAAACCAAACTTTAGCACGATCTCTAAGTGAAAACGGAAATAACTTCAATTTAACAATATCATTATCTATATCTTTCTTCTTTTGCATATCACACAAATCAACAAAATTGTTTAGATGAGTAGCGGCATCTTCACTAGGAAGGCCGGCAAATTGATCTTTCATAACAAGATTCAGCAAAGCGGTATTGATTTCACAAGACTCAACATCATTAAGACGAGAAATCGGAGTACTAAGGAAATCATTATTATTGGTATTCGAGAAGTCACACAACTTGGTATTATCTTATGCCATGGCAACAAGTAATCCAACACACAAGAAAACAGAAAAACGGCAAGCGAAAAGAGAGGAGGAGATTGGGAAAGAGAGGGCGAATAAAACAGCAAGAGTGAAGTGGGGGAGAGGAAAATGAGAGGCAATGGCAAATAATGTAAATGCGTGGGAGATGGGTTTGTGATGGGTACTTGGTATGTCTTGACTTGAGCGAAGACCTCCCCGGCAACGGCGCTAGAAATCCTTCTTGCTACCTCTTGAGCTTGTGTTGGTTTTCCTCGAAGTGGAGAGGGTGATGCAGCAAAGTGTAGCGTAAGTATATTTCCCTCAGTTTTGAGAACCAAGGTATCAATCCAGTAGGAGGCTCCTCAAAAGTCCCACGCACATACACAAACAAACTAAGAACCGCAACCAACACAATAAAGGGGTTGTCAATCCCTTCACGGCCACTTGCGAAAGTGAGAACTAATAAAGATAGTATGATAAGGTAAATATATTTTTGGTATTTTGTAATATAGATGCAAAAAGTAAAGATGCAAATAAAGTAGATTGAAAGCAAATATGATAAGAGATAGACCCGGGGGCCATAGGTTTCACTAGAGGCTTCTCTCAAGATAGCATAAGTATTACGGTGGGTGAACAAATTACTGTCGAGCAATTCATAGAAAAGCGCATAGTTATGAGATTATCACGTCCATAACAAGTAGACCGACTCCTGCCTGCATCTACTACTATTACTCCACACATCGACCGCTATCCAGCATGCATCTAGAGTATTAAGTTCATATGAACAGAGTAACGCATTAAGCAAGATGACATGATGTAGAGGGATAAACTCATGCAATATGATATAAACCCCATCTTGGTATCCTTGATGGCAACAATACAATACGTGTCTTGCAACCCTTTCTGTCACTAGGTAAGAACGCTGCAAGATTGAACCCAAAGCTAAGCACTTCTCCCATGGCAAGAAAGATCAATCTAGTAGGCCAAACCAAAGTGATAATTCGAAGAGACTTGCAAAGATAACTCAATCATACATAAAAGAATTCAGAGAAGATTCAAATATTATTCATAGATAAACTTGATCATAAACCCACAATTCATCGAATCTCGACAAACACACCGCAAAAAGAGTTTACATCAAATAGATCTCCACAAGAGAGGGGGAGAACATTGTATTGAGATCCAAAAAGAGAGAAGAAGCCATCTAGCTAATAACTATGGACCCGTAGGTCTGTGGTAAACTACTCACAACTCATCGGAGGGGTAAGGATGTTGATGTAGAGGCCCTCCGTGGTTGCTTCCCCCTCCGACAGAGTGCCGGCAAGGGCTCCAAGATGGGATCTTGCGGATACAGAAGGTTACGGCAGTGGAAATTGTGTTTTGTGGTGCTCCTGGATGTTTTCGGGGTACCAGGTATATATAGGAGGAAGAAGTATGTCGGTGGCCGCCCGAGGGGCCCACAAGATAGGGGGCGCGCCCTATAGGGGGGGGGCGCCCTCCTATCTCGTGTGGCCCTCCGAGGCTTCTTGACTTGCACTCCAAGCTCTCCGGATCATATTTGTTCCAAAAATAACACTCCCGAAGGTTTCATTCCGTTTGGACTCCAGTTGATATTCCTTTTCTTCGAAATACTGAAATAGGCAAAAAACCAGCAATATGGGTTGGGCCTCCGGTTAGTAGGTTAGTCCCAAAAATGATATAAATGTGTAAAATAAAGCCCATAAACATCCAAAAGGGGTAATATAATAGCATGGAACAATCAAAAATTATAGATACGTTTGAGACGTATCACCGCCCGGTCGATGACCTGTACGAGGACTGGCTCGACCGCATCACCGAGCTCGTCAATGCTGCTAGAGATTCTGCTGCACCGTCCTGCTCGCTGCCTCAACCACAGCCTGCTGCAGGGGACAGCTCACTGGGCGCCTCCTCCACTTCCCAGGCAAGACACTATCATTGAGCCAAGGCGGGTGGCGCCTTGACGTGATCCGCAGCGTGAGGCGCGTGCACACGATGAAGCAAGCTGCTAGGTGGTGCAGCGGCCACAAGAAGATGCGTGTGCACTCCCGGCGCTGCCCCATCAAGACCGTGCGCCACCTGTGATGGCGGCGTGTGAGCACCAAGACCAGACTCCAACTCCACGGCGGGCTCCTCTGACCACAGTAGGGTGCCGCACGTTCACTCCGGAGTTGCGCAGCATCGTCTGGCCGGGGCAGTTCAAGCCCGACCTACTTCCGTGCTATGATGGCACCGCCTACCCTGCTGAGTTTCTGCAGCTTTATGAGCTGAGCATCCAGGCGGCCAGCGGCAATGAGGAGGTCATGGCGAACTTGTTCCCCATGGCCTCAAGGACGGCGCATGCTCCTGGCTCCTGAACCTCCCCGCAGGAACGATCTCCTCCTGGGACAAGATGCAGGAGCACTTCATCGCCAACTTTTCTAGGGCACTCGCAGCCGCCCGCCAGCCTTGGGTGACCTGCGACGCATCAAGCAGCAGCCAGGAGAGACCCTGCAAAAGTACATCCAGTGCTTCAACAATGTTCGCCTCAAGATCCCCAAGATGTCGGATGAAGCCATCATCTCGGCGTTCACTGATGGCGTCCGCGACGTCAAGATGAAGGAGGAGCTTGCCATACACAAAGACCAGTGCACAGCCCTGGAGATGTTCAACATGGCAACCAAGTGTGCGAGAGTTGAGGAGGGACGCCTCTCCCTCCTCGAGCTCCCTGACACAGACCCAGAAGACAAGAAGGCCAAGGCCAAGCACGTGAAGCGCAAGGGACCGGCCAAACTCGCAGCCAAGCCAAAGATGAAGCGCGAATGCGATCACCCAGAGTCATCCAAGGGTAGCCACCCGTTCTGCATCTTCCACAACGTGCACAGCCACAACACCAACGACTGCCAGGATCTCAGGGCCATCCGCGACGGCCGCCTCGGTCATCGCCCCGAGCACAACAATCGAGGCTACGGTCGTGGAGGAGGCCAAGGTGGAGGACGCTGAGACAGCCGTAACCATTGTCAGAAGTGGCGCGGCCAGCCTTGGGAGGACCGCTGGTAGGGCCAGCCTCGTGAGGGTGCCTGGAGGGATCAGCCTCGTGAGGACCATCCTCAGGACAACACTGACCTTCCTCCGCTGCCGCCACCACCAAGAAGGAACGAAGACCACCACCAGGACGAGGGGGGTGGGGGCTTCCAGGAGCCTCACGCCATCGGCTGCATCCTGGGCGGCTTCTAGGACCTAGCCTCTCATCGCATATTCAAGTAGTTCGCATGTGAGGTGAACGCAACCCTCCCCAAGCTCGAGGCAACGCGCCCGCTCAGGTGGTCCAAATATGCCATCACCTTCGACTCCTCCGACCAGCTCAAGTGCGCGGCCATAGCCAGCACGCTCCCAATGCTTTGCTCGCCCATCATCAGCAACATACTCGTCACCAAGACACTCATCAATGGCGGTGCAGGGCTCAATGTTCTCCCAGTCCAGATGTTCAACAGGCTCCAAGTGTCGTATCACCAGCTTCAGCCTACCAAGCCCTTCTTAGGGGTGACCGACGGCTCCACGCATCCGATCGGGCAGGTCCGCCTCCCAGACACCTTCGGCAAGCGCGACAACTACCGCACCGAGCTCATCGACTTCGACATCACTGACATTTGCCCAGATGATAATGATGAGGTTCATGAAGACACTCAACCAAATGATGAAGGACCAGATAATGATGTGTAGATAGAACCAGCTGTTGATCTTGATAACCCACAACCTAAGAATAAAATATATGACAAAAGAGATTTTGTTGCTAGAAAACATGGAAAGGAAAGAGAACCATGGGTTCAAAAGCCTATGCCCTTTCCACTTAAGTCAATTAAAAAGAAAGATGATGAAGAATTTGAACGCTTTGCTGAAATGTTGAGGCCAGTTTTTCTGCGAACTTGCTTGATTGATATCTTAAAAATGCCTCCTTATGCAAAGTATATGAAATACATCATCACTAATAAGAGAAAAATACCGGAAGCTGAAATCTCCGCTATGCTTGCTAATTATACTTTTAAAGATGGAGTACCTAAAAAACTTGGAGATCCGGGAATACCAACTATACCTTGCTCCATTAAAAGAAACTATGCGAAAACGGCCTTGTGTGATTTGGGACCTGGTGTTAGTGTTATGCCTTTCTCTTTATATAAAAGACTTGATTTGAATAAACTCACACCTACCGAAATATCTTTGCATATGGCTACTGCCATACCGGTATTTGTGAGGATGTGCCCGTTGTTGTTGCTAATGTTACTACTTTGACTGACTTTGTTATACTTGAGATGCCCGAGGATGACAACATGTCTATTAACCTTGGTAGACCCTTCTTGAATACTGCAGGGGCTGTTATTTATTGCAATAAAAGCAAGGTCACTTTTCATATCAATGGTAATGAGCATACGGTGCACTTTCCAAAGAAACAATTCTAAGTGAATGGTATTAATGTTATTGAAAAATCTCCGACAATCACTATTGGAAGTCTACCTCTACCTACTGTTAAAAAGAAATATTAAATGCTTATTATTGGGGACATTCATGTCCCCATTGAGGTAACTTAGTGGTTTACGAAAGTTCTTTGGTTTCATGCTAATCGAAAGTGGTTGTTAATAAGACTTGATCAACCTTATTAACGGACCATTTTTGAGAGGTATGAAGTTGATCAATTTAGTAAGCACTACCTTCTGTCCCTACCTTTTGTTTTCTATTTTTATTAGTTAAATAAAATAAAATGCCATGCTTTATCTATTTTCTGAGTTTTTCGTGCAATAAAAAATGATCCAAAAATAAAAGTTCTGCAAATGCTCTGAAAACTTGATACAATTTTTTCTGAATATTTCTGAATTTCTGGTGCAAATAATATTAGAGGGAGGTGCACCAGGTGGGCACAACCCACCTGGGCGTGCCAGGACCCCCAGGCGCGCCCTGGTGGGTTGTGGGCCCCCTCACTTACTTCTTCTTCCCACATCACTCCATTCACCCATAAAAAAAATCACTATCACACTCTCTCTCGTGTTCTTGCTCCCGAAACCGCGGATTTCGATCTCTTTGCTTGAAGCTCCATTTCAGAAACTGTTTCGGGGATTTGTTGCTTTGTATATGACTCCTCCATGCGTCCAATTAGTTTTTGTTTTAGAGGTTTATATTTAGAATAATTAGCTACTCTTGGTGTGGCTGTAGATGAGCTTGCATGTTTAATTCTTAGAGTTCTAAGTAGTTTGAATGCTTGCTATGGCCTCTATACATCTCTATGAGTAGTTGCTATCAATTTTGTGAAGTTTTGTTGAGAAAAATTTTGTGGACTAAAACTTTCAGAATTTTGTTCATAGGAAAATGACGAGTTTCTTTAGGAAGTTTGCTTCCAAGAAGAACTCCAAGGGGGTTATTTGGCAGTCATCTGACAATGATCTCCATACCCCGAGGTTGGCGGAGCTTCGGCCATGCGAGTGGCCGCATAATGCGTTCACGGAAGAGGCCGAAATCCTCCAAGAGTTCAACCAATATGCTTCTAATGCCCGCCTCACTGACTTCATCACAGCTGAATGCGAACAGTATCATCTCCTCACAGATTCCTTTGTGCAAAATTTTCATTTCCATTCTAGAAATAACCCCCCCTGAGGTGTCATTTAATTTATATGCTGAAAACCGCCAGATCCCACTTACTGAATTTTGTGACATGCATGCTTCCTTCTGATGGGGATTTGATAGAGCCTAAGCCCTCAGAGTTTGACGGATTTACCGTACTCTGATTGTGGGGGATGAGAGAGGAGTATCGGGCACCACTGCCATTAGCTTGCAGTTTCCTACCGTGCATTATTTTGCCTTATTTATTGCAAAGTGCTTGCTAGCGAGAGAGAAGTTGGGTTCACTTAGCGCCCCAGACTTTGCTATTTTGCGTCGCACACTTTATGGTGACAACACTTATAGCTTGGGAGCTATTGTGGCACGTCACCTTCACCTTAACAGATTAAAGTGTAAAATACATGGGGGCATTTACGCTACTCGCTTGGCGACTCACTTCAATGTGCAGATACGCCAGCATGATCACCCCTTGACCAAGGTTTACCTAGATAGAGAAGCTATGAAGGACCACCAGTTTATTGCTACTGATTACCCTGATATTGACTTGCCTTACAACTTAGTTTTCAGTGAGAAAACTCGTAATATTATTCCCTTGCCTGCACCTGCTTTGTTTGATCATGTTGCCAGGGATGGATACATGATTATGCCTTAGGACATTGTCTCTTACTGGAACAACCTGGCTGCGGCACATGCGGAGCCTCAACAGTGGGACCCTATGGTGCCTGCTCCCCAGCACTTCAACATTGGACCTCATGGCTTCGACGACTGGTGATTACCAAGTTAGGCCAAACGCCTAAGCTTGGGGGAGTACGTATTTCCACCGACATTACATTCATATTCACACATTTCATTCCAGTTGTCGGTGTCCACACTTTTTCATTTTATCATCCATGCTTAAATTATTTGTTTCTCGCTTTCTTCTTGTGTGTTTGAAAAACTTTGAGAAAATCTCAAAATATGATTCTTGCTTCTTTTTGATTTTTCTTCCTAGCTTAAATTGTTGTCGCACTAAAAAGAAAACCCAAAAAGATTTCCTTGTTCTTCTTTTACTTGTTGGGAGCTTTCCCATGTAAATAGTTTTTCTCGTTTTTGCTTTTCCCTTTTTCGGTTGCTTGCTTTCGAAAAAACAAAAACTCCAAAAATATTTTAGTGTGTTTCTCTGAATTTCTTTTTCTTTTGTTGAGTCATACCGAGGATAAGACCACAATGTAAATGTTGAGTGGCCCTCATTTGCATTGTTGATCTAACAAAGAGCCCATATTACCTTGTCTTCTCCTCTTGAATAAAATGTTTGCCGATTCCAGCTTAGTCCACAGCACTCTTGCACTATTATTATTTCAAATCGTTCGGTCTTGCAAGTGAGAGGCAAGAATGACGATATTAGATGAACTGGCCATGGCAGAGAGAAACGGGTATGAGCTCGACTTGTTCTATTTTTGTAAATATGTTTAACCTAGTATCCATGATTCAACCTATTATGATTAAACATGTTTGTAATGACAATTAGAGATTATAGTTTCTCATGCCATGCATAAGTAGCTAGGAGTGAATAATGACATATCTTGGGTATCAACATTGCGTTAAAATGATTGTGATGAAGTAGGATGATATGGTATCTTCCTCTGAATGTTCGAGTGGCTTGACTTGGCACATGTTCATACATGTAGTTGAATTAAAACCAACATAGCCTCTATGATATTTATGTTCATGGTGTTCATATCCTACTCATGCTAGTATCCAATGTTACTTATGCATAATGCATGTTCATGACCGTTGTTTCTCTCTAGCTGGCCGCTTCTCAAACTATTTGCTAGCCTTCGCCTGTACTAAGTGGGAACTCTGCTTGTACATCAAAAACTTGAAACCCAAGTTATTCCAGATGAGCCCACCATACCTACCTATATGCGGTATTACCCTGCCGTCCTAAGTAAATTTGCATGTGCCATCTCTAAAAACATCAAATTAATATCCTTTTTGTGTGCATGGATCGTTCATGGAATGACAAGAGGTAGTCGGTATCTTCCATGCCAAGCGGGTTATTCTCAGGTCGAGTGTTTATTCACTCGCCATCGCACGAGAAAAGGGAGGTAATAGGGATGCCCAGTCCCAAACTGCAAAAAGAAAAGAGCTTACAAATAATCAAACAAAAACTCCCAATGGAGTCATAACCTTTACATTTCCAATTGAGAACCGCCACTAGCATGTTTAGCATGGAAGATATTGATAACTGATAGTCGTGAAGTAAATGAGAAGGGTGCATGTCTCAAAATTTCATTTACCTCTGTTTTAAAAACTTGAGCTCTGGCACCTCTGCAAATCACTGCTTCCCTCTACGAAGGGACTATCTATTTAGTTTTATGTTGTGTCATCACCTTCTCAAATAAGCGCTAGAACCCGAGAGCACTATTGTCATGCTGATGCATTGTGTGTAGCTAATGTTGGGTGCATCATGACTGGATCTTTTGTACCATGAATTACAATGTTTAGTTGCTGCTTGAACTTTGGTGGTGCTCTGCATTTATGTTTTGCAGTCTCAGAAAGGGCTAGCGAGATACCAGTATTGTCATACTAGAGAGCAAAAGAGTTCGTAAAAGTTTTTCTTTTTCACTTTCAGTTTATCAACTGAATTGCTTGAGGACAAGCAAAGGCTTAAGCTTGGGGGAGTTGATACGTATCCAACGTATCTACTTTTCCTAATGATTTTCCTCTTGGTTTGGACTCTAATTTGCATAATTTGAATGAAACTAACCCCAGTCAGACGCTACTTTCAGCAGAACTACCATGGTGTTGTTTTTGTATAGAAATAAAAGTACACAGAATGGAACGAAACTTTGTGAGGATTTTTTATAACAATAAAGAGAGTTTCTGGAGCCAAGAGATACCTGAGGGGGCCACTTGGGTGGGCACAACCCACCAGGGCGTGCCTGCCCCCCAGGCGCGCCAGGTGGGTGCTGCCCACCTAGTGGCCCCGCTGACCCTGAAACCGACGCTATAAAATTACATTATTCCAGAAAAAATCAGGGGAAAAGAATTATCGCGTTTCACGATACGGAGCCACCGCCGTCTCCTGTTCTTCATCGGGAGGCCAGATCTGGAGACCGTTTGGGCCTCCAGTGAGGGGGATCTTCGATCTTTGTCATCACCAACCCTTCTCCATCGCCAATTCTATGATGCTCCCCACCGGGAGTGAGTAATTCCTTCATAGGCTCGCTGGTCGGTGAGGAGTTGGATGAGATTCATCATGTAATCGAGTTAGTTTCGTTAGCGCCTGATCCCTAGTATCCACTATTTTCTGAGATTGATGTTGCTAAGACTTTGCCGTGCTTAATGCTTGTCACTTTGGGCCCGGGTGCCATGATTTCAGATCTTAACCGTTTATGTTATCACCTTTATATCCATGTTATAGATCCGATCTTGCAAGTTATATTCACCTACTATGTGTTATGATCCGGCAACCCCGGAGTGACAATAATCGGGACCACTCCCGGTGATGGCCGTAGTTTGATGAGTTCATGTATTCACCGCATGCTAATGTTTTGTTCCGGTTCTCTATTAAAAGGAGGATTTAATATCCGTTAGTTTCCAATAGGCCCCCGTTGCCACGGGAGGGTAGGACAAAAGAGGTCATGCAAGTTCTTTCCATAAGCACGTATGTCTATTTACGGAATACATGCCTACATTATATAAATGAACTGGAGCTAGTGCCGTATCGCCCTAGGTTATAACTGTCTCATGATGAATATCATCCAACGAGTCACCGATCCAATGCCTATGAATTTATCTTATATTGTTCTTGCTAAGTTACTACGGTTGCTATTGCTATCGTTACTGCTACAAAATCACTGCTATCACTATTACCGTTACTGTTGCTACTGCTGCTATCATCAAAACTATCATATTACTGTGCTACTAATCACCTTGCTGCAGATAATTAATCTCCAGGTGTGGTTGAATTGACAACTCAGCTGCTAATACCTTCAAATACTCTTTGGCTCCCCTTGTGTCGAGTCTATAAATTTGGGTTGAATACTCTACCCTCGAAAACTGTTGCGGTCCCCTATACTTGTGGGTTATCAAATTTTATGGATGACCGAGGGATCCAAATACGAGTCAACAATCTCTGAGTGGGTTGAACTTTTTGGTGCCCCTAAGGAAGAAGAAAATGACCTTGATATGTATGAAAAGCCTAGGATGGATCACAACTCCATGGCTAATATTTACAAGCCTTTTCCTTAGAAAGATCTTAAAACGCATAAGCTTGATTCGGTGAAGCATTTTCTTGCTAGTTTGACCACGCTCTTGAGTCATTGCATATCCCGGTATACCGCTGGAGGCATTCATATAGAGTCATATCTTGTTCCAGCTTTGAGTTGTAAATCCATAAAAGTGTGATGATCTTCATTATTAGAGCATTGTCCTAGTGAGGAAAGGATGATGAAGACTATGATTCCACCACAAGTCGGGATGAGACTTCGGACTTTACAAAAAAAAGAAAAAAAGAAGGAAAGAAAAAGAGAAACGCCAAAAAGAAAAGAAAAAAAGTGAAGGCCAAAGAAAAAAAAGAAAGAAAAAAAAGGAAAAGAAAAAAATAAAATGAGAGAAAAAGAGAGAAGGGACAATGCTACTATCTCTTTTTCCACACTTGTTCTTCAAAGTAGCACCATGATCTTCATGATAGAGAGTCTCATATGTTGTCACTTTCATATACTAGTGGGAATTTTCCATTATAGAACTTGGCTTGTATATTCCAATGTTGGGCTTCCTCAAAAGTGCCCTAGGTCTTCATGAGCAAGCAAGTTGGATGCACACCCACTTAGTTTCTTTTGTTGAGCTTTCATATATTTATAGCTCTAGTGCATCCGTTGCATGGAAATCCCTACTCACTCACATTGATATCTATTAATGGGCATCTCCATAGCCCGTTGATACGCCTAGTTGATGTGAGACTATCTTCTCCTTTTTGTCTTCTCCACAACCACCATTCCATTCCACATATAGTGCTATGTCCATGGCTCACGCTCATGTATTGCGTGAAAGTTGAAAAAGTTTGAGATTATTGAAGTATGAAACAATTGCTTGGCTTGTCATCGGGGTTGTGCATGATTAAATACTTCATGTGATGAAGATAGAGCAACAGCCAGACTATATGATTTTGTAGGGATAACTTTCTTTGGCCATGTTATTTTGAGAAGACATGATTACTTTGACTAGTATACTTGAAGTATTATTATTTCTTATGTCAATATGAACTTTTATTTTGTATCATTTGGATCTGAACATTCATGCCACAATAAAGACAATTACATTGAGAATTATGCTAGGTAGCATTCCACATAAAAAATTCCATTTTTATCATTTACCTACTCGAGGACAAGCAGGAATTAAGCTTGGGGATGCTTGATACGTTTCCAACGTATCTATAATTTTTTATTGTTCCATGCTATTATATTACCACTTTTGGATGTTTATGGGCTTTATTTTACACATCTATATCATTTTTGGGACTAACCTACTAATCGGAGGCCCAACCCATATTGCTGTTTTTTTTGCCTATTTCAGTATTTCGAAGAAAAGGAATATCAAACGGAGTCCAAACGGAATGAAACCTTCGGGAGCGTGATTTTTAGAACAAACGTGATCCACATGACTTGGAGTGCAAGTCAAGAAGCAGCCGAGGCAGCCACGAGATAGGAGGGCGCCCCCCCCGTAGGGTGCGCCCCCCTGTAGGGTGCGGCCCCCTGTAGGGTGCGCCCCCTGTCTTGTGGGCCCCTTGGGCGGCCACCGACGTACTTCTTACTCCTATATATACCTACGTACCCCGAAAACATCCAGGGTGTAGGACCTTGAAGTATGTCTAGAGGGGGGGGGGGGTGATTAGACTTCTTGACCAATTAAAAACTTAACCTTTTCCCAATTTTAGAGTTTGGCAGATTTTAGCTATCTTTGGACAAGTCAAGCAATCATCACACAATTCAAGCAAGCATGCAAAGAGTATATGAGCAGCGGAAATTAAAGCATGCAACTTGGAAGAAAGTAAAGGGAAGGGTTTGGAGGATTCAAATGCAATTGGAGACACAGATGTTTTTGGCGTGGTTCCGATAGGTGGTGGTGTCGTACATCCACGTTGATGGAGACTTCGACCCACGAAGGGTAACGGTTGCGCGAGTCCACGGAGGGCTCCACCCATGAAGGGTCCACGAAGAAGCAACCTTGTCTATCCCACCATGGCCGTCACCCACGAAGGACTTGCCTCACTAGCGGTAGATCTTCACGAAGTAGGCGATCTCCTTGCCCTTACAAACTCCTTGGTTCAACTCCACAATCTTGTCGGAGGCTTCCAAGTGACACCTAGCCAATCTAGGAGACACCACTCTCCAAAAAGTAACAAATGGTGCATTGATGATGAACTCCTTGCTCTTGTGCTTCAAATGATAGTCTCCCCAACACTCAACTCTCTCTCATGGGATTTGGATCTGGTGGAAAGAAGATTTGAGTGGAAAGAAACTTGGGGAAGGATAGAGATCAAGATTCATATGGTAGGAATGGAATATCTTGGCCTCAACACATGAGTAGGTGGTTCTCTCTCAGAAATGGTAAGTTGGAAGTGTAGGTTTGTTCTGATGGCTCTCTCCACGAATGGAGAGGAGGTGGAGGGGTATATATAGCCTCCACACAAAATCTAACCGTTACACACAATTTACCAAACTCGGTGGGACCGATTCAACAGACTCGGTCAGACCGATTTGATAAACCTAGTGACCGTTAGGATTTTCGGTGGGACTGACATGCAACTCGGTAGGACCGATATGGTTAGGGTTAGGGCATAACGTAATCTCGGTGAGACCGATTACACAAACTCGGTGAGACCGATTTTGGTAATAAGCTTTCCAGAGAGTTGGTCAGGTAAACTCGGTGGGACCGATTTGCTCATTTCGGTGAGACCGAAATGTTACGAAAGGGAAACAGGGAGTTTACATTGCAATCCCGGTGGGATCGATCGCTCACTTCAGTTAGACTGAAATGTTACGAAGGGAAATAGAGAGATTACTATCCCATCTCGGTGAGATCGAGATCCCTATCGGTGAGACCGATTTGCCTAGGGTTTGTTGCAGTGGCTATGACATATGAACTCGGTGGCGCCGGATAGAAAGAATCAGTGGGACCGATTTTGACTTTGGGTTTAGGTCATATGTGGATGTGGGAAAGTAGTTGAGGGTATTTGGAGTATATCACTAAGCACATGAAGCAAGAGGCTCATTAAGCAACACCTCACCCCTCCTTGATAGTATTGGCTTTTCCTATAGACTCAATGTGATCTTGGATCACTAAAATGTAAAATGAGGAGTCTTGAGCTTTTGAGCTTGAGCCAATCCTTTGTCCTTGATATTTTGAGGGATCCACTTTCATCATCCATGCCATGCCATTCATTGAGCTTTCCTGAAATAATAGACTTGGAATAGCATTAGCTCAATGAGCTATATGTTGTTATGAATTACCAAAACCACCTAGGGATAGTTGCACTTTCAATCTCCCCCTTTTTGGTAATTGATGACAACATATAGATCAAAGCTTCGACAAATGATAATAAGATTGAAAACCATCGTCACTTTGAGAAGTATGTGATAAGCAAGAGCTCCCGCTAAATTTGTGCATAGTTTAAGATTTGCTTTGGACTGCAAATGCACAAGGAATTAGGCTCATGGGTTACTCTTCCATGTCACATACATCTTGGTGGAGCGCTCAAAATGATAAAGATTGAATACATGCACTCATCACCAAGCAAAGTGAATGATCACATAAGGATAGGTAAGATAATATCATTAAACATGCATAAGTGTAGCTTATGATCAAACACACGATCATCAATGTCTCACAGCATAGTATCTCAAGCAATCAAAAGCAAACAAAGTTTAACCACCAAAGCAAGAGAGAACAAAAGCAACTCTCTCTCTCTCTCTCTCTCTCGAAGCCTATGATCTATACATTTTTCTCCCCCTTTGGCAACAAGTTACCAAAAAGTTCATAGAAAATGCATAGTGCTAGATCGACTCTCAGGCTTGATCTTCAGGTGTGGTGTAGAGATGGCTCCTTGGATGAAGGCTTCAGTTGATGTGGATGGAGCTGGAGGAGTTGGTGCTGGAGCTGGTTGAATTGGAGTTGTAGGAGCTGTAGCTGGTGCAGATGATGTGGCTCTGGTGTCTGTCACAGGCACTGCAGCTGACCTCTGAGCTCTAGGCACTCTGACAAATGCATCAGTGGTTGTCTTGCCCTTCCTCTCCTGCATGTCATCCCGGAGCTTCTCCACAACTGACTGAATCTCAGTTACTTTGACATCTAGATCATAGAATTTTTGTTCCATGATTCTTTCCAGGCTCTCCTGGCTTTGAGTTAGGGTGCCCAACCCCTTCTCAATCCTCAGTGTTGCTCCTATCAAGTAACCAAGCTGCTCCTGCTTGTTCTTCAAAAAGTACTCAGATGCCTCCTCTTGAGTTGGCATCTTGGCAGCCTTCTCTCTCTTTGCCTTCTCCTTCTACTCTTAAGCTTGCACTAATGATGGTTCATTCTCATTCATAACAACTTGATTGTCCTTGAAGTCTGGATAGATAGCAAACTGTTCCTTATCCAGCAAGTATGTTCCTGTGCCCATCTTTGAGTTAATCAACTCCTGAATCTGTGGGGCGTACCCACAACTCCTCTTCTGATCTGCTGCTGTCCTCTTAATGGTCTCAATAATGAGGCTCATGACCTTGAATTTTTGTGGCACATCAAACAAATGCAGCAAGTTGATAGCATGCCCTCTAATCATGTTGTGGTCACCTGATTTGGGCAACAGAGTGTGCCTTAGGATCCAGTTGATGGTTGGTAGCCCTGACAGAAGAAAGTGGACTGACCCAAACTTGAAAGTCTCAAGAGCTTTGTTTGGGATCTCCTTGTACATGTGAGCCATGGAATTGTGGTCCATCTTCTTCTTGGCATAGACATCCAAGTCATCTTCTCTCTCCTTTGGGGCATTGATCAAACTGGCCCATTCCTCAATTGTTGACTGGTACCTTGTACCTTCAGACATCCAAACTATCCTGCCATCTAGATAGAAGTGTGCTATGGAGTAGAATTGCATAATGAGCTCATCATTCCACTTTGTGAGCTTCTGCCCAACAAAGTCTGCAACTCCACAAGCAACAAAGCTGTCTTGCGCTCCAGGATAGTGTTCCTCATTTTCCTTCATGTAGGTCCAGTCGACCCATCTCATATCACACACTATAGGCTTCTTGTCCAACAAGATTGTCTCATAGAAATCCTGCTGTTCCTTTGTGTGGAACCTGTAATCAACGTCAGTTCTTCTCCTGGTGGCATATGGATCTGACTCTCTCCATAGCCTCAACCCCGAGTCTCTCCTGATCTTCATGTTCTCAGCCACGGGATGAGCATCATTGTGGTCTGGAATCTTGGGCTTTAGCTTCCTCAGGACTTGTCCTTCATCATCTTCCTCATCAGCAACTTCAGGCACTGGGGCCTTGTTCTTCTCAGCAGCTGGAATACTCCTGGTATTCCTCTTTCGGGCAAGCTTGGGCTTGGGGGCAGCTTTGGGTGCTTCCTTGGGCTTTGATGTTGCAGCCCCTGACTTTATAGCATCACCCATTAGCTTTTGTGCCTTGGGTGCTGGTGCAGCTACCTCTTCTTCCTCTTCAGAGTCTCTCCTCATAGAGGGATTTCCAAGAACCTGGGCAGTAGTGGTTCCGGCTCTCTTCTTCTTCTTATCTTGACCAGCAGCTTCATCTTCTGATTCAATGGTAAACTTCATAGTTTCTCCAGTGGGAACTTTCTTGGGTTTGGAAGTTGTGACTCTCCTTGCAGGTGCCTCTTTGAGTTCAGACTTTTCAGGCACTTGAGTTGATCCTCTGACCTTCAGCATAGGTGTCCTCTTGGCAGGAACCTTCCTATTGAGTCCAGGCTTTGTGTTCTTTGCTGAGGCATACTCCTTTTTGAGCACTACCTTCTTGGAGGGTAGCCTCATCTTCTTCTGCCAAATAATCCTCATCCTCAGATTCTGAGGTTCTCTTCTTCCTTGTCCTGGTGGCAGCTTTAGGCAGATTGCTTGGGGTGCTCCTGCTGCCATCATCTGAAGTGCTAGAGGGACTAGTGCCCTCACTCATATGATTGTGCTCTTCTGACTTGTTCTGACTATCACTTTGGTCTGACATGCTACAAATCACTGATTGCTGACCCTGTGAATAGTTATAGATGAGATAGAATGGATGAGCATCACAAAATGCAGAGATTTTTGCAAAAGAATGATTCAAAAGTTAAGTTTTAGTTTTCCACAGAAAGCATTTCGGATCAACCGATTTTCAAACTCGGTGATACCGAAGCAGTTTTTGGAGCCTAAACTAGTGAACTCTGTCGGACCGAGTCATAGTTCGGTGGCACCGAGACTGCTAGGGTTTCACGAAGTCCTAAAATCGGTCACACCAATTAGCAATTCTCGGTTAGACCAAGAGTTACTAGTGCAATGGCGTTAGCCAAATCGGTGGGACTGGGTTTTTCAACTTGGTGGGTCCGAGATGGTTTCAGCGGAAACCTAACCCTAAATTTTCAAATCGCATCTAATCTAAGGATTGTATTGACTGGATAGGAGTGTTTCAATCATGGCAAGAATCATAATGAACACAATGTGCTAGGAATCGGACGAGGATAGCACTGTGATCGAGTCCATACCCTAGCTTGGCGATGAACTCGCTATGGCGGCAACGGCGGGGGTGAATTCCGTTGACGGCGGCGGTGACCAGCGATAGGAGGCGGCTGGCGATGAGGAGACGATCCGGAGATCCTGGTGGCAGAGCGAGCTATTGCGCAGGCGAAGAGGTTCGGAGAAATTTCCAAATTTTTGCCCGTGAGTATATATAGCCCGACCCTGTCAGTGTGACCGAGTGGAACAACTCGGTGGCACCGAGATGCATAACTGTTGATAGTTACAGCAACCCGGTGTGACCGAAAAGTTCAAATCGGTTGCACCGAGATTGAAAACCTAGATCGACTTAATGATCTTGGTAGGACCGAAATGGAGGAATCGGTCAGACCGAGAATCACAAAGAAGTTTTGGAAGTTTAAGTCTATAACGAATCGGGGACTCCGAGTGCTCCTCACACAGAGTGGTTCGAAGCTGACTTGATCAAATTTTGTGATGTAGCATGAATAGAGTTTGAGACAAGAAAAGCATAGATAGCTAGAGAAGGTTCTTAGGCATTCTTGTCCATCCACTTGGCAAAAAAAAAATAAGCCAAACAATCAAAGCAACAAGTGGATGTCCTCGAATGAGTAAAATATGCAACCAACATGCTCACACAATAAAATGGCAAATGAAATATGTGGCAAAGCATGCACAACCAATTCTAGCATCTATCAAACAATTGGTGATGACTAGGTCAGCTATATATGAGTATATTGACTTAGGAGTCAAATGAGAACATTTGATCATAGGTCATACTCATCGTTTAAGCTCAAGTGGGGTTACCACTTTTACATAATGCATTGATGTGTTCACACCATTAGAGTTGCTTTGACTCAATTCTTAGAGTTAAGCTCCCCCTAGATGTGAGATCCCCTTTAGAGGGATGAACTAACCTTGGGTTTTGTCGATGATGACTTCATGTAGGTGTTGAAGATGTGGATGCTCAATGTTGATGTAGATCATTTGGAGCAATCCTTTGGAGTGAGTTGCACTTTCAACATACCTACATGGGTTAGTCCCACAAGGAACAAACAAGAGTATCCATAGACATAGAGTGATGCACACACAAGATGATGTCCATGAAATCATTACGTTACCTTGTCCCTTGCCTTACCAACATGAGGGTTTGTGACTCCTTGAACTAGTGCAAGCTGTGGAAGTTGATTGCACTTGTCCTTGCCATAATGATATGAGTGAAGAATGTTGGCGGAGTCACCCTCAAGAACTCTCTAGTTCTTCTTCTTCAGGATCCACATCATCTTGATGGGAATCCTTGGAGTTGTAGTCGTACTTGATGAAGTAGAACTTGAAGTAGTCTTGGGAACCCACTTGACCGAGGCTTAGGTGCTTCTTCAAATGCATCAATCTCCTCTTGAAGCTTGTCCTTGCCTTTGTTCTTGTGGTCTTGTGGTGGAAGATCATCTTGTGCTTGTGTTCCCTTGAAGGAAGTTGGATCATACTTCTCTTGTTGAGGAACAAACTTCATCTTGGGTTATTGATCTTCTTCCCACTCAACTCCATTGGCATTGAACTTTCGTTCAAAACCAACACCTTGATTCTTCCGGTGCCTTCCTTGCTTGCGTACAATTTCCTCGAATTGCTTACTCCCGGCAAGGCTCTTGTAAACACCTTTCTCTATAATCCCCTTCAATAAGCTATTTTCTTGCTCAAGTGTAACTTGGCTAAGAGAATCATTAGTGGAATCAAGAGAACTACTGGAAGCAACAATATTGGATTTGGCATTATTATTGTTACTACTAGAGGAAGGATCTTTCTTGTACTTGTTACTAGACTTGACTTGAGGCATGTAAGTAGATAAGAGTAAACGCTTGGCAATGTAAGAAGAACTTTTCTTACGGAGATCATCATTGATTGCTTTTAAGAACTCATGCTCTTGCTCAAGATTGAGCTTTTCAAAGCGTAACTTCTCATGAGCCCTTAAAAGTTCTCAATGATCTTCGAAGATAGTTTCATGAGCTAACTTAAGAGTGTTTAGTTCTTTAGTTAGAAGCTCAATCTTCTCCTTATCATTATCATTCATTTTATCTTGATTAGAATGATTAATTGATGTTTCATCATAGTATTCATCACTAGAGTTGTCAAGTAAATCATCATCAACTAGCAAGTCATCTTCATCACTATTGAAATCAACATACTCGGGATGTGTTACCTTTGGACCTTTGGCCATGAAGCATCTTCCAATTCCTTCATTTGGTGAGTCAAATATGTCGTAGGAGTTGGTTGACACAAGTGCTAGACCGGCAACACCTTCATCTTGAGTATATTCGAAGTCGGAGTGATAGCTTCTCTCGGAGTGATTGTCGGAGTCGGAGACGGATACCCATTCACCAACATGAGCTTGATGTCTTCGTCTTGTGTAGCTCCTTGATGACTTGTCCTTCCTTTCTGAATCCTTGCTTCTCCGTGAGGGTCTTCGTTCATAACGATCATCTCTACTCCTCCTCTCTCTTGGTGGTGATTCTTCTCTTTTGCTTCTTCTTTTTGGAGAATCTTCTCTTCTTTTGTAGGGTGCCATACACTCATTGGAATAGTGTCCGGGTCTCCCACAATTGTATCAATTGCGCTCTCGACTAGAAGATCTTTTGTCATTGTAGGACCTTGACTTAGAGCTTCTTTCTTTGCTTCTACTCTTGTAGAACTTGTTGAAGTTCTTCACCATTAAGCTCAGTTCTTCATTGAAGGTTTGTTTCTCACTTGATGATGTGGGGGCTTCACATGAGGCTTTGTAAGCACCACTTGACTTGTTGTGAAGTTCCTCCTTATCCTTGAGTGACATCTCATGAGCAACAATTCTTCCAATGACTTCCGTTGGCTTGAGATCTTTGTAGTTTGGCATCATTTGGATCAATGTGCACACAGTATCGTACTTCCCATCCAATGCTCTTAGGATCTTCTTGATGATGAATCTGTCGGTCATCTCTTCACTCCCTAAGCCGGCAATCTCATTTGTGATAAGAGCAAGCCTAGAGTACATTTCAGCGACACCTTCACCATCCTTCATTTTGAACTTGTCAAGCTGACTTTGGAGCACATCCAACTTGGATTCCTTGACGGAGTCGGTACCTTCATGCATATCAATCAAAGTATCCCAAATTTCCTTTGCATTCTCAAGACGGCTGATTTTGTTGAATTCTTCGGGGCACAATCTGTTGAAGAGGATATCACAAGCTTGAGCGTTGTATTGCAACATCTTCAATTCATCCACGCTAGCTTCACGGTTTGGTTCTCCCCCATCAAAGAATTCACCTTGCAAGCCAATACACACAATAGCCCAAACGGCGGGGTTATGTCCAAGAATATGCATTTTCATCTTATGCTTCCAACTAGCAAAATTAGCACCATCAAAGTAAGGACCTCTATGGTGATAATTTCCCTCACTAGACGCCATACTCTCCTAGGTTGTGAAACCAAGGCTATGACCACCAAAAGCTATGGAAATCAAAGCAAATGGAGACCAGAGCTCTGATACCACTTGTAGGACCTTGAAGTATGTCTAGAGGGGGGGGGGGTGATTAGACTACTTGACCAATTAAAAACTTAACCTTTTCCCAATTTTAGAGTTTGGCAGATTTTAGCTATCTTTGGACAAGTCAAGCAATCATCACACAATTCAAGCAAGCATGAAAAGAGTATATGAGCAGCGGAAATTAAAGCATGCAACTTGCAAGAAAGTAAAGAGAAGGGTTTGGAGGATTCAAACGCAATTGGAGACACGGATGTTTTTGGCGTGGTTCCGATAGGTGGTGCTATCGTACATCCACGTTGATGGAGACTTCAACCCACGAAGGGTAACAGTTGCACGAGTCCACGGAGGGCTCCACCCACGAAGGGTCCATGAAGAAGCAACCTTGTCTATCCCACCATAGCCGTCGCCCACGAAGGACTTGCCTCACTAGCGGTAGATCTTCACGAAGTAGGCGATCTCCTTGCCCTTACAAACTCCTTGGTTCAACTCCACAATCTTGTCGGAGGCTCCCAAGTGACACCTAGACAATCTAGGAGACACCACTCTCCAAGAAGTAACAAATGGTGCGTTGATGATGAACTCCTTGCTCTTGTGCTTCAAATTATAGTCTCCCCAACACTCAACTCTCTCTCATGGGATTTGGATCTGGTGGAAAGAAGATCTGAGTGGAAAGCAACTTGGGGAAGGCTAGAGATCAAGATTCATATGGTAGGAATGGAATATCTTGGACTCAACACATGAGTAGGTGGTTCTCTCTCAGAAATGGTAAGTTGGAAGTGTAGGTTTGTTCTGATGGCTCTCTCCATGAATGAAGAGGAGGTGGAGGGGTATATATAGCCTCCACACAAAATCTAACCGTTACACACAATTTACCAAACTCGGTGACCGATTCAACAGACTCGGTCAGACCGATTTGATAAACCTAGTGACCGTTAGGATTTTCGGTGGGACTGACATGCAACTCGGTAGGACCGATATGGTTACGGTTAGGGCATAACGTAATCTCGGGGAGACCGATTACACAAACTCAGTGAGACCGATTTTGGTAATAAGCTTTCCAGAGAGTTGGTCAGGTAAACTCGGTGGGACCGATTCGCTCATTTCGGTGAGACTGAAATGTTACGAAAGGGAAACAGGGAGTTTACATTGCAATCTCAGTGGGACCGATCGCTCACTTTGGTTAGACCGAAACGTTACAAAGGGAAACAGAGAGATTACAATCCCATCTCGGTGAGACCGAGATCCCTATCGGTGAGACCGATTTGCCTAGGGTTTGTGGCAGTGGCTATGACATATGAACTCGGTGGCACTGGATAGAAAGAATCGGTGGGACCGATTTTGACTTTGGGTTTAGGTCATATGTGGATGTGAGAAAGTAGTTGAGGGTATTTGGAGCATATCACTAAGCACATGAAGCAAGAGGCTCATTAAGCAACACCTCATCCCTCCTTGATAGTATTAGCTTTTCCTATAGACTCAATGTGATCTTGGATCACTAAAATGTAAAATGAGGAGTCTTGAGCTTTTGAGCTTGAGCCAGTCCTTTGTCCTTGATATTTTGAGGGATCCACTTTCATCATCCATGCCATGCCATTCATTGAGCTTTCCTGAAATAATAGACTTGGAATAGCATTAGCTCAATGAGCTATATGTTGTTATGAATTACCAAAACCACCTAGGGATAGTTGCACTTTCACAGGGGCACCACAAAACACAATTTCCACCACCGTAACCTTCTGTATCCGCGAGATCCCATCTTGGAGCCTTCACCGGCGCTCTGCCGGAGGGGGAATCGACCATGGAGGGCTTCTACATCAACATCCTTGCCCCTCCGATGAGTTATGAGTAGTTTACCACAGACCTATGGGTCCATAGTTATTAGCTAGATGGCTTGTTCTCTCTTTTTGGATCTCAATACAATGTTCTCCCCCTCTCTTGTGGAGATCTATTCGATGTAAACTCTTTTTGCGGTGTGTTTGTTGAGATCCGATGAATTGTGGGTTTATGATCAAGTTTATCTATGAATAATATTTGAATCTTCTCTGAATTCTTTTATGTATGATTGAGTTATCTTTGCAAGTCTCTTCGAATTATCACTTTGGTTTGGCCTACTAGATTGATCTTTCTTGCCATGGGAGAAGTGCTTAGCTTTGGGTTCAATCTTGCGGTGTCCTTACCCAGTGACAGAAAGGGTTGCAAGGCACATATTGTATTGTTGCCATCGAGGATAACAAGATGGGGTTTATATCATATTGCATGAGTTTATCCCTCTACATCATGTCATCTTGCTTAATGCGTTACTCTGTTCTTATGAACTTAATACTCTAGATGCAGGCAGGAGTCGGTCGATGTGTGGAGTAATAGTAGTAGATGCAGGCAGGAGTCGGTCTACTTGTTATGGACGTGATGCCTATATACATGATCATACCTAGATAATCTCATAACTATGCGCTTTTCTATCAATTGCTCGACAGTAATTTGTTCACCCACCGTAATACTTATGCTATCTTGAGAGAAGCCACTAGTGAAATCTATGGCCCCCGGGTCTATCTCTTATCATATTTGCTTTCAATCTACTTTATTTGCATCTTTACTTTTTGCATCTATATTATAAAATACCAAAAATATATTTATCTTATCTTACTATCTTTATTAGATCTCACTTTCGCAAGTGGCCGTGAAGGGATTGACAACCCCTTTATTGCGTTGGTTGCGAGTTCTTAGTTTGTTTGTGTAGGTGCGTGGGACTTTTGAGGAGCCTCCTACTGGATTGATATCTTGGTTCTCAAAAACCGAGGGAAATACTTACGCTACTCTGCTGCATCACCCTCTCCTCTTCAAGGAAAACCAACGCAAGCTCAAGACGTAGCAGTCACCTTGGGAATCTTGAGGCAAGCGCTGTTGAAGCGCTGGATGTACTTCTGCAAGGTCTCTCCGGGTTGCTGCTTGATGTGGCGCAGGTCACCCACAGCCGGCGGATGGTCGTGAGTGCCCTGGAAGTTGGCGATGAAGCGAGTGCGCATCTCGTCCCAGGAGGAGATCATGCCAGGAGGCAGGTTCAGGAGCTAGGTGCGGGCATCGTCCTTGAGTGCCATGGGAAACCAGTTCGCCATGACCTTTTCGTCCCCGTTGGCGGCTTTGATGCTTAGCTCATAGAGCTGTAGGAACTCCACGGGGTCGGCAGTGCCGTCGTAGCGAGGGGGCAGGTCAGGTTTGAACTTGCCCGGCAAGGCAACACTGCATAGCTTGGTGGTGAAGGTGCGGCAGCCTGCAGTGGCCACCAGAGCTCTCTGCTGATGCGGGGCTTGCTCTTGGGGATTCCCATGCGCCGCTGCCTGGAGCAGCGCGGGGTCTTGACGCGGTGGCGCAGGGATGCGGTCATGGTGCACCGGTGCCGGGAGCACACGAGCACCTTCTTGGGGATGAGGGATTTCTTGGCAGCTCCTTTCTTATCGCGCGGGCGTCGGACGCGGTGTATCTCGTCCTAGGGCCACGTGCCTCGGAGCCAGGGCGCCTTCTTGGGGAGGAGGAGGCACCTCCTGGGCTACACCACCCACGCGGGACGGAGGGTGAGGCAGCGAGAGGGACGGCGCAGGGGAGCCCTCTGCGGCACTGACGAGCTCGGTCATGCGAGCGAGCCACTCCTCGTAAAGGTCGTTGACGGGACGGTAGTGCAGAAGATCACACGCCAGGAGCAGCGCGGCGTGTGCGTCCGTGGGGGCGCGACGGGCGTGGGACGATGAGCCAGCTGGAGACAACGACAGGGTGGCGGTGCGGCCTTCTCGCCGCACCAAAGGATGCAGCAACGAGGCCTGCTGCTCGTTCCCCACTGGGTCGGTGGCGGCGTTGGCGGCAGGCGACGGGGAACGACGGGGACACCCACTGACGGGAGCCGTCTGGGCGACGCAGGTGGCGAGAGCATCCCGACGCTCGGCGCGAGCCCGACGAGCGTCAGCCATGGACATGACGGAAGATCGAATGCGGAACAATGGAAGAAAGATTCCGACGCACCCCTACCTGGCGCGCCAAATGTTGGATGTTGGGTTCCGGCAGACCCTTAAGGTTCAAACTCTGGGGTGCGCACGAAGATCTTCCCCCTACCGATCCACGTCCGGTCGCCTCGCGAGAATCTAAGCTAAACGATGAACAACACGAGGGACACAAGATTTATACTGGTTCAGGCCATCATTGTGGTGTAATACCCTACTCTAGTGTGTGCTGTGGTGGATTGCCTCGGGGGCTGATGAAGAACGGTACAAGGGAAGAACAACCTCGCGAGAGGTGTTCTTGAGCTGGTGCGATGAACTACTTGGATGAGCTCGATCACCTCTCTATCTGATGATGACTCGATGAGATGCCTCCTCTTCTGTGGTGGCTAGCCCTATTTGTAGAGGCCCTGGCCCTCGTCCCAAATATTGAGCGGGAAGGGTGCCAACAACGGCCATTTTGAAGGGGAACATCTAGTACAAGTTATCCTGACTAAAGTTGGTCTTCGGCTGCCAAAGGCACTGGTGATGGCGCCGTCTTGGGCTCCACGGTGACCTCCATCCTGCCGCTCTGCTGGTCTTGGTCTCATTGCACTGAAATGGCAACCTTTGCCTGATGCCTCGGTACTCCATGCCTGTGCTTGCCCCCCTTGCACCAAAGAGGAAACAAGCACACTACGCAGGCCGGCGCCCGCCTGGTCTCGATTGTCATGGCTTGCGTCACGAGCACCTCGCAAGGTACCCCTGCCTTGATCTCTCCACCTCCTCGCAAGCCTGCCCGGCGAGGCCGCTCCTGAGGAAGCCTCGTGTCGTCCACCCTACGAGGCTTGGCGCCTCACGAGGGTCTTGAGTCTTGTGCTGATGAAGATGGCCGTACTGGGCCACCACTCGAGCCACACCGCAGGCAGGCAAGTCTGGGGACCCCCGTTCCAAGAACGCCGACACCTTTGTGTCTCCATTGTGTTTGCCTTCTCCAAACCCTTTCATTTACCTTCATATGCAATGTTTTACATTCCGCTGCTATACTCTTAGAATTGCATGTGTAGGTTGTTTGATGGACTATTCATAATTGCTAAAATCTGCCCACAACTAAAATTGGAAAAAGGAAATATTTTTATTTGGTCAAGTAGTCTAATGACCCCCGCCCTTTGGACATACTTTCGATCCTACAACTTAGCATGCTATCATGGAACGGCATCAACCTAATGTGGTAAAAAAATTTGTCCCATTTGGGGAAGGTTTGAGTATAAGCTTCTCAGAACAGGCCTCATGGTTCCGGTAGGTAACGAGCCACCTTCATGGATGAAATGATATTCATTGCCTCTTCTTGCTTTCAATTTTTTCTCATGGCAATATAGAGCAACAAGAGTGTCATGTTAAAATTTGCAATTTTTCTTGGTTCATTTGGACGATTTTATACATTAACTGAGTTTTCTAAGCATTTTATGTGCATAATTCAAATTTGAACTACAGGCACATCCTCCAGTGCAGAAAATGGGTCAAAAACTCAAATGTGTGTCCTTGGGTGCATGCTTAGGTCCTATGAAAGAAATGGGAATGGATTTCAAACACTAGGGCACCGTTGCTTGCCAGAAAAATGTCAAGATACTTTGTTATAAAATTATAGTAAATCCAAAACTCGTTTGAATTTCATGAACTTGGCATGCTATCAATGAATAGCACCAGCATGTTGTGGTATACAAATTGTCCAATTTGGCATATGATTTGGTATACGCTCCTCACAAACCAGAACTTCTCCCAAGAAGCCTCGTGGTTCCGATAGGGAACGTGTGTCACCTTTCTAGACGAAATAACATTCGTTGCCTCTTCTCGCCTTGATTTTTTTCTAGATACAACATAGAGCAAGAGGGGTGTTATGTTAAATTTTAGAATATTTCAGGGTTCGTTTGGACATTTTGATGCATTAAATGAGTTTTCTAGGCATTATACGTACATAATTTAAATTTGAACTACATGCACATGCTCTAGTGTAGTAAATTGGGTTGAAAAATCATATGTTTGTCCTTGCATGCATGCTTAGGTTCCATGCAATAAATGTGAATGAACTTCAAACACCTCAGCGTCGTGCCTCGACCGCAAACATTGAGATACTTGGTTTCAAATTCTAGTAAATCCAAAACTCGTATGATATTCATGAACATTGGTATGCTATCATGGAACGACACCAACATGCTGTGGTGTTTTTCATGTCCAATTTGAGAGAAGGCGCACGAATCAACAACCAACAAAGGCAGTTTGAAACAAATAGCTGCCACCTTATCATCTCAAATGTTTGTATAATTTAAATCATGGGCATTCTATTAACCATTCGTGTGATGCCATGTGTCACACTTTTAATGGGTAGGAGGTGCCATGCGGACAACTGCTTGAGTAGATCCCCAAGGTGTCAGCGAGGCCATCATCTCAGCGTTCACTGATGGCGTCCGGGACGTCAAGATGAAGGCGGAGCTCACCATACACGAGGACCTGTGCTCGGCTCTAGAGATGTTCAATATTGCAACCAGCTGAGCGAGGGCGGAGGAAGGCTGTTTCTCGCTCCTCGAGCTCCTAGAGACCGACCCAGAAGACAAGAAGGCCAAGGCAAAGGACGTGAAGCACAAGGGCCCAGCGGTGCTCGCGGCCGAGCTCGAGATGAAGCGCGGCTGTGATCACCCTGAGTCTTCCAAAGGCAACCACCCGTTCTACGTCTTTCACAACGTGCACAACCACAACACCAACGATTGCCAAGAGCTCAGGGATATTCGGGACGGATGCCTTGGCCGCCACCCCGAGCGCAACGACCGTGGCTACGGCCACGGAGGAGGCCGTGGCAGAGGCGGCTGGGACAACCGTGACCCCATCAGGACTGGTGCGATCAGCCTCAAGAGGACCGCTGGTAGGGCTAGCCTTGTGACGGTCCATGGTAGGACCAGCCTCGTGAGGACCGCCCTCAGGGCAACACTGGCCTCCCTCCGCTACCACCGCCACCAATAAGGAACGACGACCACCGCCAGGATGATGGGGCCGGGGGCTTCCAAGAGCCTCGTGCTATCGCATGCATCCTGGGTAGTGCTCAGGCCCCCGCCTCCCATCGCATCTTCAAGCAGTTTGCTCGTGAGGTGAACGTGACCCTCCCCAGGCTCGAGGCGTCTAGCGTCCCCTCAGGTAGTCCAAGTACTCCATCACCTTTGACTCCTCGGACCGGCTCAAGTGTTCGGCCACGGCAAGCGCACTCCCGATGCTCTGTTCACCAACCATTAGCAATGTCCTCGTCACCAAGACACTCGTCGATGGTGGCGCGGGGCTCAATGTCCTCTCCGTCGAGACATGGGACAGGCTCCTAGTGCCATACGACCAACTTCTTCCCACCAAGCCATTCTCAGGAGTGACCGATGGCTCCAGCATCCCCATAGGGCGGATCTGCCTCCCCGTCACCTACCGCACCGAGCTCATCGACTTCGTCGTTGCTCACATTCTCCTTCCATACAACGCCATCCTAGGGTACCTGGTCCTGGCCAAGTTCATGGCGGTGACTCACCGCGGCTACAATGTCCTCAAGATGCTAGGAAGCGGCGGCATCATCACGGTCGCCTGTGATGAGAAGGGCGCAGTGTGCTCCCTCGAGCACGCCTACCAAGCCGTGGAGATCGAGAACTCAGACGACGAGGGTGCCACCCATCGTCCTGAGGGCATCCCCAAGAAGAAGAAGAAGCTCCCCCTCAGGGGCCCTCAGGAGGCTGGGCGCTCGATGATCGCGCTTCAAGCCCCGCGCCCTCTGTTGGGGCGCCTTTCCCTCTCGCATAGGAAGGCACGCCCAGCACCCCTCTCAGGTTGGACTCGGGGGCTCTCCTCTGGAGGGCCTCTAACCTGACCAGCGTCACGAGGGAGGCGTTTGGGCACCATGTGGAGGCATGCTTCAATGCGCGCTTCCGCAAGCAAAGCGCAAGGAGGGAGGCGCTAGGCGCTCAGGAGTTCATCACCAAGGCAATCAAAGAGCTTCAGGAGGCGCAGGCCATGCGCGGCGAGCGTCGACCCATGTCGCTCAGTGCAGCTGCCGCCCAAGACATGAGCGCAGAGCTGCACATCTGCGTCAACATCCCGGGCCTCAACATGGCTGCTTCTCAGGAGCTCTTTTGTCCATCCCGCATTGGCCGGTGTGGAGGCCACCCCCACAACTACGTCCACATGCTATTCATCCTGCCGGACGCGGCTGCCTTGCACCAGTGCTACATGCAGGGCGTTTTGGCTGCTCACGAGGCCAGGTGCCAGGCGATCCTGATGGAGGAGGAGCCGAAGCCTTCGGAGCCCTCGGGACTCAGGAGCCCGCTGGCTCATGAGGACCGACTTCTATGGCGCGCATCTCTATCTACTTCAACACTTCTACCCCGACGGTGCCAGGTGACCTTTTTGGTTTGTTCAGTTGAAGGCGCCCCTCGGGCTGCATTATCCTTAAGCTGTACGGGTCCACCCTACAGTGTGTATCGTTTGCGCATCTATCAGGACTGGTCTCACCTTATCATGATTATCTACATTACCCTTGCTATCCCATTGTTTATGGAGTCACCCCGCGCGGCCTCCGCACGTCGCTATCCCGCTTCTCGCTCATCCCGCAACGGGAGCTGCTGGCATGGTGCCTGTGCTTGGGTCCGTCCCTGCAGTGCTGATAAATCGGAGAGATCGAGCTCTGGCTCACGGCCTGCCCCGCGCACGTCACCTCACCGGGTCCTTAGTGCCTTCACCTTTTCCTGGAAAGATCACTGGCAGGTCAACGCACTACTAGGAAAAGGGCTATAGATAATATGGACACTAATGGCGCACCATGTATGTGGTGCGCCATTGCTATATAGCAATGGCGCACCACATACAGGTGCGCCATTAGTAGTTTTGAAAAAATAAAATAAATTTTTTTGTTACTAATGGCGCACTGTGGGATAGTGCGCCATTACTAGTTGACATAGTAATGGCGCACCACACCCACCGTGCGCCATTAGTAGTTTTGAAAAAAAATGTTAGTAATGGCGCACCAGTGGACAGTGCGCCATTACTAACTAGTAATGGCGCACTGTCCACTGGTGCGCCATTACTAAGTTTTTTTCAAAAAAAAAATTCAATTTTTTTATTTTTTTTAAAAACTAGTAATGGCGCACCGTGGGTGTGGTGCGCCATTACGCACCACTCCCATGGTGCGCCATTACTAACTTGGCCCAAAAATTCCAACGAATGCACCCTCCCCCCCGGACCGCCTTTTCAGTTTAAAAAAATAAAAAAATGATGGAACTGTCAAAAAAATAAAAGAAAATAAGTTTCCCATGTGATATGGGGTGTACTTGTTGGAAAAATTTACAAATATGAATTTCGACTTTATTTGCAAAATCTCTCTGGAATTTGTAAAATGGGCATAACTTTTGCATACGACCTCAGATTAAAAAGTTTTTTATATGAAAAATCATCTACTCGAAAAGTTACATCCGAATTAAACTGGGAGAACTTTGTTAAACATTTTCAAAATCCCCAAAAACCTAACAGAAAAAAAGTTATGGGGCTTTCAAGATCTAGAGGTAAAAAAAATTCAAACTTACTAGTGGCGCACCGTTTGCTAGGTGCGCCACTAGTAACAGAAAAAATGGTTTCGAATTTTTCTTGAATTTTTTTTCGGGATTTTTTTCTTCAAAATATGATACGTAATATGAACGGAAGTTTGAAATATTTTTTCAAAATTTCATCACACTCATGAACATGAACAAAGTCCTACAACAAGGTTTAATAGGTTGGATAGAACTCTGAAGTTAAGCGTGCTTGGGCTGGAGTAGTGTGACAATGGGTGACCTTTCAGGAAGTTTGACCATGGAGTGCGATTTGACCTGAGATTAAGCATATTGACCTGGGATTAAGCCACAGTGACCCGAGATTAAGAAAAAACGAAAAAAAAATAAAAAAAATTGAATTTTTTTTAAAATAAAAAAATTTGAATTTTTTTGAATTTTTTTATTACTAATGGCGCACTTCTATGTGGTGCGCCATTACTAAGTCAGATAGTAATGGCGCACCTCTAGGCATACTAATGGCGCACTACAGGTGCGCCATTAGTATCTCGTATACTAATGGCGCACCAGTGATGCGCCATTAATAAAAAATACTAGTGGCGTGGTACTAATGGCGCACCAGTAGTGCGCCATTAGTAGGCAAAACTGGTGGGCCATTAGTAGGCCTTTTCCTAGTAGTGGTGAGCGCGGCTGTATTCTGTGCTTTCTTCCTTCGACTAACTCGCAGGGACCTCCGGAGCCAGGACCACGGGTCGCAATCCACCCAAGGCACCTTCATGAGGCTAGCCACCCCCTTTTCACGCAATTCGCTTGCACGTTAAAGGGGGAACCCCGAGCATCGCGCCTCTGGGGCCGCTACTGGCCCTCGATCCCTCACCCCCTGGCCTTGATCATGGCATTGCGACCTGGCATACTAGTGGTGGCTGAGCCTTGCTCAAGGGCCGGGACCCAAGGACGTAGAGCACCCATATGAGCTAGGAAGAAGGGGTCGTGTCACGACCGGTTTTCCAATAAAAATATTTATTGAGAAACCAATCTTTTGAGTCCAGCATGAGACAAATCCTCCTCACTAGTAGACAAATTCTTGATACAATAAGCCAGTAGCATCAAATATATTACAGGGTCGAACTACGGTTGCTCAACCAAATTATTACAAGCACGCCAATAATTATACATAATGGCGGACATGACACAGTGGTGTGGAGGCATACTACTGACTCGAGGATAGGGCGGTGGTGGAGAAACACAGCGGGGAGAGAAATACAAGACTCTAAGTCTATCATCTCATCGAGCGTCGAGGTGAGGCTCGATGAATTTATTTGGTAGCGGAAGCGGATATAAAACAGTGACCAAATCCAGGGTCGCACGAGACTGACTGGGACTCCTCTAGGTGTCGGACTCGCTATCAAACTCTTCATCCATGAGATCGCCTTCGTCAGCATCTGGCCAAATCAACAAGCCAGTGAGTACTTTGAAAGTACTCGCAAGACAGTTCGGACGTAAGATATAACAAATGCATGCATGAATGCGTCCTGATTAATTCACCAATGTACATTCAAAAATTAGCATAACAAGGTAAGTAAAAGGGAGACAGCGGTAGTCCGCCTGAAATCCCAACAAGACATAAATGAATACCGATCGGGTGTCTGAAGCGACGCCTCGAAGGTTAATAAATAAATAAAAGGAAATGATGCCACAGTCGGGCGTCTTAGCGACGCCACATAAAGGGCTTTAAAAGAAATACCACAGTCGGACGTCGGGGCGACATCACAGAAAGGGCTTTTAAAAGAAATGCCACAGTCAGACGTCGGGGCGACATCACAGAGAGGGCTTTAAAAGAAATGCCACAGTCGGACGTCGGGGCGACATCACAGAGAGGGCTTTTAAAAGAAATGCCACAGTCGGACGTCGGGGCGACATCACAGAGAGGGCTTTAAACGAAATGCCACAGTCGGACGTCGGGGCAACATCACAGAGAGGGCTTTAAAAGAAAGTAAAATACAACAATGCCACAGTCGGACGTCTGAGCGACATCGCAGAAAGGGCTTTTATTCACAAGTAAATAATACTCATAATAAACATTTAATTATTGAGAGTAAATGGGTTAGTCCATCCACAGGAATAATCATTTAACCGGAATTAGCACTCAAGCAAATCACCGGAGTCTCTGCCATCAAAACTGACATTTGATTAGGATAAGATAATATCGATCTGGGACAGGGAATAGATGATTTGGAGGAATATATGACTCTGCAGAGTTTGTACAAAATTTTTCCCACAGCCAACGGATTTCCGTAGTCACGAAGGACTAGTTCCGTTTACGGTATTTCGGAAGAAAACACAGCTAACCAGTACACACCCATCCTACCTCTCGATGCTAGGAATCACCCTAGACATCGTCCAAGAAAAACTTTTGAGACGGGGAGATCACAATCTCGAATAGCATGGGATCAAATTTATATACGCGCGCTCTAAGGGGTGCCCCCCTCTCGGTCCCAACCAGAAACACCCATGCCCCCTGACCGGATGACTGGCTTTAATCCAGGGCCATGGAACCATCATCACGGCCTCTCCTTTTGGTGTGTACCAGAAAAGAGGTTTGCAACTTACTAAACCATATTCCTTGCGGAAAACATGTGGTAGTACAGGGAAGGAAATGAGAGGAACTGGACCAATACAGTTTGACACTGAAGTCACATAGTCTGGCATAAGACTGGCATGCTACGACACTGCCATCTTACCCATCCTCATGCCAACACATGGCCATTCATACTCACAACCATCCACTTATGGATCATCGAACTCACTTACCTCATTATCGCATAAAATAACGTTCATCGATATGCTTCTCAACATGCTATGAAACTAACTAAATGCAAAACATGCCAAGACACTCATCATATCAAAAGTTCAAACATGCTTGCCTGGTTCAGAGTAGTCGGAGCCTAGCTCAGTGAAGTTCGTGCCTCCGTCACCTCCTTAGGTATCTACGGTATAAAGAAAATATATGCGCTATCGTAAATACCAAGGAGTGCACAAAAAGTATTCCAAATATTTTTCAAATAAATCTGATAAAAAACTAGACAAAATTTTAAAGAGAACAGAAAAAGAATCAATCAAAAATACTTTTCTGTTTAAAAGTTATAAGGGTTTTTGTCTAGGGACTCATCTGTAATGAAACAGAAGATTTCGGGGGTAGCTTATAAGAACAGAAAACGCTTCGGCAGGAACTACGCCAGCCCAAAGGGAAAACGCATTTTGCCCGAAGGCGCTTCCAGAAAACGTTTCAATAGAGAGAGCAGAGAG
>NC_041385.1:321418914-321439439 GCF_002162155.2 Triticum dicoccoides | reverse complement strand
CGAGAGCCGCGGTGGTCGCCGGCGGCGATCCACGGCGAGGCAGGGGGATCGGAGGGTACCTCCGTGCTCAGGGCGCCATTCCGCGTCGGTTGGTGGTGGTGGTGGTCGCCGGCGAGTACCACGTCGACGGCGAGCTTTGCTCCGGCGGACGGCGGCTCGGGTGGTGGAGGGACTCGTCGGAGAGGGCTGTAGAGATCAAATTGAAGAGGGGGTTAGGCTCCTGGTAGCTAGAGAGGGTAACGGACGGGGTTTGGGCGCCGGAGATGGCCTCACCGGAGCGAATCGTGGTGGAGGCCGAGGCGGATCGGGACGGCCGGAGTTGGGGGAGGAGTCCTCCTAGTGGCCTGGCGTGGGGTTGGTGAGGAGTGGTGATGCTGCGTGCACGAGGGTGAGCTCGGGGGCCCTTTTTATAGGCGGCCCGAGGCGGTTGCCGTGAACGGGGATCTCCGGCGAGTGATTACGGCGGTGCTGTGGATGTGCAGTGGGATTAGGGGCTTGAGCATCGTCGTTGAGGTCCACCGGTCCCATTTAGGTGCTAAACGGGCTGGAGTTTGGTGCTTTGGGGTGAGTTCGACGGAACGGGGCGGCGCGGGCCCGTCGGCGATAGGGAGCGCGTCCTGTGCTTGCCGGCCACGGTGGCGGTGCCACGGGCGTGCGCTGGCACGCATGAGGCCACACGGAGAGCAGAGGGGCGATGGGCGGTGCGGAACGGCGTTGAGCCGCCGTTCTTGTCCCTTGTCGGCCGCCACGGGAGGTCCCGACGCCGCAGAAGACGTCGGCGAGGGCGGGCCAGCGTGCCACCAACGCCAGGAAGGCTCCACGCACGCGTGTGAAGCTCCGGACAAGAGGGAGGGGCTGCGAGGAACGTGCCAAATGCACTGTCTACGCGTGATAGAAACTGACGGACGAAAACGACACTGAAAACTGAATTTCTGAATTTTGAACAGCAACAGTGCCTGCAAGGTGTTCGACAGAATGAATTTGGCCTCTGGTGATTTTTCCTTGAGCTGATTTTTGGTGGAGTGGCTACTCATTGCTCCAGTAGGCTGCCTGAATTTTGGTGGAATCTTTGGAGCAGTGTAGATATGAATTTCATCAAATTTGGCAAATCTGGTCCAAACTTGCAGATACTGAATTTTGAAAAATTTGAAAAGAGGAGGAGTGGATCAAGATGGTTCTGGGTTGTGGGTACAAAGGACTATCCAGGAGAGTTGGTTTGAGGTCAAAACTCAAATGCAATAGGGTACTTGCTTTGAAAATTACCCAGGCTCCAAATGATTTTCAGAATTGATTTGAGAGGAAAAATAATTAGAATAAAATCCAAAACTTGCTCGGATTAGTTGGGACAGAGAACTTAGGTTGATTACAAGGAGTAGGGGAGGTTTTGGAGGGGTTTTATCACATGGGCAAAGATGCAAAGTCATGGGTGGTTTTCAAGATAAGAAAATCCCAAGTTTTTCATAGAGTTCTTTTTAAAAGAAAAAGATTAAACTCCCAAAATAAATTTGAGAGGGAACCAACAGAGAAACAGTTTCAAAAGGTTCAAACACCAAAGTTTGAAAAAAATAAAATCCTAGCCAAAGCAAAGGAAGTTTTTAAGAGGAAGGTTTTCTGAAAGAAAAATTTTAAATGGCCTCTCTTCAAAAACCACAAAGTTTTTTGATAAAAACCAAATAAAATTTTTGGAGTGTCACAACACCTACCCCCTTAGGAAAAATCTCGTCCCCGAGATTTCAGCTGATCCTTAAACAAGTGTGGATGCTCTGTCCGAAGAAAATCATCGCTTTCCCAAGTTGCTTCACTGTCGGTGTGATTGCTCCACTGGACTTTGAAAAACTTGATGGTCTTCTGTCGGGTCCTCCTTTCAGACTCCTCTAATATTCTTACGGGACATTCCCGATAAGTGAGGTCTGGCTGCACGTCAATGTTCTCATGGGATACTTGCTTCTCTGGGTTGCTTACGCACTTCCTTAATTGAGAGACGTGGAACACGTCGTGAATGTCAGATAAGTCTTCTGGTAAGTCTAGCTGGTAGGCTACAGTGCCTCTTCGTGCCACTATGCAGAATGGTCCAATGAATCTTGGTGCTAACTTTCCTTTAATCTTAAACCGTTGCAGTCCTCTCATAGGGGATACTCTCAGGTATACGAACTCACCGGGTTCGAAGCTGACCCTACGATGTTTCTGATCATAATAACTCTTCTGTCGACTTTGAGCGGTCTTAAGTCGGTCTCTGATTAGCTTGACCTTTTCCTCGGCTTCTCTGAGCATGTCTGGTCCGAAGATGCGGCTGTCTCCGGTCTCTGACCAATTTAACAGGGTACGACATCTTCGTCCGTATAAAGCCTCAAATGGTGCCATTTGTAGGCTGGCCTGGTAGCTATTGTTATACGCGAACTCGGCGTATGGTAGGCTTTCTTCCCAACTGGTTCCATATGTGAGGACACATGCTCTCAGCATGTCTTCTAAAATTTGGTTTACGCGTTCAGTCTGTCCATCAGTCTGTGGGTGGTATGCGGTACTGAAGGCTAGTTGGGTTCCCAGAGCCTGTTGTAAATGCTCCCAAAATCTTGAGACGAACTGAGTGCCTCTGTCGGATATTATAGTCTTCGGGACATCGTGCAGACAAACTATACGGGAAAGATAAATCCTGGCAAGCCTCTGAGTGTTGTAGGTTGTCTTCACTGGAATAAAGTATGCCACTTTGGTGAACCTGTCAGTGATGACCCATATGGCATCATTCCCGTGTCGTGACCGAGGTAGTCCGACAATAAAATCCATCCCTTTTTCATCCCATTTCCACTCAGGTATTTTGTTCGGTTGCAGTAGTCTGGCTGGTCTCTGATGCTCAGCTTTTATGCGTTGACATGAGTCGCAACATGCAATGAAGGTGGCTATGTCCCTCTTCATACCGTGCCACCAAAATCTTTCCTGAATATCCTTATACATTTTGGTTCCTATAGGGTGAATTGAATATGGAGTGGTGTGTGCTTCAGCTAAAAATTTCTGTTTAAGGTCTGCTATGTTTGGCACGCAGAGCCTTTCTCCGTACCATAATATTCCTTCCTTGTCTATGAAGAATTCCGAGGCCTTGCCCATACTCAACTTTCTTTTGATGCCTTCGATGCTGGTGTGACCGGGCTGAGCTTCTTTGATTTTCTCCACAAGGTTGGGTTGTATTTCCAAGTTTGATATGGTGCCTTTTGCTACCATTATCAAGTTGAGCTTGGCAAATTCTGATGGAATTCGGGCCTCAAGCTGTGCAGATAGTTTTCGTCGGAGCTGGGGTTCCGACTAAGGGCATCGGCCACTACATTTGCTTTCCCTAGATGGTAACGGATACCAACATCATAATCCTTTACTAACTCCAACCAACGTCGTTGCCGTAAGTTTAGTTCTGGCTGTGTGAAAATATATTTGAGACTTTTGTGATCCGTATATATTTCACATCGATTCCCAAGTAAGAAATGCCTCCATTCCTTGAGTGCATGAATAACTGCTGCCATTTCTAAGTCATGAGTGGGATAATTTTCCTCGTGCTTGTGAAGTTGCCTTGAAGCGTAGGCGACAACCTTGCCTTCCTGCATCAACACGCATCCGAGACCCTTTCTGGACGCGTCACAAAATACTTCAAAATTCTTGTGTATGTCGGGTACAATTAATACCGGTGCTGTTGTTAACTTCCGCTTTAGCTCTTGGAAACTTTTCTCGTAGGCTTCTGTCCATTCAAACTTCTTATCTTTCTTGAGCAACTGTGTCATAGGCTTGGCTATGGTGGAAAATCCTTCAATAAATCTGCGGTAATATCCTGCCATTCCCAAGAAACTCCGTATGTCCGTTACGCTGGCTGGTGACTTCCAGCCAAGTACGGCCTTGACTTTCTCTGGGTCCACTGCGATACCGTCTTGGGTCAGTACGTGGCCTAGAAAGCCTACTTGTCTTAGCCAAAATTCGCACTTGCTGAACTTGGCATACAATTGGTGTTTCCTTAGCTCTCCTAGCACAATCCTGAGATGTTCTGCGTGCTCTTCTGGTGTCTTGGAGTATACCAGAATATCGTCGATGAATACCACGACGAACTTGTCCATAAACTTCATAAATACTTTGTTCATGAGGTGAACAAAATATGCTGGGGCGTTAGTTAATCCAAATGGCAACACTGTGAACTCGTACAGTCCATATCTGGAGGTGAAGGCTGTTTTGGGGATATCTTCCGTTCGTACCTTCAATTGATGGTATCCTGACCTTAAGTCAATTTTTGAGAATACCTTGGCCTGAGTGAGTTGATCAAACAAATCATTTATCCTTGGCATCGGGTATTTGTTTTTGTCACATCCCTAGCTTTACCCTGGCCTTGGACTAGCTTGGTTGCTGCATCATGTTTAAATTCAAATGAAATTTGAATTGAGGAATTTTCAAAAGCCTCAGGAAACCTCTAAAAATAACCAACAATTAAATCTTCTCAAATGTGTCCAAGAAAATGTTCCTGTTATTCCATAAAAATATTGGTAAGAGGTAAAATTTAAACCAATATTTTGGAGTCACAGAGATAATTATTTTGGCCATTTGAATTAATCCAATAACTACTTGCTTTGGAGTTATATTTAATATATATTAAATATGACTCCAATAATTCTGGAAGTTTGTGAGTGGCTTTGTATATATTTTAGCAAGCCACATAAAAATCTACAGAATTTATTTAAATGATTTAGTTGTTAAACTAAATCAAAACAAAGCAGAGCAAAATAGAAAACAGAAATAATTAGAAAAAGACAGAGAGAGAAGGGGATTACCTGACGCCACTTACCTGGCCCAGCTGGCCAGCTCATCGGGCCGGCCCAGCCCACTGGCCTGGTGCCAGTCGTCCTCTACCTCTGCCAGTAGGCAGAGGAGGGAGACAGCGCACGCGCGCGCCGTGGCGCCACGCCACCTCCCTGCCTGCCTGCGTCCCTCGCCACCGCGGCACCTCGGGCCTTCTCTTCGGCGCCGCCTCGATCCCGCTGGCCCCCTCGCTCACTCTCCCCCTCCTCTGCTCTCTCCCTGCACGCGCCCGAGCGGAGCTCGTCGTCGCCGACGCCGTTCGCCGTAGCCACCGTGCTCCTCACTGCCACCCGAAGTGCCCAGGAGATCCGCCTCGACCACCTCTTCCTCCTCGCCGAGAAGCGCACCGCGGGAGCCCCTGCAACGTCGCCACCACCGTCGTCTTCCACCTCCAGCGCCCGAGCCCGCCTCCGATCGATTCAGCGCTGCTAGGACCTCCCCGAGCTCGCTGACCTCCTCTACGGCACCGCTGTGAGCTCCTACGCCTCCCCTCCCTCTTCCCCCCTTCGATTGTGCCCTGTAGCCCCGATCCCACCGGAGCCGCGAGCTCGGCTCCGCCGGCGATGTCGCCGCCGTCACTGCAGACAGCAAGGCTCGAAACCGAGCATGGCACCGTGCTCCTAGCATCCTCAGGAGCTCGGCGAGCCCCTTAACCATCCCTCCCGTCCTCTGTGGCCTCGCCCCGCTCGAACCCGAAGCTCCGTCCGCCGCCTCGCTCGCCGCCGGCACCGATTCCGGCCGCCCCGAGCGCAACTGACTCCACCAAGAGCTTCGGCTCGTCCCCAGCTCCTCCTAGATGCCCTCCGCAGCCCATTTGGTCGCCGGAGTGGCCAAAACCACTCTCGCCGCTGCGTCGGGCTCGCCGGCGGCTAAACGCCGGCAGCCGACTTTGACTTTGACCACGGGTGGGCCCCGGTTGACTCTCCCGAGTCAATGACAGGTGGGGCCCAGCCCTGTTAACTATTAGGATTAGTTTAATTAATTTTAGTTAAGCTAATCACACTGACATGTGGGTCCCAGTGTCAGGTTTGACCTGGACCCGGTCTGTTGACCTGCTGAGGTCAGCATGACGCAATGATGACGCAGATAATCATTTTCTAAAATAATTCATAAAATCCAGAAAATTATATAAACTTCTAAAAATCATAGAAAATTAACCGTAACTCCAAATTAAATAATTTATATATGAAAAATTATCAGAAAAATTCAAGGAATCCATCTGTACCATTTTCATGCATGATAGAACAACTTATAGGTGCTGTTTAGCACAAATCAATTAAAGGGCATTTAAATAATCACATATGGAGTTTGAATTTGAATCTTGTATTCAAACCAACTTCATTTAATCTGGTTTTAGTTGCATTAGCCCAACACACATTCATTTTGCCATGTCATGATCATGCATCATATTGTGCATTGCATTGATTGTGTTCCCTTCTGTGTTGCCGGTATTTGTCCCCTCTCGATAGACGTGATATCGATGACGTGATCGTTGACACTGATGAAGACTCAATGCTATCTTCAGAAGTGCCAGGCAAGCAAAACCCCCTTGTTCATTCCGATACAATCCTACTCTCTCGCTCCTGCTCTCTTTTACTGCATTAGGACAACAACGATTCATCTGTTACTTGCTGCGGTAGCTGAACCCCTTTATCCTTTGCATGACCTGTCATTCCACAGTAAATAGATGAAACCCACTAGCATGAGTAGGAGTTGTTTGAGCCCTATTGTGCCTACTCATTCATGTTTGTTTGTCATGCCTGCTACTGCTTAGAGTTGAGTCAGGTCTGATTCATCGGGGATGAATCAGAGGTGTGTGAACATGTCCTACTGTGTGTGAGCTAAGTGTGTGAACACGATTTGGTAAAGGTAGCGGTGAGAGGCCATGTAGGAGTACATGGTGGGTTGTCTCATTGCAGCCGTCCTCAGGAACTAAGTTCTGTGTTTGTGATCCATGATTCAGCTACTACCACGCATTGGGCCCGAAACCAATGGACCCTCTCGGCTTCTTAATCACCCTTGTCCTCTGTCCAGGAGTTGCAAGTAGTTTCTGGTGTTTGTAGTATGCTGGAGGCCGTGGACAGCGCTGACCGTAGGGGTGGGCTGTGATGCGGTAGGCACGTGGCCGGGTAAACCGGGCACCCGTTTGGTGTCACGGAACCCTGTACACATCGTTTGGGGCTGTGAGCGAAACTCCGGCCGGATCTCCTCATGGATGGAACCCGAATAGGCGATAAACCTGGACTAGAGACTTGAGTGTTTAGGCAGGCCGTGGCCGACACCCACGTTGGGCTTCCGCTTGAAGGTTGCCGAGTACATGTCGTGTAAACGGCGGTAAGTGGTGAGAGCGTGTGTGAAGAAGTACACCCCTACAGGGTTAACCTAATCTATTCGAATAGCCGTGTCCACGGAAAAGGACCTCTGGGTTGCTTATATCAGTTCATAGACAAGTGAAAGTGGATACTCTAAAATACGCAAGATAAGCGTGAGTGCTATGGATGGCGTTCTCGTAGGGAGACGGGAGCGGATCCATAGTGGTGTATTGATATGGTGAATATGTGGACTCGTGTGCGCCACCTCAAAAGAGTTACTCGCAGTCGTAGTTCAGGATAGCCACCGAGTCAAAGCTGGCTTGCTGCAGTTAAACCCCACCATCCCCTTTGTTGATAATGATGCATATGTAGATAGTTCTGATGTAAGTCTTGCTGGGTACATTTGTACTCACGTTTGCCTATTTATGTTTTTGCAGAGAGACTTCGGTCTCACTAGTAGTTTCGCGTGGACTTCGACGTTTAGCTTGATACCTCAGCTACGATCTTGTGCCCTCGGCAGGATCTGATAGATAGTCAGGCTTCTCAGCCTTTTTCATTTATAGATGTCTGTACTCAGACATGATAGCTTCCGCTTGTGCTTTGACTTGTATGCTCTGATTGTTGGGTCATGAGACCCATGATTGTAATATCTCGCTCCTCGGAGCCTAATGAATAAACTACTTGATTCATAGAGTCATGTTGTGATGCCATGTTGTGTTTGCACATATCGAGCATATTGTGTGTATGTTATTGAAATGCTTGGTATGTGTGGGATCTGGCTATCTAGTTGTTTATCCTTAGTAGCCTCTCTTACCGGGAAATGTCTCCTAGTGTTTCCACCGAGCCATGGTAGCTTGCTACTGCTCCGGAACACTTAGGCTGGCCGGCATGTGTCCTTCTTCGTTCCTGTGTCTGTCCCTTCGGGGAAATGTCACGCGGTGAATACCGGAGTCCTGTTAGCCCGCTACAGCCCGGTTCACCGGAGTCCTGCTAGCCCAGTGCTACAGCCTGGATTCACTCGCTGATGACCGACACGTTCGATGCTGGGTCATGGATGCCTGTCCCTGTAAGTCTGTGCCACTTTGGGTTTACGACTAGTCATGTCAGCCCGGGCTCCTTATCATATGGATGCTAGCGACACTATCATATACGTGAGCCAAAAGGCGCAAACGGTCCCGGGCAAAGGTAAGGCGACACCCGTGGGGATACCGTGCGTGAGGCCGCAAAATGATATGAGGTGCTGCAGGCTAGATCGATGTGACATCGAGTCGGGGTCTCTGACAGCGTTGGTATCAGAGCTTGACTGCCTGTAGGATTACCAAGCCAAACTGGTCGAAGTTGAGTCTAGAAATTCTTTAGTTATATAAGGGAATTGATTGTGGGATGGAACGTAAGGCTCTTTTTACTCCTTATACCTCATGCCCTTCTGATCTGAGTCATCTTATCTTTCCTGCGGGGATTAAGAACTAGGCTATCTCTTCTTTCTATTAGGATCACGTGTTACTAATCAGTAGACTTATAAGATTGTTGGATTTAAGTCTCAGTTCAGTTCCTACTACTTCCGTATGTTAATTGTTGATCTCGGAACCTTGATATTGTGCTTCTGAGTGGTTATGCCACCATCTTTGTGATTGTCTCAAATCTTTTTGAGCAATTATAGCCGTTATGCTGTCCGAGTCATTCCAGGTTTCTAAATAGTCTGATGCATTTGCAAAATCCTTTCCCTCTGGTTTCGATGCTCCTTTATGCCAGCTCAATCACACTAATTGTTGAGTTGAGGTATTGTATTGCCTCGACATATATGTTGGAATTATTATTATGACCCTAAGTGCTTAGGGGATCATCTGGTGGTCTAGCCATGATTTGTGTCCTAGTGTGAAGATTCTGGCCTTTATTCTCGGAAGCATCCCGTGATGCTACTTAGTAGTAGGTATTCTACTCCTGGGTTTTGAACCCGAGATTCACTCTACCTACTTCATGTGGATAGTAATTGCTAGTGCCTTTAGGATATTAGTAACCTTTGCGATAGTCTTTGAAGTCCGTGGTATCTTCTTCTTCCAAATACCATGAACTACTTATGGCAGAAGTTCCTCGTTGAACTGAAATATCACAACAGGATTATTCTTGATGAGTTCTCCATTATATATTGTGGCTCTGCCAGTTCTACCTTTCTGCATGGGTTATCCGGAAGAAATATGTTGAACTTCGTTCGACATGCTAAACCATGCATCCACAACTCAGAAAATTGTATGTTCCTTTGAGTTGTCCCTCTTTAGTTGTCTTCTGACCCTCGTCTATCAATTGATAGTCAAGATTATGTGTGCATTCGTTCATCGATGCCTATTACTCTTGTGGTCCGTCAAGCCATTCCATTCAGAATGACTAGGAGAAACAAACTCCAGTACCTCTTCCATATCCAGGATTGGGTCAAAGAAGTTGTGCTCCGCAGATCAAATTGCTAATCCAGCTTTTGTTCTGTTCTATCCTGGAGTATTACCATCTTTATGACAGGAATTTCATGAGAATTGCACCACCTTTTGTGAATTCTTGACACAGTGATACTTCTCACCATCATTAGTCGTTCCTCGGTCTTCGTGTTGATGCAACCGGAATGTCGACAAGTGAGTCGTGATGTGTGAAATCAATACTGCTAGCAACTCTGTTGCTTGGTAGTTAAAGGATAATAATTTCATTCTTAGTATGTTGGTTTTCGAATCATCCTTCTAAGACTGATCGTGCTACCTAGTCCTTATTTCGGTGCACCCTTCGATTGATGAGTTAGGATCTTGTCAAGTCCTCACTCATTTGATCATATCGTCTTGCCCTCAAAAGCAAGATTGTTCTCGAGCTTAGTAACATACCGGTGGTTCGTGACTTTCCAAATATCTTCTTGCAGGTGTTACCGGGTTGTCACCTGACCGCTATGTTGAGTTCGTGATCAAGTTGGTTTCTTGTGAACCACCTTCTCTCCAAGAATCGGTGTTAGATATCCCTGAGCTAGTTGGTTAAGCTAGACAACAACTTGGAGAGTTGGAAGATAAAAGCTTGTCTGACTTAGTTCGTTCCAAAGGGATATTCTTGTGTAGTGTGTGTTGAAGAAAGATGATATCTTCATCGATTGGTCCTTGTGATCAGTTGCTGGACCTATTGTCTTATCAATCCTTTGATTTGAGTGTGGGCTATCGTCAAATCAAATCAGTACCAACGATGCTCGTAATGTTGTCTTACTCGTGGTTGACCCCTTGAGCATACATCATTATATCTTTGGTCTGACCAATGCTATCACCGTGTTCACTTAACTATGGAATTCCTTTTAAAAGGAAACCTAGATGAATTGTTGTTGAGCCCATTGACAACATCCTTATCTCCTCCATAATTTTGTTGAACATTAAGCTAGTGTTGGAAACTTTTGAAAGCATTTGATCATGCTAGCTCATGAAGCATATGTTTGGATGAAGGTAGTGACTTCCTTTAATTCATGTGCATATGATGCAAGTTGCCGCCGTGGACTCGAGAAAGTCAATGTTGCTTCCTCTGGAATCATCGCAAGTCAGTCATGCACACGTGCGAAGAATTCTGTGGTTTGAAGACTTGCAACCTTCAATCTATATGTATCCCTAGCACACCAAGCCACTGATTGATTTGTTCAAGGAGAAGAAGTTCCTTCATAAGAGCTAATCATATGACTTATGCAAGGACTTCGTTATCCACGGTGATGGTTCCCAACCAGAACTCGGTAGTGTTTTATTGTAAGACTACCACGTGGTCATGCTTGTCCGGGACAACGTGTTCACATGTTTGTAGCAGAACCAGCTCATGTTTTGGAGCTTACTATCGTAGTTCATTTCCCGAGAATCTCGCAACGTCATCTCATCGATTTGTGTTGCAAACTTTCATTTTTCTTTCTAGACTTGATGAGTCTGGGATATCCTGACACCAACCAGATCTGAATCTCAGGCAGATATGATGGTTGGAAAATTCTCCAAGAACTATAATATTGGTCCCTCGATAACCGGTAAAGTGGATGTCGTGGCCAACACACCCAGCCGGAAGACCTGTTATTATAATATCTTGATTGAGGAAGTTGGCCACCTCCCCATAGGGATTTCGTAGGATTTACTCCCTAGTTGCCCCTATGGATTTTGAGATCCCGAAGTCCGACCTTTTACTTGATGTCCTAGATACCAGACCATTTCTATGAATGGGTTACACTAGCACATCAAGGAGAACATTAGAAGCGGAGTGCTAAATGTTTCTCGGTCGATCATCCAGATTTTGTTTCCTTGGCCTCGCTAAGATGAAATCTGAGAAGGTGTTATCTTTCTTTGCATCTACATCCTCCATCATCATTCATCATGGTAGCAAGTTGTGTTGCCGGACCCTTGACACGGATGTTGGTAAAACCTTGATGAATATGGAAATGCTCAAGTTCTTGAGAGCACGCACAAGCGTTACGTGTTATCATCGGCTCTAACTGGGATTACTCTTAGTTTCCTCGGCAATGCTATGACCTCTTCAAACAGTGAATTCACTCCCTATTGTTGGGTTCTCCCCAGTTACCAGAATCATTCCCAGCATTTGCATTTTGTTCCCAGCTTGCACCGCTAATGTGTCATTCTACCATGGGTCTCCTCCATTTCCGGTGATAAGCAAATTCATCCATTACGTTGTCTTCAACAAGGAAATCCACATCATCCAAGTCCGAGTATGCCATTCTACCGACCCCCTCCAAACGATCGCTCGAGAATTGCCTTAAGCTGGTATAAAGAGTTTCAATGATCTCTGAATCAAAGGTAATTCTTTTGCCACTTAAGGGGAGATATCTACGAGTCACCTTCCCTAAGGTGTATTGTTATGGTATCATGGCAACTCAACTCCTCGCTACGTTGACAATCGTTTACCACCTTCTTAGGTATGAAATTATTGTCTACCTAGTGAACCTTCGTCATCCGTTTCTTCCACCCCTATTGATGTGTATCTCGTGTCTCAACCCAAAAGATGGTTCTATGTCTCATTCCGTAAGTTAATCTTGAGTTGTTCGATCTTCGAGGAGATCGACCCTTCTAGAGTCTCCCTCTTCCCCCCCTGTCATGTTGACAGGATTTCTCAGAGCAAGACTTCAAGACAATAATGGTGAATGAATCAACGTTCAACTGAAGGGCACCCTGGATCGTGAAGATTATACTAGTTGCGTTTACCTTTCACCTTACCCTACGCTGGAATCTCGAGACGAGATTCTTGTTTAGTGGGGGTGAGTTGTCACATCCCTAGCTTTACCCTGGCCTTGGACTAGCTTGGTTGCTGCATCATGTTTAAATTCAAATGAAATTTGAATTGAGGAATTTTCAAAAGCCTCAGGAAACCTCTAAAAATAACCAACAATTAAATCTTCTCAAATGTGTCCAAGAAAATGTTCCTGTTATTCCATAAAAATATTGGTAAGAGGTAAAATTTAAACCAATATTTTGGAGTCACAGAGATAATTATTTTGGCCATTTGAATTAATCCAATAACTACTTGCTTTGGAGTTATATTTAATATATATTAAATATGACTCCAATAATTCTGGAAGTTTGTGAGTGGCTTTGTATATATTTTAGCAAGCCACATAAAAATCTACAGAATTTATTTAAATGATTTAGTTGTTAAACTAAATCAAAACAAAGCAGAGCAAAATAGAAAACAGAAATAATTAGAAAAAGACAGAGAGAGAAGGGGATTACCTGACGCCACTTACCTGGCCCAGCTGGCCAGCTCATCGGGCCGGCCCAGCCCACTGGCCTGGTGCCAGTCGTCCTCTACCTCTGCCAGTAGGCAGAGGAGGGAGACAGCGCACACGCGCGCCGTGGCGCCACGCCACCTCCCTGCCTGCCTGCGTCCCTCGCCACCGCGACACCTCGGGCCTTCTCTTTGGCGCCGCCTCGATCCCGCTGGCCCCCTCGCTCACTCTCCCCCTCCTCTGCTCTCTCCCTGCACGCGCCCGAGCGGAGCTCGTCGTCGCCGACGCCGTTCGCCGTAGCCACCGTGCTCCTCACTGCCACCCGAAGTGCCCAGGAGATCCGCCTCGACCACCTCTTCCTCCTCGCCGAGAAGCGCACCGCGGGAGCCCCTGCAACGTCGCCACCGCCGTCGTCTTCCACCTCCAGCGCCCGAGCCCGCCTCCGGTCGATTCAGCGCTGCTAGGACCTCCCCGAGCTCGCTGACCTCCTCTACGGCACCGCTGTGAGCTCCTACGCCTCCCCTCCCTCTTCCCCCCTTCGATTGTGCCCTGTAGCCCCGATCCCACCGGAGCCGCGAGCTCGGCTCCGCCGGCGATGTCGCCGCCGTCACTGCAGACAGCAAGGCTCGAAACCGAGCACGGCACCGTGCTCCTAGCATCCTCAGGAGCTCGGCGAGCCCCTTAACCATCCCTCCCGTCCTCTGTGGCCTCGCCCCGCTCGAACCCGAAGCTCCGGCCACCGCCTCGCTCGTCGCCGGCACCGATTCCGGCCGCCCCGAGCGCAACTGACTCCACCAAGAGCTTCGGCTCGTCCCCAGCTCCTCCTAGATGCCCTCCGCGGCCCATTTGGTCGCCGGAGTGGCCAAAACCACTCTCGCCGCCGCGTCGGGCTCGCCGGCGGCTAAACGCCGGCAGCCGACTTTGACTTTGACCACGGGTGGGCCCCGGTTGACTCTCCCGAGTCAATGACAGGTGGGGCCCAGCCCTGTTAACTATTAGGATTAGTTTAATTAATTTTAGTTAAGCTAATCACACTGACATGTGGGTCCCAGTGTCAGGTTTGACCTGGACCCGGTCTGTTGACCTGCTGAGGTCAGCATGACGCAATGATGACGCAAATAATCGTTTTCTAAAATAATTCAGAAAATCCAGAAAATTATATAAACTTCTAAAAATCATAGAAAATTAACCGTAACTCCAAATTAAATAATTTATATATGAAAAATTATCAGAAAAATTCAAGGAATCCATCTGTACCATTTTCATGCATGATAGAACAACTTATAGGTGCTGTTTAGCACAAATCAATTAAAGGGCATTTAAATAATCACATATGGAGTTTGAATTTGAATCTTGTATTCAAACCAACTTCATTTAATCTGGTTTTAGTTGCATTAGCCCAACACACATTCATTTTGCCATGTCATGATCATGCATCATATTGTGCATTGCATTGATTGTGTTCCCTTCTGTGTTGCCGGTATTTGTCCCCTCTCGATAGACGTGATATCGATGACGTGATCGTTGACACTGATGAAGACTCAATGCTATCTTCAGAAGTGCCAGGCAAGCAAAACCCCCTTGTTCATTCCGATACAATCCTACTCTCTCGCTCCTGCTCTCTTTTACTGCATTAGGACAACAACGATTCATCTGTTACTTGCTGCAGTAGCTGAACCCCTTTATCCTTTGCATGACCTGTCATTCCACAGTAAATAGATGAAACCCACTAGCATGAGTAGGAGTTGTTTGAGCCCTGTTGTGCCTACTCATTCATGTTTGTTTGTCATGCCTGCTACTGCTTAGAGTTGAGTCAGGTCTGATTCATCGGGGATGAATCAGAGGTGTGTGAACATGTCCTACTGTGTGTGAGCTAAGTGTGTGAACACGATTTGGTAAAGGTAGCGGTGAGAGGCCATGTAGGAGTACATGGTGGGTTGTCTCATTGCAGCCGTCCTCAGGAACTGAGTTCTGTGTTTGTGATCCATGATTCAGCTACTACCACGCATTGGGCCCGAAACCAATGGACCCTCTCGGCTTCTTAATCACCCTTGTCCTCTGTCCAGGAGTTGCAAGTAGTTTCTGGTGTTTGTAGTATGCTGGAGGCCGTGGACAGCGCTGACCGTAGGGGTGGGCTGTGATGCGGTAGGCACGTGGCCGGGTAAACCGGGCACCCGTTTGGTGTCACGGAACCCTGTACACATCGTTTGGGGCTGTGAGCGAAACTCCGGCCGGATCTCCTCATGGATGGAACCCGTATAGGCGATAAACCTGGACTAGAGACTTGAGTGTTTAGGCAGGCCGTGGCCGACACCCACGTTGGGCTTCCGCTTGAAGGTTTCCGAGTACATGTCGTGTAAACGGCGGTAAGTGGTGAGAGCGTGTGTGAAGAAGTACACCCCTGCAGGGTTAACCTAATCTATTCGAATAGCCGTGTCCACGGAAAAGGACCTCTGGGTTGCTTATATCAGTTCATAGACAAGTGAAAGTGGATACTCTAAAATACGCAAGATAAGCGTGAGTGCTATGAATGGCGTTCTCGTAGGGAGACGGGAGCGGATCCATAGTGGTGTATTGATATGGTGAATATGTGGACTCGTGTGCGCCACCTCAAAAGAGTTACTCGCAGTCGTAGTTCAGGATAGCCACCGAGTCAAAGCTGGCTTGCTGCAGTTAAACCCCACCATCCCCTTTGTTGATAATGATGCATATGTAGATAGTTCTGATGTAAGTCTTGCTGGGTACATTTGTACTCACGTTTGCCTATTTATGTTTTTGCAGAGAGACTTCGGTCTCACTAGTAGTTTCGCGTGGACTTCGACGTTTAGCTTGATACCTCAGCTACGATCTTGTGCCCTCGGCAGGATCTGATAGATAGTCAGGCTTCTCAGCCTTTTTCATTTATAGATGTCTGTACTCAGACATGATAGCTTCCGCTTGTGCTTTGACTTGTATGCTCTGATTGTTGGGTCATGAGACCCATGATTGTAATATCTCGCTCCTCGGAGCCTAATGAATAAACTACTTGATTCGTAGAGTCATGTTGTGATGCCATGTTGTGTTTGCACATATCGAGCATATTGTGTGTATGTTATTGAAATGCTTGGTATGTGTGGGATCTGGCTATCTAGTTGTTTATCCTTAGTAGCCTCTCTTACCGGGAAATGTCTCCTAGTGTTTCCACCGAGCCATGGTAGCTTGCTACTGCTCCGGAACACTTAGGCTGGCCGGCATGTGTCCTTCTTCGTTCCTGTGTCTGTCCCTTCGGGGAAATGTCACGCGGTGAATACCGGAGTCCTGTTAGCCCGCTACAGCCTGGTTCACCGGAGTCCTGCTAGCCCAGTGCTACAGCCTGGATTCACTCGCTGATGACCGACACGTTCGATGCTGGGTCATGGATGCCTGTCCCTGTAAGTCTGTGCCACTTTGGGTTTACGACTAGTCATGTCAGCCCGGGCTCCTTATCATATGGATGCTAGCGACACTATCATATACGTGAGCCAAAAGGCGCAAACGGTCCCGGGCAAAGGTAAGGCGACACCCGTGGGGATACCGTGCGTGAGGCCGCAAAATGATATGAGGTGCTGCAGGCTAGATCGATGTGACATCGAGTCGGGGTCTCTGACAGTTTTTGACTGTGACCATGTTAAGTGCTCGATAGTCAATACACAATCTCAGCATTCCATCCTTCTTTTTGGCAAATAAAATTGGTGATCCCCAAGGTGAGGAGCTGGCTCGAATGTATCCTTTTTCCAGTAATTCCTTTATTTGCTTCTTCAACTCGATCAACTCGGATGGTGCCATTCTGTATGGTTTCTTGTATATGGGGGTGGTTCCTGGTGCTAGCTCAATGCGGAATTCTATTTCTCGGTCTGGTGGCATGCCTGGTAGTTCTTCAGGGAATACATCTGGAAATTCACACACTACTGGAACCTTGTTTAACTCAGAAACGTCCACCTTATTTAATCTCGGTTGCCGGGGTATTTTTCCTTCCTTGGCCGATACTCTTATTGTCTTCCCTTGGTGGTGTGTGAGAATTACGGTCCTATTGAAACAGTCGATAAAACCCTTATTGGTGGTTAGCCAATCCATCCCTAGGATGACATCCAGTCCTTTATTTTCCAACACAATAAGATTTGCGTGAAACTCCAATCCTTCGAACTAAATGACCACATTCTGACAGTAATTCTGAGTAACTTGCTGAATCCCAGGGGACTTGATGGTCATGGATTTCTCCAAAGGAAGCATCGAAAAATTATTTTGCAAAGCAAAACTTTTCGAAATGAAAGAGTGAGAAGCTCCAGAATCAAACAAAACCATTGCAGGTATTCTGTTGACAGGAAACGTACCGAGTACGATATCCGGAGCATTTTGTACCTCCTCTTTGGTTACGTGGTTCAGATGACCCTTCCTGTGGTTATTGTTGGGATTGAAATTGTTTCGCTTGGGCACGGAATTGTTACCGCCGTTGTTCGGCTTTGGGGTTGAATTCCTTGGCTTGGGGCACTGTTTGGCATAGTGCCCTTCTTCTCCACAAGCGTAACAAGTAACGCCGGGGCTATAGGTGAATTCCTTGTCCCTTGCATGAAAATTCTTGATTGGGCGTGAGACATTGGATGAGGATTTGTGTGTCCCACCCTTTTGAAAATCTGTCTTGCTTCGGTGATTGCGAGCATGATTAGTCTGGTCCCTTTTTCGCTTGCGGATATCTTCCAGACTGCGTCTCTCATTTTCTAGAGTAATGGCTTTGTCTACCAGTGTTTTAAAATCAGGAAAAGTGTGCACGACCAGTTGGCATTTAAGCGCGGGCGCCAGACCGTCAAGGAATTTCTCCATCTTCTTGATTTCAGTCATACGCTCTTCATTGGCGTAGCGGGACAATAGAGTAAATTGACTGTTGTAATCTGACACTGTCATGTTCCTTTGTTTGAGGTCATCGAATTCTCTCTTCTTGATTTTCATAATACTCTTAGGAATGTGTGCACCACGGAAACCTTCCTTGAAATCATCCCAGGTTATGTCATTTTCGTTGGGATGCATGTGCAGAAAATTCTCCCACCACGATGCGGCTGCTCCTGTGAGATAGTGCGGAGCATACAATACCTTTTCGGGGTCTGAACATTTTGCAATAATTAATTTTCTCTCCATATCTCGAAGCCAGTCCTCGGCTTCAAGAGGTTTGCCAGTGTGAGAAAATGTTTGAGGACGTGTCTTCTGTAGCTCAGATAACTTGGAATGCTGCTGATACTGTCCATGGTGATTTCCCATGTTGATGACTTGGTTCATCATTTCCCGATGTTGTTGCTGACTCTGCTCATAAAGGCGACACATTTGTGAAAATGCCGATTCACTGCCCTGTTGGCTTGACTGTCCCTGAGTGAACTCGTTGCTGGGTTGTGCATCAAAATTTTCCTCTGGTGGAGTTGGCATGGAGCGAGTCCAAGGACGAGACATTTTTCACTCTGGGGAAATATTTTTGTAAAACTCATAAGAAGAGCGGAAAGAGTCGCAAAAACAATTCCAAAAAAAATGCATAAAGCTGGCAAATAAAACTAAATAACCCAGCTTACTTAAGAAGAACAAATCGTCTTGCGCACGGAGAAGGACTGCTCATTACATATCTTACACGCGGCGGTAATTATACCATACATCACTCAGGATATGCGTACATAATCCTGACATGTTATTTAGGCTAGTGCACTTCTCCAGATCCTACATGATGCGCAAACAGGCTACTTCTCACGACCTATGTACATATATTACAAAGCGGTACAATACCTGGTAGCTAGGCGTACTTAGGCAGAGATGTTGACGACCTCCTTTGCCCTGCCAAGGGCGAGGCGTAGCGAGGTTGGGGACTCGACTTCCTCCTCGCTAATGGGCTCCATACATGTAGTGTTGCACAGAGTGGACAGAGCGGTTGCCAGGGGCGGAGCAACACGTATAGGAGTGGGCGCGAAGGGTGGTGCAGTGCGCGCTGAAGTGGGCGCAATGGCTTGGTTGAATTCTTCGGTAGAAGGCAGGCGACGAGTAGGCGTATAAGATGCTGATGATGAGACAAAAGTCAGTGGCGGTGCGATGGGTAGGAGCTCCCTCCTGTTGGCAGCACAACCATGAACTGAGTCCATGCGGGTAGCTACGAAGTCGTCCACCAGGTTGTCGAAGGCTGCCCCCAAGGCCCGGAGATACTCAATGAGCATCTCAAAAGCCTCGTCTCGTTCTCCTCTGGGGCAGGAGTATGCGTAGTGACAGGTGTAAGGCACATGGCACGGAAGATAACGGTAGCGACGAGTCTTCATCACGGGAAGGACATCCCTGAGACGAGCTATCGCCTCGCGGGCTGCCATCTGCATAGCATGCCTCTCCGTAGGCATGGCTCTTCCCACGAACCGGAAGCGGCGTAACTCACCACGCCCTCCCTTGAACTGCACCGCGGCCTGGTGCATAGTCAGACTGTCGTTGACTCGGTGCTGGCAGTGTGTGAAGACTGGGCGCATAGATGGCCCCATCGCGACTTGAACGATGAAGGAAAGAAGCTTGACGAACCCATCGGGCACGTTGGCGAAGGTCTGAGACTCGCAGCTATTGTCGGCCATCTACAAAAGTAGGCAAAAATTCTGCATGGTCAGATCATAAATTTATGCTGACTGACAGAAAATGACTACAATTGCAAAAATATAAATTAGCTCTATCATGCTAATAACCAATTAGCGATCGCACCTAGAGGCTTCCTACAGTCAGCCTGGCTCTGGTACCAAGCTTGTCACGACCGGTTTTCCAATAAAAATATTTATTGAGAAACCAATCTTTTGAGTCCAGCATGAGAGAAATCCTCCTCACTGGTAGACAAATTCTTGATACAATAAGCCAGTAGCATAAAATATATTACAGGGTCGAACTACGGTTGCTCAACCAAATTATTACAAGCACACCAATAATTATACATAATGGCGGACATGACACAGTGGTGTGGAGGCATACTACTGACTCGAGGATAGGGCGGTGGTGGAGAAACACAGCAGGGAGAGAAATACAAGACTCTAAGTCTATCATCTCATCGAGCGTCGAGGTGAGGCTCGATGAATTTATTTGGTAGCGGAAGCGGATATAAAACAGTGACCAAATCCAGGGTCGCACGAGACTGACTGGGACTCCTCTAGGTGTCGGACTCGCTATCAAACTCTTCATCCATGAGATCTCCTTCGTCAGCATCTGGCCAAATCAACAAGCTAGTGAGTACTTTGAAAGTACTCGCAAGATAGTTCGGACGTAAGATATAACAAATGCATGCATGAATGCGTCCTGATTAATTCACCAATGTACATTCAAAACTTAGCATAACAAGGTAAGTAAAAGGGAGACGGCGGTAGTCCGCCTGAAATCCCAACAAGACATAAATGAATACCGATCGGGTGTCTGAAGCGACGCCTCGAAGGTTAATAAATAAATAAAAGGAAATGATGCCACAGTCGGGCGTCTTAGCGACGCCACATAAAGGGCTTTAAAAGAAATACCACAGTTAGACGTCGGGGAGACATCACAGAAAGGGCTTTTAAAAGAAATGCCACAGTCGGACGTCGGGGCGACATCACAGAGAGGGCTTTAAAAGAAATGCCACAGTCGGACGTCGGGGTGACATCACAGAGAGGGCTTTTAAAAGAAATGCCACAGTC
>NC_041385.1:321375417-321418469 GCF_002162155.2 Triticum dicoccoides | reverse complement strand
GTCGGGGCGACATCACAGAGAGGGCTTTTAAAAGAAATGCCACAGTCGGACGTCGGGGCGACATCACAGAGAGGGCTTTAAACGAAATGCCACAGTCGGACGTCGGGGCGACATCACAGAGAGGGCTTTAAAAGAAAGTAAAATACAACAATGCCACAGTCGGACGTCTGAGCGACATCGCAGAAAGGGCTTTTATTCACAAGTAAATAATACTCATAATAAACATTTAATTCTTGAGAGTAAATGGGTTAGTCCATCCACATGAATAATCATTTAACCGGAATTAGCACTCAAGCGAATCACCGGAGTCTCTGCCATCAAAACTGACATTTGATTAGGATAAGATAATATCGATCTGGGACAGGGAATAGATGATTTGGAGGAATATATGACTCTGCAGATTTTGTACAAAATTTTTCCCACAGCCAACGGATTTCCGTAGTCACGAAGGACTAGTTCCGTTTACGGTATTTCGGAAGAAAACACAGCTAACCAGTACACACCCATCCTACCTCTCGATGCTAGGAATCACCCTAGACATCGTCCAAGAAAAACTTTTGAGACGGGGAGATCACAATCTCGAATAGCATGGGATCAAATTTATATACGCGCGCTCTAAGGGGTGCCCCCCTCTCGGTCCCAACCGGAAACACCCATGCCCCCTGACTGGATGACTGGCTTTAATCCAGGGCCATGGAACCATCATCACGGCCTCTCCTTTTGGTGTGTACCAGAAAAGCCGTTTGCAACTTACTAAACCATATTCCTTGCGGAAAACATGTGGTAGTACAGGGAAGGAAATGAGAGGAACTGGACTGATACAGTTTGACACTGAAGTCACATAGTCTAGCATAAGACTGACATGCTACGACACTGCCATCTTACCCATCCTCATGCCAACACATGGCCATTCATACTCACATCCATCCACTTATGGATCATCGAACTCACTTACCTCATTATCGCATAAAATAACGTTCATCGATATGCTTCTCAACATGCTATGAAACTAACTAAATGCAAAACATGCCAAGACACTCATCATATCAAAAGTTCAAACATGCTTGCCTGGTTCAGAGTAGGCGGAGCCTAGCTCGGTGAAGTTCGCGGCTCCGTCACCTCCTTCGGTATCTACGGTATAAAGAAAATATATGCGCTATCGTAAATACCAAGGAGTGCACAAAAAGTATTCCAAATATTTTTCAAATAAATCTGATAAAAAACTAGACAAAATTCTAAAGAGAACAAAAAAAGAATCAATCAAAAATACTTTTCTGTTTAAAAGTTATAAGGGTTTTTGTCTAGGGACTCATCTGTAATGAAACGGAAGATTTCCACGGGGTAGCTTATAAGAACAGAAAACGCTTCGGCAGGAACTACGCCAGCCCAAAGGGAAAACGCATTTTGCCCAAAGGCGCTTCCAGAAAACGTTTCAATAGAGAGAGCAGAGAGGCTGACGGTGGGGTCCCACCCGTCAGGTTTGAACTTTCAAAAAGGGGGGGGGGGCGAAGCTCATCGGCGCTCGAGAGCCGCGGTGGTCGCCGGCGGCGATCCACGGCGAGGCAGGGGGATCGGAGGGTACCTCCGTGCTCAGGGCGCCATTCTGTGTCGGTTGGTGGTGGTGATGGTCGCCGGCGAGTACCACGTCGACGGCGAGCTTTGCTCCGGCGGACGGCGGCTCGGGTGGTCGAGGGACTTGTCGGAGAGGGCTGCAGAGATCAAATTGAAGAGGGGGTTAGGCTCCTGGTAGCTAGAGAGGGTAACGGACGGGGTTTGGGCGCCGGAGATGGCCTCACCGGAGAAAATCATGGTGGAGGCCGAGGCGGATCGGGGCGGCCGGAGTTGGGGGAGGAGACCTCCTCGAGGTCCTCCTAGTGGCCTGGCGTGGCGTTGGTGAGGAGTGGTGATGCTGCGTGCACGAGGGTGAGCTTGGGGGCCCTTTTTATAGGCGGCCCGAGGCGGTTGCTGTGAACGGGGATCTCCGGCGAGTGATTACGGCGGTGCTGTGGATGTGCAGTGGGATTAGGGGCTTGAGCATCGTCGTTGAGGTCCACCGGTCCCATTTAGGTGCTAAACGAGCTGGAGTTTGGTGCTTTGGGGTGAGTTCGACGGAACGGGGCGGCGCGGGCCCGTCGGCGGCAGGGAGCGCGTCCTGTGCTTGCCGGCCACGGTGGCGGTGCCACGGGCGTGTGCTGGCACGCATGAGGCCACGTGGAGAGCAGAGGGGCGATGGGCGGTGCGGAACGGCGTTGAGCCGCCGTTCTTGTCCCCTGTCGGCCGCCACAGGAGGTACCGACGCCGCAGAAGACGCCGGCGAGGGCGGGCCAGCGTGCCACCAACGCTAGGAAGGCTCCACGCACGCGTGTGAAGCTCCGGACAAGAGGGAGGGGCTGCGAGGAACGTGCCAAATGCACTGTCTACGCGTGATAGAAACTGACGGACGAAAACGACACTGATAACTGAATTTCTGAATTTTGAACAGCAACAATGCCTGCAAGGTGTTCGACATAATGAATTTGGCCCTTGGTGATTTTTCCTTGAGCTGATTTTTGGTGGAGTGGCTACTCATTGCTCCAGTAGGCTGCCTAAATTTTGGTGGAATCTTTGGAGCAGTGTAGATATGAATTTCATCAAATTTGGCAAATCTGGTCCAAACTTGCAGAGACTGAATTTTGAAAAATTTGAAAAGAGGAGGAGTGGATCAAGATGGTTCTGGGTTGTGGGTACAAAGGACTATCCAGGAGAGTTGGTTTGAGGTCAAAACTCAAATGCAATAGGGTACTTGCTTTGAAAATTACTCAGGCTCCAAATAATTTTCAGAATTGATTTGAGAGGAAAAATAATTAGAATAAAATCCAAAACTTGCTTGGATTAGTTAGGACAGAGAACTTAGGTTGATTATAAGGAGTAGGGGTGGTTTTGGAGGGGTTTTATCACATGGGCAAAGATGCAAAGTCATGGGTGGTTTTAAGATAAGAAAATCCCAAGTTTTTCATAGAGTTCTTTTTAAAAGAAAAAGATTAAACTCCCAAAATAAATTTGAGAGGGAACCAACAGAGAAGAAGTTTCAAAAGGTTCAAACACCAAAGTTTGAAAAAATAAAATCCTAGCCAAAGCAAAGGAAGTTTTTAAGAGGAAGGTTTTCTGAAAGAAAAATTTTAAATGGCCTCTCTTCAAAAACCACAAAGTTTTTTGATAAAAACCAAATAAAATTTTTGGAGTGTCACAGGTCGGTGCAAGTCTTGCCTGGGAATGCCGTAGCTACTGGGATGTAGCCACGCGTCGTATGAAGGCTGCCCTCGCAGCGAAAGGATAACTACAAAATCGCCGAGATAAGTCAGCCCATACATGCAAGTGTGCCTCCCACGTTCTGTGTTTTTGCCCCTTGCAGTATTGCTAGGGAAAGTATTTTACCTTTCAGTCTTTCGAGAGCCTTGCACGTCAAAGGGGACCCCCTGAGCATCGCGCCTCAGGAGCTCTTACTAGACCTCGGGCCACTCACCTCCTGAAGCCTGCCTGGGGACTGGGTCCTGTCGATGTAGAGCACTAAGCTACTACAAGAATGAAAGGGGGGACCATGTCGTAGCGGGGAATGCAAGCGCAACATTGATTGGGGACAATAGCGCCAAAGCAAAAGCATCACAGTTTTTACATACCCCGAGGGGTTCGTCAAGATCTCCTGTCGGGATGAAACAAAAAGAAGAATTCTTAAAGAGGCCACAGCCTCGTTAGCATCACCGGCGACGTCGGGCTGACGCCACTGCTGAAGTACGGGCGCGGCTGCTCAGTGGCTCGCAGCTGATGTTGTCGCTCGTGTCATGCTCGAAGGAGGCGTTGCTGCTATCGGAGGAACCACAGAGAAGGCCAAGGGCAAGTTCACCACTGACGGCCTCAGCGCCTCGACAGCCTCCCCCGAGGGAGCACTCGAGGCGTCGACCATCCTTGTTGAAGACCTTGAAGAAAAGCGTCAACGCCCCGTCGTACTCGAAGTGGATGGCATGGCCTCCCTCCGGGCGGTAGGAGCAGGCGATCGCGCCCCACCCCCGGGTCATGAAGACATCGCCGGAGTCGATGACCTTGACTTCCACCTCCAAAGCCTAGCCGCATCATCTATCATGCCGCAACCATAGTTCGACGGGCCCTCGGCGGTATCTCCATCGCGAGAGGCCTCAGGAGTCAAATCCATGTGCGTGGAGGCATAGCCGCCCACACAATGAACTCGCGGTGGTGCCTTCGGCATGGGTCCGCGAGCAAGGCAGGCCCAAGGCCGCCAGTTTCCCTCCTCCTCAGCCTTGCTCCTTGCAGCGCCGATCGTCGCTCCTGTGCGCAGGGCCCTGCACGCAGGCGAATAAGGGGACTAGGAAGCCAGGTGGAGCCCATTCGTCCCAAGGCCGCATCATCATGGATTCCGCGGCGGTGCCTCGGGAGTGATCAGGCCTCTTCTTCGACGGGAGCAGCTCGGCTTCCACCTGAGGTGCCTTCCCCTTCTCCGCGGCAGAGAACCTCCTCACCGGAGCCATGACTGCTCTAGCCATACGGCGGATCAAGAAGAAGGACAAGCAAGCAACAAGAAGACGAAGATGGGCTGGGGGCCCCGCCCCTTCCCCCATTTATAGCCGAAGGGAGGCCAACTGCCGGCCTCCCACGATCTTGAGTAATGATGGTTTTTCTACATGCATCAGGCAGTTGTCAAGTCGGACGGTTGATGAGGCACCGTGGGGAAGTGGAGACACCCACGTCCCATCAAGAGCCACACGTTGATGCTACGTCTTGAGCTTGTGTTGGTTTTCCTTGAAGAGGAAAGGGTGATGCAGCAATAGCATCATAAGTATTTCCCCCAGTTTTTGAGAACCAAGGTATCAATCCAGTAGGAGGCTCCTCAAAAGTCCCACGCACCTACACAAACAAACAAAGAACTCGCAACCAACACAATAAAGGGGTTGTCAATCCCTTCACGACCACTTGCGAAAGTGAGATCTGATAGAGATAATATGATAACATAAATATATTTTTGGTATTTTATAATATAGATTGGAAAAGTAAAGATGCAAATAAAAGTAGATTGAAAGCTTATATGATAAGAGATAGACCCGGGGGCCATAGGTTTCACTAGTGGCTTCTCTCAAGATAGCATAGTATTACGATGGGTGAACAAATTACTGTCGAGCAATTAATAGAAAAGCGAATAATTATGAGATTATCTAGGCAGAATCATGTATATAGGCATCACGTCCGTGACAAGTAGACCGACTCCTGCCTGCATCTACTACTATTACTCCACACATCAACCGCTATCCAGCATGCATCTAGAGTATTAAGTTCATAAGAACATAGTAATGCATTAAGAAAGATGACATGATGTAGAGGGATAAACTCATGCAATATGATATAAACCCCATCTTTTTATCCTCGATGACAACAATACAATACGTGCCTTGCTGCCCCTACTGTCACTGGGAAAGGACACCGCAAGATTGAACCCAAAGCTAAGCACTTCTCCCATTGCAAGAAAGATCAATCTAGTAGGCCAAACCAAACTGATAATTCGAAGAGACTTGCAAAGATAACTTAATCACACATAAAAGAATTCAGAGGAGATTCAAATATTTCTCATAGATAAACTTGATCATAAACCCACAATTCATCGGATCTAGTCAAACACACCGCAAAAAGAGTTACATCGAATAGATCTCCAAGAAGATTGAGGAGAACATGGTATTGAGATCCAAAAAGAGAGAAGAAGCCATCTAGCTAATAACTATGGACCCGAAGGTTTGTGGTAAACTACTCACAACTCATCGGAGGTGCTATGGTGTTGATGTAAAAGCCCTCCATGGTCGATTCCCCCTCCGACGGAGCACCGGCGAAGGTTCCAAGATGGGATCTCATGGATACAGAAGGTTACGGTGGTGGAAATAGTTTTTCGTGGTCGCCTTTGATGTTCTCGGGGTACGTGGGTATATATAGGAGGAATAAGTTGGTCGGTGGACGCTCGAGGGGCCCACGAGATAGGGGGACGCGCCCAGTAGGGGTGGGCGCGCCCTCCACCCTTGTGGCCGCCTCGACTGCTTCTTGACTTGCACTCCAAGTCCTCTGGATCACGTTCGTTCCAAAAATCACACTCCCAAAGGTTTCATTTCGTTTGGACTCCGTTTGATATTCCTTATCTTCGAAATACTGAAATAGGCAAAAAAAAACAATACAGGTTGGGCCTCCGGTTAGTAGGTTAGTCCCAAAAATGATATAAATGTGTAAAGTAAAGCCCATAAACATCCAAAACGGGTAATATAATAGCATGGAACAATAAAAAATTATAGATACGTTGGAGACATATCAAGAATCCCCAAGCTTAATTCCTACTCGATCTTGAGTAGGTAAATGATAAAAACAGAATTTTTGATGTGGAATGCTACCTAGCATAATTCTCAATGTAATTTTCTTTATTGTGGCATGATTGTTCAGATCCAAATGATTCAAGATAAAAGCTTATAAAACATAAAAAATAGTAATGCTTCGAAGCATACTAACAGATAATCATGTCCTATCAAAATAGCATAGCCAAAGAAAGCTTATCCCTACAAAATCATATAGTTAGGCCATGCTTCATTGTCATTACACAAAATACTCCCATCATGCACAACCCCGGTTTCAGCCAAGCAATTGGTTCATACTTTTTAATGCGCTTCGGCTTTTTCAACTCTTACGCAATACATGAGCGCAAGCCATGGACATAACACTATGGTGGTATATGGTGGTGGTTTTGAGGACAAAAAGGGGAGAAGATAGTCTCACATCAACTAGGCGTATCAACGGGCTAGGGAGATGCCCATCAATAGATATCAATGTGAGTGAGTAGGGATTTCCATGCAACGGATGCACTAGACCTATAAATGTATGAAAGCTCAACAAAAGAAACTAAGTGGGTGTGCATCCAACTCGCTTGCTCATGAAGACCTAGGCATTTTGAGGAAGCCCATCATTGGAATATACAAGCCAAGTTCTATAATGAAAAATTCCCACTAGTATATGAAAGTGACAACATAAGAGACTCTCTATCATGAAGATCATGGTGCTATTTCGAAGCACAAGTGTGGAAAAGAGATAGTAGCATTGTCCCTTCTCTCTTTTTCTCTCATTTTTTATTTTATTTATTTATTTGGCCTTTTTTATTTGGCCTTCCCCTTTTTTTATTTAGTGGGCCCTTTGGCCTCTTTTTTTCCTTTTCTCCTTTTCTTTTTCTTTTTAGTCCGAAGCCTCATCCGGACTTGTGGGGGAATCATAGTCTTCATCATCCTTTCCTCACTTGGGACAATACTCTAATAATGAATATCATCACACTTTTATTAATTTACAACTCGAGAATTACAACTCAACACTTAGAACAAAATATGACTCTATATGAATGCCTCCGGCGGTGTACCTGGATATGCAATGAATCAAGAGTGACATGTATGAAAATTATGAGGGTGGCCTTGCCCCAAATACAATGTCAACTACATGATCATGCAAAGAGCAATATGACAATGATGGAGCGTGTCATAATAACGGAACGGTGGAAAGTTGCATGGCAATATATCGCGAAATGGCTATGGAAATGCCATGATAGGTAGGTATGGTGGCTGTTTTTAGGAAGGTAAATAATGGGTGCATGATACCGGCGAAAGTTGCGCGGTATAATAGAGGCTAGCAAACTGGAAGGGTGAGTGTGCGTATATCCATGGACTCACATTAGTCATAAAGAACTCATATACTTATTGCAAAAGTCTACTTGCCCTCGATGCAAAGTACTACTACGCATGCTCCTAGGGGAAGGGTTGGTAGGAGTTAACCATCGCGCGATCCCGACCTCCACTCATAAGGAAGACATCAAAAGAGCACCTCATGCAACAAATTTGTCACATAACTTTTACCATACGTGCATGCTACGGGACTTGCCAACTTCAACACAAGTATTTCTCAATTTCATAATTACCCACTAGCATGACTCTAACATTACCACCTCTATATCTCAAAACAATTATCAAGCATCAAATTGATCCTAGTGTTTTATGCACTTTCTATGATAGTTTTTATTATACCCAACTTGGATGCTCATCATTCTAGGACCAAATTTATAACCATAGCAAATACCATGCTGTTCTAAAATACTCTCAAAATAATATAAGTGAAGCATGAGAGATAAACAATTTCTTCAAAATTAAGCCACCGTCGTGCTCTAATAGATATAAGTGAAGCACTAGAGCAAAAACTATCTAGCTCAAAAGATATAAGTGAAGCACATAGAGTATTCTAACAAATTCTAATCAAGTGGGTTTCTCCCAAAAGGTGTGTACAGCAAGGATGATTGTGGAAAACTAAAAATCAAAGACTAATATCATACAACACACTCCAAGCAAAACACATATCATGTGGCGAATAAAAATATAGCTCCAAGTAAAGTTACCGATAAACAAAGACGAAAGAGGGGATGCCTTCCGTGGGCATCCCCAAGCTTAAGCTTTTGGCTATTCTTGAATATCTTGGGGTGCCTTGGGCATCCCTAAGCTTAGGCTCTTGCCACTCCTTATTCCATAGTCCATCAAATCTTTACCCAAAACTTGAAAACTTCACAACACAAAACTCAACAGGAAATCTCATAAGCTACGTTAGCGAAAGAAAGCAAAACCACCACATAAGGTACTATAATGAACTCATTCTTTATTTATATTGGTGTTAAACCTACTGTATATCAAGTTCTCTATGGTTGATACCACTTAATACTAGCCATAGATGCATCAAAATAAGCAAACAACACATCAAAGGCAGAATCTGTCAAAAAACAGAACAGTCTGTAGCAATCTGTAACCCTCGAATACTTCTGGAACTCTAAAAATCCTACCAAAATAGGAAGTCCTGGACAATGTGTCTATTGATCTACAACAAAAAGAATCAACACAAAAGCATTTTTACGTGAATTAACAAAACTAATTTCGTGCGCGCAAAGTTTCTATTTTTCAGCAGAATCAAATTAACTATCACCATAGGTTATCCTATAGGTTCTACTTGGCACAAACACTAATTAAAACATAAAAGCACATCTAAATAGAAGGTAGATGCAAAATTTATTACTAAACAGAAACAAAAACAAAAACACAAATAAAATTGGGTTGCCTCCCAACTAGCGCTATCGTTTAATGCCCCTAGCTAGGCATAAAAGCGAGGATAGATCTAAGTAGTGCCCTCTTTGGCACTCAATTCCTCAATAGAGCACTTATGATCTTTAGGGTTTTTTCCCTTTTTAGCAATGATTAAACCCTTAGGCAAGAATTCAAGAAATTCATTTGTAGCAAAAGGTTCCTTAATGATAGAAAGACAATTGGGATGAACACTTATTGATTTGAGATCCACATTTCCCTTACTAGAAGATTCACCCTTATTTTTAGGAACATAGATAAATTTGACAGTTTTGGTAGGAGGATTTGGAGTGTTTTTCACGAAAGAAAACACCGACCCTAAGTTGGTAATGATATCCTCAAGTTTACCGATTCTCGTAGAATCTAGATCTATTTTTTCATTAACTATAGGTTCTTTCTCTTTATAAAATTTCAAAGTAACTCCAACCCTAGATCCATATTGGGTAATTTGATTATGAATCTTTTGATCCAAATTCTCAATCAACTCAACAGTGGCAACTTTATTTTCAATAATTTCAAGCCTTTGCATCACATGTTCCAAAGTTAAAATAGTTCCATTAACCAAAAGATGTGGTGGGCCAAACAAATCTAGCATAGCATTATAAGCATCAAACGTATGGCTACTCAAGAAATCCCCTCCAGTAATGGTATCAAGAATGCATCTATTCCAAGGAGTAATGCCTACATAAAAATTGCGAAGAAGAACGGAAGTAGAAAGCTTCCTAGTAGATTTATTTTGAGCATTGCAAATTCTATGCCAAGCATATTTTAAATTTTCTCCCTCCCTTTGCTTAAAACTAAGAATTTCATGTTCGGGAGTAATAACAAGGATAGGAGGACTAGCCATGACAACGAGCAAACAAAAGACAAGCGAAAGAGAGTGAAGGTTGGGAAAGAGAGGGCGAATAAAACGGCAAGGGTGAAGTGGGGAGAGGAAAACGAGAGGCAAATGGCAAATAATCTAAATGAGAGGGAGATGAGTTTGTGATGGGTACTTGGTATGTCTTGACTTGAGCGAAGACCTCCCCGGCAACGGTGCCAGAAATCCTTCTTGCTACGTCTTGAGCTTGCGTTGGTTTTCCTTGAAGAGGAAAGGGTGATGCAGCAATAGTAGCGTAAGTATTTCCCTCAGTTTTTGAGAACCAAGGTATCAATCTAAGGAGGCTCCTCAAAAGTCCCACGCACCTACACAAACAAACAAAGAACTCGCAACCAACGCAATAAAGGGGTTGTCAATCCGTTCATGGCCACTTGCGAAAGTGAGATCTGGTAGAGATAATGTGATAAGATAAATATATTTTTGGTATTTTATAATATTGATTGGAAAAGTAAAGATGCAAGTAAAAGTAGATTGAAAGCAAATATGCTAAGAGATAGACCCGGGGGCCATAGGTTTCACTAGTGGCTTCTCTCAAGATAGCATAGTATTACGGTGGGTGAACAAATTACTGCCGAGCAATTGATAGAAAAGCGAATAATTATGAGATTATCTAGGCATGATCATGTATATAGGCATCACGTCCGTGATAAGTAGACCAACTCCTGCCTGCATCTACCACTATTACTCCACACATCGACCGCTATCCAGCATGCATCTAGTGTATTAAGTTCATAACAACAGAGTAACGCATTAGGAAAGATGACATGATGTAGAGGGATAAACTCATGCAATATGATATAAACCCCATCTCTTTATCCTCGATGGCAACAATACAATACGTGCCTTGCTGCCCCTGCTGTCACTAGGAAAGGACACCGCAAGATTGAACCCAAAGCTAAGCACTTCTCCCAGTGCAAGAAAGATCAATCTAGTAGGCCAAACCAAACTGATAATTTGAAGAGACTTGCAAAGATAACTTAATCACACATAAAAGAATTGAGAGGAGATTCAAATATTTATCATAGAGAAACTTGATCATAAACCCACAATTCATCGGATCTCGACAAACACACCGCAAAAAGAGTTACATCGAATAGATCTCCAAGAAGATCGAGGAGAACATGGTATTGAGATCCAAAAAGAGAGAAGAAGCCATCTAGCTAATAACCATGGACCCGAAGGTCTGTGGTAAACTACTCACAACTCATCAGAGGGGCTATGGTGTTGATGTAGAAGCCCTCCATGGTCGATTCCCCCTCCGGCGAAGCGCCGACGAAGGCTTCAAGATGGGATCTCGCGAATACAGAAGGTTACGGTGGTGGAAATAGTTTTTGTGGTTGCCTTTGATGTTCTCAGTGTACATGGGTATATATAGGAGGAAGAAGTCGGTCGGTGGACGCCCGAGGGGCCCACGAGATAGGGGGGTGCGCCCAGTAGGGGTGGGTGCACCCTCCACCCTCGTGTCCGCCTCGACTGCTTCTTGACTTGCACTCCAAGTCCTCTGGATCATGTTCGTTCCAAAAATCATGCTCCCGATGGTTTCATTCTGTTTGGACTCCGTTTGATATTCCTTTTCTTGGAAATACTGAAATAGGCAAAAAACAGCAATACGGGCTGGGCCTCCGGTTAGTAGGTTAGTCCCAAAAATGATATTAATGTGTAAAGTAAATCCCATAAACATCCAAAACGGGTAATATAATAGCATGGAACAGTCAAAAATTATAGATACGTTGGAGACGTATCAGTTGACACAGTCTGCAGGCAATTGGGGCCCACGATGCTTCGCCCTTGCCCTTTGGCTTCGCCCTGAAGCCAAGCGTGTGCGCGCCTTGGGCTTGTGGGCTACTGTCGGCGTTCTAGGAACCAGGGTACCCAGACTTGCCTGCCTGCAGCACACGACATGGGTCCATCGACGTCCTGGTATGGCCCATCTTTAGCATCGACAAGACAAGACCCTCGTGAGGCAGACGACACCAAGACATCCGGAAGGAGCGGCCTCCCCAGACGGCCACCTGAGGAGTGGAGATTCCTATGCAAGCGCTCACCTCCTGAGGTGGAGGTGACGCCAACCATGACGACCAAGGCCAGGTGCGCACTAGTGGGCGTAGAGAGACATGTTTTCTCTTTGGTGCTAAGGAGGCAGTCGCAGGCACGGAGTCCCGAGGAATCAACCAAAGGTTACCGTTTATGTGCAACAAGACCAAGACCGCCAGGACGGCAGGACGAATGTCATCACTAAGCTCGCCGCGACGTCATGAATAGAAGCTTTGTAGGCGAAGACCACCTTTCCTTAGGATAAGATGTACTACTGGCCCCCCTTCAAAATTTGCCACTGTGGGATCCCTTCCCGCCTAAGTTTTGGGGGAAGAGGATCGAGGCCACTATAAGTATAGCCTAGCCACCACGATAGCACCATAGAAAGGGCACATGGGGAGAGAGGTCGAATCCCTGTAGCTTATATCCACCCCAGAGCAGACCTCGCGAGTCTGTTCTTCCTTGTACTAGTTCATCCTCAGCCCCGCACGAGGTAATCCACCACAAAGGAGGAGTAGGGTTTTACACCACAAGGTGGCCCGAACCTAGGTAAACTACCGCGTCCATTTCCTTTCCTGTTCATCGAGCTAGGCCATGAGAGCAGCGAGTTGGCCGGCTGGAGAGGTTGAGTTCTTTGCACACGCCCCAAAGTTTGAACCTTTCTTGGGTCTGCGGAGCTCTGAAACCGACAGTTTTGCACTTTCAATACCTACATGGGTTAGCCCCAAAAGGAAAATACAAGGATATCCATAGACATAGAGTGAATTGCAACATATGATGTCCATGAAAAACATTAGGTTACCTTGTCGCTTGTCTTACCAACAAGGGTGTTTGTGACTCCATGAACTTAGTGCAACATATGAAATTTGACTGCACAAGTCCTTGCCAAAATGAATATGAGTGAACACTCTAGTTCTTCTTCTTTGGGACCCACAACAACTGGATGGGAATCCTTGGAGTTGTAGTTGAACTTGATGAAGTAGAGCTTGACGTAGTCTTGGGAACCCACTTGACCATGGCTTTAGGTGCTTCTTCAAATGAGTCAATCTCCTCTTGAAGCTTGTCCTTGCCTTTTAGCTTGTGGTCTTGTGGTGGAAGATCATCTTGAGCTTGTGTTCCCTCAAAAGAAGCGGCGGTCATACTTCTCTTGTTGAGGAACAAACTTCGTCTTGGGGTATTGATCTTCTTCCCATTCAACTCCATTGGCATTGAACTTTCATTCAAAGCCAACATGTTGATTCTACCAGTGTCCTCCTTGCTTGCGTACAATTTCCTCAAATTACTTACTCCCGGCAAGGCTCTTGTAAACACCTTTCTCTATAATCCCTTCAATAAGCTATTTTCTTGCTCAAGTGTTACTTGGCTAAGAGAATCATTAGTGGAATCAAGAGAACTACTAGAAGCAACAATATTGGATTTAGCATAGTTATTGTTACTACTAGAAGCAGAATCTTTCTTGCTCTTGTTACTAGGTTTAACTTCTGGCATGTAAGTGGACAAGAGGAGACATTTGGAAATGTGAGAAGAACTCTTCTTTCGAAGATCATCATTGATTGCTTTTAGGAACTCATGCTCATGCTCTAAATTTAGCTTCTCGAAGCGTAGCTTCTCATGAGTTCTTAGGAGCTCTCTATGATCCTCTTGAGTTGTTTCATGAGCTGACTTAAGATTGTTTAGTTCTTTAGTTAGACGCTCAATCTGCTTATTAGCATTGTCATTCGTTTCATCTTGATTAGCATGATTAATAGCAAGTTCATTATAGCTTTCATCACTAGTTTTGTCAACAAGTAAATCATCATCACCTAGCAAATCATCTTCATCACTATTGAGATCAAGATACTCGGGGTGTGATACCTTGGGGCCTTTAGCCATGAAGCGTCTTCCAATTCCTTTAATTTGGTGAATCAAATATGTCACGGGAGTTGGATGACACTAGTGCAAGACCGGCAACACCGTTATCTTGAGTATATTCGAAGTCGGAGTGATAGCTTCTCCCGGAGTAGTTGTCGGAGTTGGAGCTGAAAATCCATTCGCCAACATGAGCTTGATGTCTTCGTCTTGTGTAGCTCTTTGATGACTTGTCTTTCCTCTCTGAATCCTTACTTCTTCGAGAGGGTCTTCATTCATAATGATCACATATACTCCTTCTCTCGCTTGAAGGTGATTCATCTCTTCTACTCCTCCTTTTTGGTGAGTCTTATCTTTTCTTGTAGGTTGCCATGCACTCATTGGAATAGTGTCTGAGTCTTCCACAATTGTAGCAATTATGATCGTGACTAGAAGATCTTTTATCATTGTGGGACCTTGACTTGGAGCTTCTCTCTTTGCTTCTACTCTTGTAGAACTCGTTGAAGTTTTTCACCATTAAGATCAATTCTTCATTGGAGACTTACTTGTCATTTGATGTTGTAGGAGCATCACTTGAAGCTTTGTATGGACCACTTGACTTGTTGTGGAGCTCTTCCTTATCCTTGAGTGACATCTCATGTGCAACAATTTTACCAATAACTTCCGTGGGCTTGAGATCTTTGTAATTGGGCATCATTTGGATCAATGTGCACGCGGTATCATATTTACCATCCAAAGCTCTAAGGATCTTCTTGATGATGAATTTGTCGGTCATCTCTTCATTTCCTAAGCCAGCAATCTCATTTGTGATGAGATCAAGCCTAGAGTACATTCAGTGACTCCTTCACCATCCTTCGTCTTGAACTTGTCAACTTGACTTTGAAGCACATCCAACTTGGATCCCTTGACGGACTCGGTACCTTCGTGCATATCAACCAAAGTATCCCAAATTTCCTTTGCATTCTCAATGCAGCTAATTTTGTTGAATTCCTCGGGGTACAATCCATTGAAGAGAATATCACAAGCTTGAGCATTATATTGCAACAACTTCAATTGTTCCGCGGTTGCTTAATGATTCTGTTCTCTACCATCTTCAAAGAAATCACCTTGCAAACCAATATGAACAACAACCCAAACGATGGGGTTATGACCAAGAATATGCATTTTCATCTCAGGCTTCCAACTAGCAAAATTTGTACTATCAAAGTAAGGATCTTAACGGTTATATTTACCCTCACTAGACGCCATACTCTCCTAGGTTGTGGAACCAAGGCTATGATCACCAAAGCAAGGGAAATCAAGGCTTATGGAGACCAAAACTCTAATACCACTTGTAGGATCAAAAGTATGTCTAGAGGGGGGTGATTAGACAATTTGACCAAATAAAAATATTCCTTTTCCCAATTTTAGTTGTGGGCAGATTTTAGCAATTATGACAAGTGAAGCAATGAACCTACACATGCAATTCTAAGAGTATAGCAATAAAATTTAAAACATCGCATATGAAGGTAAAGGGTAGGGTTTGGAGAAGGCAAACACAATGGAGACACAAAGATTTTTGGCATGGTTCCGATTGGTGGTGCTGCCATACATCCATGTTGACAGATACTTCAACCCACGAAGGGTAACGGCTGCGCGAGTCCAGAGAGGGATCCACCCATTAAGGGTCCATGAAGAAGCAACCTTGTCCATTCCACCATGGCCATCGCCTATGAAGGACTTGCTTCACTCGGGTAGATCTTCACAAAGTAGGTGATCTCCTTGCCCTTACAAACTTCTTGGTTCAACTCCACATCTTATCATAGGCTCCCAAGTGACACCTAACCAATCTAGGATACACCACTCTCCAAAAGGTAATAGGCGGTGTGTTGATGATGAACTCCTTGCTCTTGTGCTTCAAATGGTAGTCTCCCCAACACTCAATTCTCTCACACAGATTTTGCTATCCTGGAATAAGGATTTGATTAGAAAGCAACTTGGCGAAGAAGAGAAATCAAGGTTCAAATGGTAGTGCTACGTCTTGAGCTTGCGTTGGTTTTCCTTGAAGAGGAAAGGGTGATGCAGCAATAGTAGCGTAAGTATTTCCCTTAGTTTTTGAGAACGAAGGTATCAATCCAGTAGGAGGCTCCTTCCCATGCACCTACACAAGTAAACAAGAACTCGCAACCAGCGCAATAAAGGGGTTGTCAATCCCTTCACGGCCACTTGCGAAAGTGAGATCTGATAGAGATAATATGATAAGATAAATATATTTTTGGTATTTTATAATATAGATTGAAAAAGTAAAGATGCAAATAAAATTAGATTGAAAGCTTATATGATAAGAGATAGACCGGGGGCCATAGGTTTCACTAGTGGTTTCTCTCAAGATAGCATAAGTATTATGGTGGGTGAACAAATTACTGTCGAGCAATTGATAGAAAAGCGAATAATTATGAGATTATCTAGGCATGATCATGTATATAGGCATCACGTCCGTGACAAGTAGACCGAATCCTGCCTGCATCTACTACTATTACTCCACACATCGACCGCTATCCAGCATGCATCTAGAGTATTAAGTTCATAAAGAAGAGAGTAGCGCATTAAGAAAGATGACATGATGTAGAGGGATAAACTCATGCATTATGATATAAACACCATCTTTTTATCCTCGATGGCAACAATACAATACGTGCCTTGCTGCCCCTGCTGTCACTGGGAAAGGACACCGCAAGATTGAACCCAAAGCTAAGCACTTCTCCCATTGCAAGAATGATCAATCTAGTAGGCCAAACCAAACTGATAATTCGAAGAGACTTGCAAAGATAACTTAGTCACACATTAAAAGAATTCATAGGAGATTCAAATATTTCTCATAGATAAACTTGATCATAAACCCACAATTCATCGGATCTCGACAAACAAACCGCAAAAAGATTTGCATGGAATAGATCTCCAAGAAGATCAAGGAGAACTTTGTATTGAGATTCAATGAGAGAGAAGAAGCCATCTAGCTAATAACTATGGACCCGAAGGTCTATGGTAAACTACTCACAACTTATCGGAGAGGCTATGGTGTTGATGTAGAAGCCCTCCATGGTCGATTCCCCCTCCGGCGGAGCGCCGACGAAGCCTCCAAGATGGGGTCTCGCGGATACAGAAGGTTACGCTGGTGGAAATAGTTTTTCGTGGTCGCTTCTGATGTTTTCGGGGTACATGGGTATATGTAGGAGGAAGAAGTAGGTCGTTGGACGCCCGAGGGGCCCACAAGACAGGGGGCGCGCCCAGTGGGGGGGGGGGGCCCTCAACCCTCATGGCCGCCTCGTTTATTTCTTGACTTCCACTCCAAGTCCTCTGGATCACGTTCGTTCCAAAAATCATGCTCCCAAAGGTTTCATTCCGTTTGGACTCCGTTTGATATTCCTTTTCTTCGAAACACTGAAATAGGCAAAAAATAACAACAATACAGGCTGGGCCTCCGGTTAGTAGGTTAGTCCCAAAAATGATATAAAAGTGTAAAGTAAAGCCCATAAACATCCAAAATAGGTAATATAATAGCATGGAACAATCAAAAATTATAGATACGTTGGAGACGTATCAAGCATCCCCAAGCTTAATTCCTGCTCGTCCTCGAGTAGGTAAATGATAAAAACAGAATTTTTGATGTGGATTGCTACCTAGCATAATTCTCAATGTAATTTTCTTTATTGTGGCATGAATGTTCAGATCCAAATGATTCAAAATAAAAGTTCATATTGACATAAGAAATAGTAATACTTCAAGCATACTAATGAAAGCAATCATGTCTTCTCAAAATAACATGGCTAAAGAAAGTTCATCCCTACAAAACCATATAGTTTGGCTATGCTTCATTTTCGCCACACAAAAATGCTTCCATCTTGTACACCCCCGATGACAAGCCAAACAATTGTTTCATACTTAAATAATCTCAAACTTTTTCAACTTTCATGCAATACATGAGCATGAGCCATGGATATAGCACTATGGGTGGAATAGAATATGATGATGGGGATTGTGTGGAGAAGGCAAAGAAAGGAGAAAGTCTCATATTGACGAGGATAATGAACGGGCTATGGAGATGCCCATCAATTGATGTCAACATGAGGAGTAGGGATTACCATGCAATAGATGCACTAGAGCTATAAATGTATGAAAGCTCAACAAAAGAAACTAGTGGGTGTGCATCCAACTTGCTTGCGCACGAAGACCTAGGGAATTTTGAGGAAGCCCATCGTAGGTATATACAATCCAAGTTCTATAATAAAAAATTCCCACTAGTACATGAAAGTGATAACATATGAGACTCTCTATATGAAGAACATGGTGCTACTTTGAAGCACAAGTGTGGAAAAAGATAGTAACATTGCCCCCTTTTTTTATTTTCTTTTTTTGGGCCTTTCTTTTTTTATTTGGGGACAATGCTCTAATAATGATGATCATCACACTTCTATTTATTTACAACTCATGAATTACAACCCAAAACTATAACAAGATATGACTCTATATGAATGCCTCCGGCGGTGTACCGGGATGGGTAATGAGTCAAGAGTGACATGTATGAAAAATTATGCATGGTGGCTTTGTCACAAATACGATGTTAACTACATGATCATGCAAGGCAATATGACAATGATGATGCGTGTCATGATGATGAACGGAACGGTGGAAAGTTGCATGGCAATATATCTCAGAATGGCTATGGAAATGCCATAATAGGTAGGTATGGTGGTTGTTTTGAGGCATATATAAGGAGGTTTATGTATGATAGAGCATATCGTATCATGGGGTTTGGATGCACCGGCGAAGTTTGCACCAACTCTCAAAGTGAGAAAGGGCAATGCATGGTACCTAAGAGGCTAGCAATGATGGAAGGGTGAGACTGCGTATAATCCATGGACTCAACATTAGTAAAAAACTCATATACTAATTGCAAAAATCTACAAGTCATCAAAAACCAAGCACTAAGCGCATGCTCCTAGGGGGATAGATTGGTAGGAAAAGACCATCGCTCGTCCCTGACCGCCACTCATAAGGATGCACAATCTAAGAACACCTCATGTTTCAAATTTGTTAGACAACTTTCACCATACGTGCATTCTACGGGACTTGCTAACTTCAACACAAGCATTCTTGAAATTCATAATCAACCAACTAGAATGACTCTAATATTACTACCTCCATATCTCAAAACAATTATCAAGTATCAAATTGATCATAGCATCCAATTCACTTCCTCTGATAGTTTTTATGATACCCAACTTGGATGCTCATCATTCTAGGACCAATTTTATAACCATAGAAAATACCATGCTGTTCTAAAAGACTCTCAAAATAATATATGTGAAGCATGAGAGACTAACAATTTCTACAAAATTAAGCCACCGCCGTCCTCAAAAAGATATAAGTGAAGCACTAGAGCAAAAACTATCTAGCTCAAAAGATATAAGTGAAGCACATAGAGTATTCTAATAAATTCCAATCAAGTGGGTTTCTCCCAAAAGGTGTGTACAGAAAGGATGATTGTGGTAAACTAAAAATCAAATACTAATATCATACAAGCGCTCCAAGCAAAACACATATCATGTGGCGAATAAAAATATAGCTCCAAGTAAAGTTACCGATAAACGAAGACGAAAGAGGGGATGCCTTCCGGGGCATCCCCAAGCTTAGGCTTTTGGCTATTCTTGAATATCTTGGGGTGCCATGGGCATCCCCAATCTTAGGCTCTTGCCACTCCTTATTCCATAGTCCATCAAATCTTTACCCAAAACTTGAAAACTTCACAACACAAAACTCAACAGGAAATCTCATAAGTTCCATTAGTGAAAGAAAGAAAAACCACCACATAAGGTACTGTAATTAACTCATTATTTATTTATATTGGTGTTAAATCTACTGTATTCCAAGTTCTCTATGGTTCATACCCTTACATACTAGCCATAGATGCATCAAAATAAGCAAACAACACACGAAAAGCAGAAGCTGTCAAAAACAGAACAGTCTGTAGCAATCTGTAACTCTCGAATACTCTGGAACCCTAAAAATCCTAACCAAATAGTAAGTCCTGGGAAATTTGTCTATTGATCTACATCAAAAAGAATCAATGGAAAATCACGTTTCTGTGAATTACTAAAATTATTTTCGTGCGTGCAAAGTTTCTGTTTTTCAGCAGAATCAAATTAACTATCACCATAGGTTATCCTATAGGTTCTACTTGGCAAAACACTAATTAAAACATAGAAACACATCTAAACAGAAGGTATATGCAAAATTTATTACTAAACAGAAGCAAAAACAAAAAAACACAAATAAAATTGGGTTGCCTCCCAACTAGCGCTATCGTTTAACGCCCCTAGCTAGGCATAAAAGCGAGGATGGATCTAAGTAGTGCCATCTTTGGCACTCAATTCATAAGTAGATCGCATGATAGATTCATAAGGTAATTTGACTTTCTTTCTTGGAAAGTGCTCCATGCCTTTCCTTAATGGAAATTGGAATCTAATATTCCCTTCCTTCATATCAATAATCGCACCAATCGTTCTAAGGAAAGGTCTACCAAGAATAATAGGACAAGAAAGATTGCAATCTATATCAAGAACGATAAAATCTACGGGCACCAAATTCATATTTGCAAGAATGAGAACATCATTGATCCTTCCCATTGCTTTTTAATGGTGCAAGGTGCAAATTTAAAGAGCAATCATCAAAATCATGGAAACCTAGAATATCACATAAAGTTTTCGGAATCATGGAAACACTAGCACCCAAATAACACAAAGCATAACACTCATGATCTTTAATTTTAATCTTTATAGTAGGTTCCCACTCATCGTTAAGTTTTCTAGGTATAGAAAATTCCAAATTAAGTTTTTCATCATAAGATTGCATCAAGGCATCAACAATATGTTTAGTAAAAGCTTTATTTTGACTATAAGCATGAGGAGAATTCACAATGGATTGCAACAAGGAAATACAATCTTCTAAAATCAATTATCATAGTTAAATTCCTTGAAATCCAAGATAGTGGGTTCAATGCTATTTAAAGGCTTGACCTCTCCAATCCCACTTTTACCAAATTTAGCATCAAGATCTAAAAACTCCGAATCATAGGGACGCCTTTTAACTAAAGTTGACTCATCTGCAGTCCCATCATTATTAAGATTCATATTGCAAAACAAAGATTTAATAGGGGACACATCAATAACTTTTAGATCTTCATCATTATTTTCATCTAACTTTTCTGGTTTGGCAGCCATCTTATTGACTAAGGTAGCTTGCTTATCAGAAATTTGGGTTATAGAATTTTCAAGCCGAGTAATTTGAGAGTTCAAACCATAAAATTCTTTAGACATATCATCAAGCTCTTTGTTCATAAACCCCATAAAACTTCTTTGTTCTTTAAGCTCTTTTCTGAAGAAATTATTATGCTTAAATTGAAAGGTCATAAAACTTCTAACGTTTGATTCAATCTCTTCCAACCTTCTAAGATGAAGGTTGGTGTTCTTAGGCAAAGCCATGTGGGCAAACAAGCACACAAAAAGACAAGCGAAAGAGAGAGGAGGTTGGGAAAGAGAAGGCAAATAAAATGGCAAGGGTGAAGTGGGGGAGAGGAAAACGAGAGGCAAATGGAAAATAATGTAAATGCGAGGGAGATGAGTTTGTGATGGGTACTTGGTATGTCTTGACTTGAGCGAAGACCTCCCCGGCAACGGCGCCAGAAATCCTTCTTGCTACGTCTTGAGCTTGCGTTGGTTTTCCTTGAAGAGGAAAGGGTGATGCAGCAATAGTAGCGTAAGTATTTCCCTCAGTTTTTGAGAACCAAGGTATCAATATAGTAGGAGGCTCCTCAAAAGTCCCACGCACCTACACAAACAAACAAGAACTCGCAACCAACACAATAAAGGGGTTGTCAACCCCTTCACGGCCACTTGCAAAAGTGAGATCTGATAGAGATAATATGATAAGATAAATATATTTTTGGTATTTTATAATATAGTTGGAAAAGTAAAGATGCAAATAAAAGTAGATTGAAAGCTTATATGATAAGAGATAGACCCGGGGGCCATAGGTTTCACTAGTGGCTTCTCTTAAGATAGCATAAGTATTATGGCGGGTGAACAAATTACCGTCGAGCAATTGATAGAAAAGCGAATAATTATGAGATTATCTAGGCATGATCATGTATATAGGCATCACGTCCGTGACAAGTAGACCGACTCCTACCTGCATCTACTACTATTACTCCACACATCGACCGCTATCCAGCATGCATCTAGAGTATTAAGTTCATAAAGAACTTAGTAACACATTAAGAAAGATGACATCATGTAGAGGGATAAACTCATGCAATATGATATAAACTCCATATTTTTATCCTCGATGGCAAGAATACAATACGTGCCTTGGTGCCCCTGCTGTCTCTGGGAAAGGACACCGCAAGATTGAACCCAAAGCTAAGCACTTCTTCCATTGCAAGAAAGATCAATCTAGTAGGCCAAACCAAACTGATAATTCGAAGAGACTTGCAAAGATAACTTAATCACACATAAAAGAATTTAGAGGATATTCAAATATTTCTCATAGATAAACTTGATCATAAGCCCACAATTCATTGGATCTCGACAAACACACCGCAAAAAGAGTTGCATCGAATAGATCTCCAAGAAGATCAAGGAGAACTTTGTGTTGAGATTCAAAGAGAGAGAAGAAGCCATCTAGCTAATAACTATGGACCCGAAGGTCTGTGGTAAACTACTCACAACTCATCGGAGAGGCTATGGTGTTGATGTAGAAGCCCTCCATGGTCGATTCCCTCTCCAGCGGAGCGCCGACGAAGGCTCCAAGATGGGATCTCACGGATACAGAAGGTTACGACGGTGGAAATAGTTTTTCGTGGTCGCTTCTGATGTTTTCAGGGTAGATGGGTATATATAGGAGGAAGAACTAGGTCGGTGGACGCCCGAGGGGCCCACGAGACAGGGGGGCGTGCCATCCACCCTCGTGGCCGCCTCGTTTATTTCTTGACTTCCACTCCAAGTCCTCTGGATCACGTTCGTTCCAAAAATCACGCTTCCGAAGGTTTCATTCCGTTTGGACTCCGTTTGATATTCCTTTTCTTCAAAACACTGAAATAGGCAAAAAAACAGCAATACGGGTTGGGCCTCCGGTTAGTAGGTTAGTTGCAAAAATGATATAAAAGTGTAAAGTAAAGCCCATAAACATCCGAAACGGGTAATATAATAGCATGGGACAATAAAAAATTATAGATACGTTGGAGACGTATCAGGTAGTAATGGAAACTCTTGATCTCAACACATGAGTAGGTGGTTCTCTCTCAGAAAATGAATGGTGGAAGTGTTGGCACATTCTGCTGGCTCTCCTCAATGAGGAAGAAGGGGTGGAGGCATATATATATATATGAAGGAAATATGCCCTAGAAGCAATAATAAAGTTGTTATTTTATATTTCCTTACTCATGATAAAGGTTTATTATTCATGCTATAATTGAATTGATCGGAAACTTAAATACATATGTGAATACATAAACAAATCTAGTGTCCCTAGTAAGCCTCTACTAGACTAGCTCGTTGATCAAAGATGGTTAAAGTTTCCTAACCATACACATGTGATGTTAATTGATAACGAGATCACATCATTAGGAGAATGATGTGGTGGACAAGACCCACCCGTTAGCTTAGCATAATGATCGTTCAGTTTATTGCGATTTGCTTTCTTCATGTCAAATACTTATTCCTTCGACTTTGAGATTATGCAACTCCCGGATACTGAAGGAATACTTTGTGTGCTATCAAACGTCACAACATAACTGGGTGATCATAAAGATGCTCTACAGGTATCTCTGAAGGTGTTTGTTGAGTTGGCATAGATCGAGATTAGGATTTGTCACTCCGAGTATCGAAGAGGTATCTCTGGTCCTTCTCGGTAATACACATCATAAGCTTGCAAGCAAACGACTAAGGAGTTAGTCACGAGGTGATGTATTACGGAATGAGTAAAGAGACTTGCTAGTAACGAGATTGAACTAGGTATGAAGATACCGACGATCGAGTCTTGGGCAAGTAACATACCGATGGCCAAAGGGAATTACGTATGTTGTCATAATGGTTCGACCGATAAAGATCTTTGTAGAATATGTAGGAGCCAATATGAGCATCTAGGTTCCGCTATTGGTTATTGACTGGAGATGTGTCTCATTCATGTCTGCATAGTTCTCGACCCCGTAGGGTCCGCACGCTTAACGTTCGAGGACGATATAGTATTATATGAGTTATGTGATCTGGTGATCGAATGTTGTTCGGAGTCCTGAATGAGATCACAGATATGAAGAGGATTCTCGAAATGGTCGAGAGGTAAAGATTGATATATAGGATGATGGTATTCGTACACCTGAAGTGTTCCGGAGGGTACATGGTACATATCGGATCGCCGGAAGGGGTTCCAGGCACCGCCGACAAAAGATATGGGCCTTATGGGCCAAGAGGGGAAACGCACCAGCCACAAGGGGCTGGTGTGCCCACCATATGGGCCGGCCAAAGGTGGAGAAGAAAAGGGAAGGAGGAAAGGCAAGTGTGGATTAGGATTCCCACTTCCTTCTCTGTCCCCCTCTCTTTCCTTCCCCCTCCGACAAATATGGCAGGGGCGCGCTAGTTGGGAGGACCCCAAGTAGGATTCGGCCTACTTGGGGCGCCCTCCTGGCTGCTCCCTCCTCCCCCCGCCTATATATATGTGGGAGGGGGCGCCTAGCACATCCATACAATTACTTAGGAGAAGCCCTGCAAGGATCACTTCACCATCGCCACCACCTTGCCGTCGTGCTCACGGAACTCATCTACTACCTCGATGTCTTGCTGGATCAAGAAGACGAGGGATGTCACCAAGATGAACGTGTGCAGAACTCGGAGGTGTCGTACGTTCGGTACTCAATCGGTGGAGCATCAAGAAAGTTCGACTACATCAGCGTTGTGAAACGCTTCCACTTATGGTCTACAAGGGTACGTAGACACACTCTCCCTCTCGTTGCTATGAATTTCCATGGATAGATCATTGTGTGTGCATAGATTTTTTGTTGTTGTCCATGCAACGTTTCTCAACAGTGGCATCATGAGCCAGGTCTATGCGTAAATGATATGCACGAGTAGAACACAAAGATTGTGGGCGGTGATAGTCATACTGCTTACCACCAACATCTTATTTCAATTCGGCTGTATTGTGGGATGAAGCAGCCCGAAACCAACCTTACATGTCCATGTGCATGAGACCGGTTCCACCGACAGACATGCAACTAGTTTTGCATAAAGGTGACTGGCGGGTGTCTTTTTCTCCTACTTTAGTTTAATCGAATTTGACTGCGGCCGGTCCTTGAAGAAGGTTAAAACAACAAACTTGACGAAACACCATTTTGGTTTCTGCCGTAGGTAAGAACGGTCCTTGCTAGAAGCCCGTAGCAGCCATGTAAAACTTGCAACAACAAAGTAGAGGACGTCTAACTTGTTTTTGCAGGGTATGTTGTGATGTGATATACATTATTGTATGAGATGATCATGTTTTGTAAGTTATCGGCAACCAGCAGGAGCCTAATGGTTGTCTCATTATTGCATGAATTGCATACACCATGAAATTGCTTTACTTTATCACTATGCGTTAGCGATAGTTGTAGAAGCAATAGTTGGTGAGACGACCACGACGCTACAATGGAGATGAAGGTGTCGAGCCGGTGACGATGGAGATAATGATGATGCTTTGGAGACGGAGATCAAAAGCACAAGATGATGGCCATATAATGTCACATATTTTGATTGCATGTGATGTTTATCTTTTATGCATCTTATTTTGCTTAGTACGGCGGTACATTATAAGATGATCCCTTCACTAAATTTCAAGGTATAAGTGTTCTCCCTGAGTATGCACCATTGCGACAGTTCGTTGTGTTGAGACACCATGTGATGATCGGGTGTGATAGACTCTACGTTCACATAAAATGGGTGCAAGACAGTTTTGCACATGCAGAATACTCGGGTTAAACTTGACGAGCCTAGCATGTACAGACATGGCCTCGGAACACTAGAGACCGAAAGGTCGAATGTGAATCATATAGTAGATATGATCAACATAGAGATGTTCACCATTGATAACTACCCCATCTCACGTGATGATCGGACATGGGTTAGTTGATTTGGGTCATGTATCACTTAGATGACTTGAGGGATGTCTATTTAAGTAGGAGTTCCTTAGTAATTTAATTAATTGAACTTAATTTATCATGAACTTAGTCCTGATAGTATTTACAAATCAATGTTGTAGATCAATATCTTGCGATATAGCTCATTTTTTATATGTTCCTAGAGAAAAATAAGTTGAAAGATGATAGTAGCAATGATGCGGACTGGGTCCGTGATCTGAGTATTATCCTCATTGCTGCACAGAAGAATTATGTCCTTAATGCATCGCTAGGTGAAAACCCATTGCAGGAGCAAATGCAGACGTTATGAATGTTTGGCAAGCCCAATATGATGACTACTTGGTAGTTTAGTGCGCCATGCTTTACGGCTTAGAATCGAGGCTCCAAAGACATTTTTTTGAACGCCATGGAACATATGAGATGTTCCAAGAGCTAAAATTGGTATTTTAGACTCATGCCTGTGTCGAGAGGTATGAGACCTATGATAAATACTTTGCCTACAAGATGGATGAGAATAGCTCAGCCAGTGAGCATGTGCTTAGAATGTCTGGGTACTACAATCGCTTGAATCAAGTGGGAGTTAATCTTCCAGATAAGATAGTGATTGACAAGAGCTCTCTAGTCACTATCACCAAGCTACTAGAACTTCATGATGAACTATAATGTCCAAGGGATGACGATAACAATTCCCGAGCTCTTCGCGATGCTGAAATCAGCGAAGGTAGAAATCAAGAAAGAGCATCAAGTGTTGATGGTTAACAAGACCACTAGTTTCAAGACAAAGGCAAACGGAAAGAAAGGGAACTTCAAGAAGAATGTCAAGCAAGTTACCACTCCCGTGAAGAAGCCCAAAGTTGGACCTAAGCCTGAAACTAAGTTCTTCTACTGCAAAGGGAATGGTCACTAGAAGCAGAACTGCTCCATATACTTGGCGGATAATAAAGATGGCAAAGTGAACAAATGTATATTTGATATATAGGTTATTGATGTGTGCCTTATTAGTGTTCGTAGTAGCACCTGGGTATTTGATACTAGTTCAGATGCTAAGATTAGTACCTTTAAATAGGAGTTGCAGAATAAACAGAGACTAGTTAAGGGCGAGGTGACAATAAGTGTTGGAATTGATTCCAAGGTTGATATGATCAACATCGCACACTCACTCTACCTTCGGGATTAGTGTTGAACCTAAATAAATGTTATTTGGTGTTTGCGTTGAGCATGAATATGATTGAATCATGTTTATTGCAATACGGTAATTCACTTAAGTCAGAGAATAATTGTTGTTCTATTTACATGAATAAAACCTTCTATGGTCATACACCCAATGTCAATGGTTTATTGAATCTTGATCGTAGTGATACACATATTCATAATATTGATGCCAAAAGATGAAAAGTTGATAACAATAGTGCAACAAATCTGTGGCACTGCCGTTTAGGTCATATTGTTGTAAATCGCATGAAGAAACTCCATGCAGATGGACTTTTGGAATCACTTGATTATGAATCATTTGATACTTGCGAACCATGCCTCATGGGCAAGATGACTAAAACTCCGTTCTCCGGAACAATGTAGTGAGGCAATGACTTACTAGAAATAATACATACCAATGTATGCGGTCCGATGTGTGTTGAGGCACACGGGAGTATCATTATTTTCTGACATTCATAGAAGATTTGAGCAGATATGGGTATATCTACTTAATGAAACACAAGTCTGAAACATTTGAAAAGTTCAAAGAATTTCAGAGTGAAGTGGAGAATCATCATAGAAAGAAAATAAAGTTTCTACAATCTGATCGCGAAGGCGAATATTTGAGTTACGAGTTTGGCCTTCATTTAAAACAATGTGGAATAGTTTCACAACTCATGCCACCTGGAACACCACAGTGTAATGGTGTGTCCGAACGTCATAACCGTACATTATTAGATTTGGTGCGATCTATGATGTCTCTTACCGATTTACCACTATCGTTTTGGGATTATGCATTAGAGACAACTGCATTCACGTTAGATAGGGCACCATCTAAATTCGTTAAGATGACACCGTATGAACTGTGGTTTGGCTAGAAACCTAAACAGTCATTTCTTAAAGTTTGGGGTTGCGACACTTATGTCAAAAGGCTTCAGCGTAATAAGCTCGAACCCAAATCGGAGAAGTGCGTCTTCATAGGATACCCTAAGGAAACAATTGGGTACACCTTCTATCCGAAGGCAAGCTCTTTGTTGCCAAGAATGGAACCTTTCTAGAGAAGGAGTTTCTCTCGAAAGAAGTGAGTGGGAAGAAAGTAGAACTTGTGAGGTAATTGTACCTTCTCTCAATTTGGAAAGTAGCACATTAGAGAAATCCTTTCTTGTGATGCCTACACCAACTGGAGAGGAAGTTAATGATGATGATCGGATCAAGTTACTACTGGACCTCGTAGGTCGAACAGAGCACGTTCCGCACCAGAGTGGTATGGTAATTATGTCCTAGAGGTCATGGTACTAGACCATGGTGAACCTATGAATTATGAAGAAATTATAATGAGCCCAGATTCCGACAAAATGGCTTGAGGCCATGAAATCTGAGATAGGATCCATGTATGAGAACAAAGTATGGACTTTGGTGGACTTGCCTGATGATCGACACGCCATAGAGAATAAATGGATCTTCAAGAAGAAGACTGACGTTGATGGTAATGTTAATGTCTACAAAGCTCAACTTGTCGCAAAAGGTTTACGACAAGTTCAAGGGGTTGACTACGATGAGACCTTCTCACCCTAGAGATGCTTAAGTCCGTCTGAATCATGTTAGCAATTGCCGCATTATATAATTATGAAATCTGGAAAATGGATGTCAAAACTGCATTCCTCAATGGATTTCTTAAAGAAAAGTTGTATATGATGCAACCAGAAGGTTTTTTTGATCCTAAAGGTGCTAACAAAGTGTGCAAGCTCCAGCGTGCCATCTATGGACTGGTGCATGCATCTCGGAGTTGGAGTATACGCTTTTATGAGGTGATCAAAGCATATGGTTTTATACAAACTTTCGGTGAAGCCTATATTTAAAAGAAAGTGAGTGGGAGCTCTGTAGCATTTTTGATATTATATGTAGATGACATATTGTTGATTGGAAATGATATAGAATTTCTGGATAGCATAAAAGGATACTTGAATAAGAGTTTTTCAATGAAATACCTCAATGAAGCTACTTATATATTGGGCACCAAGATCTATTGGGATAGATCGAGACACTTAATAGGACTTTCACAAAGCACATACCTTGGTAAGATTTTGAAAAAGTTCAAAATGGATCAGTCAAAGAAAGGGTTCTTGCCTATGTTGCAAGGTGTGAAGTTGAGTAAGACTCAAAACCCGACCACAGTAGAAGATAGAGAGAGAATGAAAATCATTCCCTATGCCTCAGTCATAGGTTTTATAAAGTATTCCATGCTATGTACCAGACCTGTTATTTGCCTTCTCTAGTACGCGTCGGTGCTATACAAACGGTTTTTAACCCCTTTCCGTGACGGCATTTGGAACTGTTGCCTAGTGAGGACGGCGATAGGGGGGGTCCTTCCCACACGACTCAGAAACCGTTGGGTATAGGGACCCTACAGTACTCCTTTTCATTTGTGGTCGCATTGCCATCATAGTCGGTATTCCGTGGTGCTACGTTTATGATGCGCGACCCATCACAAACGGTTCACTATTATAGAACATGGATGATAAGCATACAATCACACACATTCTCTTTTCACAAACCGTATGCGATAACTAATTAAAAAGATTAGCTAATCGTCGTACGAGTGTCGGATAGGATTATGAAATGTCGGGCCGTCATAACATCGTCGTACACGACAACTATCGCACACGCTATTCTGTGGTGCAACGTTTATGATACATACTTCATCAGAAATAGTTCATGGTTGCGAATCATGTACGATAAGGCAACTATCGCACATGCTATTTTGTGGTGCAATGTTTATGATGCATAGTTCATCAGAAACAATTCATGGTTGCGAATCGTGTACGACAAGGCAACTATCACAAATGGTTAGTTTGCCAGCACTGTTTGTGATGTTGTCTGACATTGCACGCGCTTTGCAAACGCCAACTGTGTGCATGCTTTCACATGTTTCCTCTCTGTGAACCATCTTGGATTATGGTGTATATCGCAAACGTTTGTATTTTACCAACCGTGTGTGCCATAACAATCTGGAGAGCATAATTTCTTCATAATTTAATTGCTGCTATATCAAATTTAAATTGAATGTATGCTATAGATTTATTCATATCCATCAGGTTCAGAGAACCAATGCTGTCAGATATCGGGTTCCGGAAAAACCCTTAAGGTTCAAACACTGGGGTGTGCATGAAGATCTCCTCCTACCGAATCTCGCTCTTAGCCTCGCCGCGATCACTACGCTAGCATGATGAACAACACAAGAGACAAGATTTATACAGGTTCGGGCCACTGTTGTGGTGTAATACCCTACTCCTGTGTGTGGTGTGGTGGATTGCCTCTTGGGCTGATGATGAACAGTACATAGGAAGAACAGCCTCGCAAGGAGAGGTGTTCTTGTGCTTGGTGGTGTGTAGATGAACTGGGTTCGGATCAGATCCCCTCCTACTGTGGTGGCTAGTTCTATTTATAGAGGGCCTAGTCCTCCTCCCAAATATTGAGTGGAAAGGGATCTAACAACGGCCATTTTGTAAGGGGACAAGTAGTACAAGCTATCGTGACTAAAGGTGGTCTTCGCCTGCCAAAATTGCTGGTGATGACGCCGTCTTGGGCTCCATGGTGACCTCCATCCTTCCGTCCTGCTGGCCTTGGTCTTGTTGCACCGATATGGAGACCTTTGCCTGATGCCTCAGTACTCTGCGCATGCGCTTGCCCCCTTTGCACCAAAGAGGAAACAAGGACACTGCGCGGGCTGGCGCCCGCCTGGTCTTGATCGTCATGGCTTGCGTCATGGGCACCTCACGAGGTACCCCTCACCTTGATCTCTCTGCCTCCTCGTGAGCCTGCCTGGTGAGGCCGCTCTTTAGGAGGCCTTGCATCGTCCGCCCCGCGAGGCTTGGCCCCTCGCGAGGGTCTTGAGTGTTGGTTGATGAAGATGGGCCGTAGTGGGCCACTGGTTGAGCCACGCTGCAGGCCGCAGGCAGGCAAGTCTGGGGACCCGCATTGCTAGAACTCCGACAAATGCATTATTCGATTCATAGGTACACGTCAAGAATTACATAAGAACCAAATAAAGAATGATGAACCACAGTTGTATACTTGTACTATTAAAGATAGTAAAGAAAGAGGCAAAATACATTCTGGTTGCTGAACAAGGTGAAGCGGAATGCCCATATTGTGCCCTCCTCCATGTAGAAGGCACGCACGATTCTAGTCCAACCCCTTGTGATGGTCGACTGCCCATCCTTCACGGTCTTCATGGAAACATCTAGATAATCATCATGTTCTGGTAGAAATACTTGAACCTTTGCATGCCCACCAATCATGTAGTTTGATAGGTAATATTTAGTAAACTGCTTTGGGAACCACTTAAAGGAAAAAAGATTCAGACATTGTCATCTAACACAACTCATTATGGGCAGTAAAAAAGAATGCTGCAGAATTCTTACTTACCATCCTGCAGTTCGCTGTTGTATTAGATAAAGTGTAAACAAATAGTTTAATTGCCATCTTTTGACCCATTTTACTAACAATCTTTATCAGCTTCCTCACTTGATGCTAGTTCGTCGATATCTCATTTCCCCATACGCAGAAAGGGTTGAAGCGCGTGTTGGAAATATGCCCTAGAGGCAATAATAAATAAGTTATTATTATATTTCTTTGTTCATGATAATAGTCTTTTATTCATGCTATACCTGTATTATCCGGAAATCGTAATACACGTGTGAATACATAGACCACAATATGTCCCTAGTGAGCCTCTAGTTGACTAGCTCGTTGTGATCAACAGATAGTCATGGTTTCCTGGCTATGGACATTGGATGTCGTTGATAACGGGATCACATCATTAGGAGAATGATGTGATGGACAAGACCCAATCCTAAGCATAGCACAAAGATCGTGTAGTTCGTTTGCTAGAGCTTTGCCAATGTCAAGTATCTCTTCCTTTGACCATGAGAGCGTGTAACTCTTGGATACCGTAGGAGTGCTTTGGGTGTATCAAACGTCACAACGTAACTGGGTGACTATAAAGGTGCACTACAGGTATCTCCGAAAGTATCTATTGTTTTATGCGGATCGAGACTGGGATTTGTCACTCCGTGTAAACGGGGAGGTATCTCTGGGCCCACTCGGTAGGACATCATCATAATGTGCACAATGTGACCAAGGGGTTGATCACGGGATGATGTGTTACGGAACGAGTAAAGAGACTTGCCGGTAACGAGATTGAACAAGGTATCGGTATACCGACGATCGAATCTCGGGCAAGTAAAATACCGCTAGACAAAGGGAATTGTATACGGGATGGATTGAGTCCTTGACATCGTGGTTCATTCGATGAGATCATCGTGGAACATATGGGAGCCAACATGGGTATCCAGATCCCGCTGTTGGTTATTGACCGAAGAACGTCTCGGTCATGTCTGCATGTCTCCCGAACCCGTAGGGTCTACACACTTAAGGTTCGATGACGCTAGGGTTATAAAGGAAGTTTGTATGTGGTTACCAAATGTTGTTCGGAGTCCCGGATGAGATCCCGGACGTCACGAGGAGTTCCGGAATGGTCCGGAGGTAAAGATTTATATATGGGAAGTCCTATTTTGGTCACCGGAAAAGTTTCGGGCGATATCGGTAATGTACCGGGACCACCGGGAGGGTCCCGGGGGTCCACCAAGTGGGGCCACCTGCCCCAGAAGGCTGCGTGGGACATGTGTGGGAGGGGACCAGCCCCTAGGTGGGCTGGTGCGCCCCAACAAGGGGTCCAAGGCGCAAGGGAGAGTGGGAGGGGGCAAACCCTAGTCCAGATGGGCCTTAAGGCCCACCTAGTGGGCGCCTCCCCTCTCTCCCCCTCTTGGCCGCCTCCCCAAGTCCCATCTAGGGATGGCCGCACCCCTTGGGGTGGGAAACCCTAAAGGGGGCGCAGCCCCCTTCTCCCCTATATAAATAGAGGCCTGGGGCTGCCCATAACACATGAGAACTTCTCCCTCTTGGTGCAGCCCTACCTCTCTCCCTACTCCTCCTCTCCCGTGGTGCTTGGCGAAGCCCTGCTGGATTGCCACGCTCCTCCACCACCACCACGCCGTTGTGCTGCTGTTGGATGGAGTCTTCCTCAACCTCTCCCTCTCTCCTTGCTGGATCAAGGCGTGGGAGACGTCACCGGGCTGTACGTGTGTTGAACGCGGAGGTGCCGTCCGTTCGGCACTAGGATCTCCGGTGATTTGGATCACGACGAGTACGACTCCTTCAACCCGTTCTCTTGAATGCTTCCGCTTAGCGATCTACAAGGGTATGTAGATGCACTCTCCTTCCCCTCGTTGCTGGTTTCTCCATAGATAGATCTTGGTGACACGTAGGAAAATTTTGAATTTCTGCTACGTTCCCCAACAGTGGCATCATGAGCTAGGTCTATTGCGTAGATTCTTTGCACGAGTAGAACACAAAGTAGTTGTGGGCGTTGATGTTGTTCAATATGCTTACCGTTACTAGTCCAATCTTGTTTCGACGGTATTGTGGGATGAAGCGGCCCGGACCGACCTTACACGTACTCTTACGTGAGACAGGTTCCACCGACTGACATGCACTTGGTGCATAAGGTGGCTAGCGGGTGCCAGTCTCTCCCACTTTAGTCAGAACAGATTCGATGAAAAGGGTCCTTATGAAGGGTAAATAGCAATTGGCATATCACGTTGTGGTTTTGCGTAGGTAAGAAACGTTCTTGCTAGAAACCGATAGCAGCCACGTAAAACATGCAAACAACAATTAGAGGACGTCTAACTTGTTTTTGCAGGGTATGCTATGTGATGTGATATGGCCAAGAAGAATGTGATGAATGATATGTGATGTATGAGATTGATCATGTTCTTGTAATAAGATTCACGACTTGCATGTCGATGAGTATGACAACCGGCAGGAGCCATAGGAGTTGTCTTTATTTATTGTATGACCTGCGTGTCATTGAACAACGCCATGTAATTACTTTACTTTACTGCTAACCGGTAGCCATAGTAGTAGGAGTAATAGTTGGCGAGACAACTTCATGAAGACACGATGATGGAGATCATGATGATGGAGATCATGGTGTCATGCCGGTGACGATGATGATCATGGAGCCCCGAAGATGGAGATCAAAAGGAGCAAAAATGATATTGGCCATATCATGTCACTATTTGATTGCATGTGATGTTTATCATGTTTATGCATCTTGTTTACTTAGGACGACGGTAGTAAATAAGATGACCCCTTACAAAATTTCAAGAAGTGTTCTCCCCTAACTGTGCACCGTTGCTACAGTTCGTCGCTTCTAAGCACCACGTGATGATCGGGTGTGATGGATTCTTACGTTCACATACAACGGGTGTAAGACAGTTTTACACAGGGAAAACACTTAGGGTTAACTTGACGAGCCTAGCATGTACAGACATGGCCTCGGAACACAGAGACCGAAAGGTCGAGCATGAGTCGTATAGTAGATACGATCAACATGAAGATGTTCACCGATGATGACTAGTCCGTCTCACGTGATGATCGGACGCGGCCTAGTTGACTCGGATCATGTAATCACTTAGATGACCAGAGGGATGTCTATCTGAGTGGGAGTTCATAAGATGAACTTAATTATCCTGAACGTAGTCAAAAGACCCTTTGCAAATTATGTCGTAAGCTCGCGTTGTAGTTCCACTGTTTAGATATGTTCCTAGAGAAAATATAGTTGAAAGTTGACAGTAGCGATTATGCGGACAGTAGAAAGCTTATGTCCTTAGTGCACCGCTCAGTGTGTTGAACCCCAAACATCGTTTGTCGATGTTGCGAACATCGGACATACACGTTTTGATAACTACATGATAGTTCAGTTAAATGGTTTAAGTAGAGGCACCAAAGACGTTTTTCGAAACGTCGCGGAACATATGAGATGTTTCGAGGGCTGAAATTGGGATTTCAGGCTCGTGCCCACGTCAAGAGGTATAAGACCTCCGACAATTTTCTTAGCCTGCAAACTAAGGGAGAAAAGCTCAATTGTTGAGCTTGTGCTCAGATTGTCTGAGTGCAACAATCACTTGAATCGAGTGGGAGTTGATCTTCCAGATGAGATAGTGATGTTTCTCCAAAGACATTGCCACCAAGCTGCTAGAGCTTCGTGATGAACTATAATACATCAGGGATAGATATGTTGATCCTTGAGGTACTCGCGATGTTTGACACCGCAAAAGTAGAAATCAAGAAGGAGCATCAATTGTTGATGGTTGGTGAAACCACTAGTTTCAAGAAGGGCAAGGGCAAGAAGGGATACTTCATGAAACGGCAAATCAGCTGCTGCTCTAGTGAAGAAACCCAAGGTTGAACCCAAACAAGAGACTAAGTGCTTCTGTGATAAGGGGAATAGTCACTAGAGCGGAATTACCCTAGATACTTGGTAGATGAGAAGGCTGGCAAGGTCGAGAGAAGTATATTGGATATACATTATGTTAATGTGTACTTTACTAGTACTCCTAGTAGCACCAGGGTATTAGATACTGGTTCGGTTGCTAAGTGTTAGTAACTCGAAATAAAAGCTACGGAATAAACGGAGACTAGCTAAAGGTGAGCTGACGATATATGTTGGAAGTGTTTCCAAGTTTGATGTAATCAAACATCGCACGCTCCCTCTACCATCAAGATTAGTATTAAACCTGAATGGTTTATTGAATCTCGATCGTAGTGATACACATTTTCATGCCAAAAGATATAAGATAGTAATGATAGTACCACTTACTTATGGCACTGCCATGTAAGTCATATTGGTATAAAACGCATGAAGAAGCTCCATGTTGATGGATCTTTAGACTCACTCGTTTTTGAAAAGTTTGAGACATGCGAACCGTGTCTATTGGTATATACGCATGAAGAAACTCCATGCAGATGGATCGTTTGGACTCACTTGATTTTGGATCACTTGAGATATGCAAATTATACCACATGGGCAAGATGACTAAAAGCCGCGATTTTAGTAAGATGGAACTAGATAGCAACTTGTTGGAAGTAACACATTTTGATGTGTGCAGTCCAATGAATGCTGAGGCATGCAGTGAATATCGTTATGTTCTTACTTCACAGATGATTCGAGTAGATGTTGAGTATATTTACTTGATGAAACACAAGTCTGAATTATTGAATGGTTCAAGTAATTTCAGAGTGAAGTAGAAGATCATTGTGACAAGAGGATAAAATGTCTATGATATGATCATAGAGATGAATATCTGAGTTACGAGTTTTGGCACGCAATTAAGACATTGTGGAAATTGTTTTACAATTAATACCGCCTGGGACACCATAGTGTGATGGTGTGTCCGAACATCATAGTTGCACCCTATTGGATATGGTGGGTACCATGATGTCTCTTATCGAATTACCACTATTGTCCATGGGTTAGGCATTAGAGACAACCACATTCACTTTAAATAGGGCACCACGTAATTCCGTTGAGATGACACCGTATGAATTATGGTTTAGAGAAACCTAAGTTGTCGTTTCTTAAAGGTTTGGGGCTGCGACGCTTATGTGAAAAAGTTTCAGGATTGATAAGCTCGAACCCAAAGCGGATAAAATGCATCTTCATAGGACACCCAAAACAGTTGGGTATACCTCCTAATTCATATCCGAAAGCAATATGAATTGTTTCTTGAATCGAGTCCTTTCTCGAAGAAAGGTTTCTCTCGAAAGAATTGAGTGGGAGGATGGTGGAGACTTGATATGGTTATTGAACCATCACTTCAACCAGTGTGTATTAGGGCACAGGAAGTTGTTCCTATGGCACCTACACCAATTGAAGTAGAAGCTTATGATAGTGATCATGAAACTTCGGATCAAGTCACTACCGTACCTCGTAGGGTGACAAGGATGCGTACTACTTCAGAGTGGTACGGTAATCCTGTCTTGAAGGTCATGTTGCTAGACAACAATGAACCTACGAGCTATGGAGAAGCGATGGTGGGCCCAAATTCCGACAAATGGTTAGAAGCCATGAAATCCGAGATAGGATCCATGTATCAAAACAAAGCATGGACTTTGGTGGACTTGCCCGATGATCGGCAAGCCATTGAGATAAATGGATCTTTAAGAAGAAGACGGACGTGGATGGTAATATCACCATCTATGAAGCTCGACTTGTGGCAAAAAGTTTTTTCACAAGTTCAAGGAGTTGACTACGATGAGATTTTCTCATCCGTAGCGATGCTTAAGTCCGTCGGAATCATGTTAGCATTAGCTGCATTTATGAAATCTGGCAGATGGATGTCAAGACAAGTTTCCTTACCAGTTTTCGTAAGGAAAGATTGTATGTGATACAATCAGAAAAGTTTTGTCAATCCTAAGAATGCTAAAAGGTATGCTAGCACCAGCGATCCTTCTAAGGACTGGAGTAAGCATCTCAGACTTGGAATGTACACTTTGATGAGATGATCAAAGATTTTGGGTTTGTACAAAGTTTTATGAGAAACTTGTATTTCCAAAGAAGTGAGTGGGAGCACTATAGAATTTCTGTTGAGTATATGTTGATCAGAAATGATGTAGAATTTCTAGAAAGCATATAGGGTTATTTGAAATGTGTTTTTCAATAGAAAACCTGGATTAAGCTACTTGAACATTGAGCATCGAGATCTATAAGGATAGATCAAAATGCTTAATAATACTTTCAAAATGAGCATATACCTTGACATGATCTTGAAGGTGTTCAAGATGGATCAGTCAAAGAAGAAGTTCTTGCCTGAGTTGTAAGGTACGAAGTTAAGACTTAAAGATCGACCTCGGCAGAATAGAGAGAAAGGACGAAGGTCGTCTCCTATGCTTAAGACATAGGCTCTACAGTATGCTATGCTGTGTACCGCACCTGAAGTGTGCCTTGCCATGAGTTAGTCAAGGGGTACAAGAGTGATCCAAGAATGGATCACAGACAGCGGTCAAAGTTATCCTTAGTAACTAGTGGACTAAGGAATTTTCTCGATTATGGAGGCGGTAAAAGAGTTCGTCGTAAAGGTTACATCGATGCAAGCTTAACACCTATCCGGATAGCTCTAAGTAGAGATACCGGATACGTATAATGGGGCAACAATTTAGAATAGCTCCAGGTGGAACAATTATTTGGAATGGCTCCAAATAGAACGTGGTAGCTACATCTAGGAGATGACATAGAGATTTGTAAAGCACACATGGATCTGAAAGGTTCAGACCCGTTGACTAAAACCTCTCTCACAAGCAACATGATCAAACCCAAGACTCTTTGGATGTTGGTCACATGGTGATGTGACCTGTCAGTGTTAATCACATGGTGACGTGAACTAGATTATTGACTCTAGTGCAAGTGGGAGACTGTTGGAAATATGCCCTAGAGGCAATAATAAATAAGTTATTATTATATTTCTTTGTTCATGATAATAGTCTTTTATTCATGCTATAACTGTATTATCCGGAAATCGTAATACACGTGTGAATACATAGACCACAATATGTCCCTAGTGAGCCTCTAGTTGACTAGCTCGTTGTGATCAACAGATAGTCATGGTTTCCTGGCTATGGACATTGGATGTCGTTGATAACGGGATCACATCATTAGGAGAATGATGTGATGGACAAGACCCAATCCTAAGCATAGCACAAAGATCGTGTAGTTCGTTTGCTAGAGCTTTGCCAATGTCAAGTATCTCTTCCTTTGACCATGAGAGCGTGTAACTCTTGGATACCGTAGGAGTGCTTTGGGTGTATCAAACGTCACAACGTAACTGGGTGACTATAAAGGTGCACTACAGGTATCTCCGAAAGTATCTATTGTTTTATGCGGATCGAGACTGGGATTTGTCACTCCGTGTAAACGGGGAGGTATCTCTGGGCCCACTCGGTAGGACATCATCATAATGTGCACAATGTGACCAAGGGGTTGATCACGGGATGATGTGTTACGGAACGAGTAAAGAGACTTGCCGGTAACGAGATTGAACAAGGTATCGGTATACCGACGATCGAATCTCGGGCAAGTAAAATACCGCTAGACAAAGGGAATTGTATACGGGATGGATTGAGTCCTTGACATCGTGGTTCATCCGATGAGATCATCGTGGAACATATGGGAGCCAACATGGGTATCCAGATCCCGCTGTTGGTTATTGACCGGAGAACGTCTCGGTCATGTCTGCATGTCTCCCGAACCCGTAGGGTCTACACACTTAAGGTTCGATGACGCTAGGGTTATAAAGGAAGTTTGTATGTGGTTACCGAATGTTGTTCGGAGTCCCGGATGAGATCCCGGACGTCACGAGGAGTTCCGGAATGGTCCGGAGGTAAAGATTTATATATGGGAAGTCCTGTTTTGGTCACCGGAAAAGTTTCGGGCGATATCGGTAATGTACCGGGACCACCGGGAGGGTCCCGGGGGTCCACCAAGTGGGGCCACCTGCCCCAGAAGGCTGCGTGGGCCAAGTGTGGGAGGGGACCAGCCCCTAGGTGGGTTGGTGCGCCCCCCACAAGGGGTCCAAGGCGCAAGGGAGAGTGGGAGGGGGCAAACCCTAGTCCAGATGGGCCTTAAGGCCCACCTAGTGGGCGCCTCCCCTCTCTCCCCCTCTTGGCCGCCTCCCCAAGTCCCATATAGGGCTGGCCGCACCCCTTGGGGTGGGAAACCCTAAAGGGGGCGCAGTCCCCTTCTCCCCTATATAAATAGAGGCCTGGGGCTGCCCATAACACATGAGAACTTCTCCCTCTTGGTGCAGCCCTACCTTTCTCCCTACTCCTCCTCTCCCGTGGTGCTTGGCGAAGCCCTGCTGGATTGCCACGCTCCTCCACCACCACCACGCCGTTGTGCTGCTGTTGGATGGAGTCTTCCTCAACCTCTCCCTCTCTCCCTGCTGGATCAAGGCGTGGGAGACGTCACCGGGCTGTACGTGTGTTGAACGCGGAGGTGCCGTCCGTTCGGCACTAGGATCTCCGGTGATTTGGATCATGACGAGTACGACTCCTTCAACCCGTTCTCTTGAATGCTTCCGCTTAGCGATCTACAAGGGTATGTAGATGCACTCTCCTTCCCCTCGTTGCAGGTTTCTCCATAGATAGATCTTGGTGACACGTAGGAAAATTTTGAATTTCTGCTACGTTCCCCAACAGCGCGGATCTTTACCAATGACATATGTACGTAAAAGCACCAAGTTAATGTTAGAAGATAAACACCAATTGCACAATGATTTAGTATAAAACTCTTTTATAATATCTTATAACACCCAATATACTCACATATTAGATGAATTAACATCTTATATTATGGGCCGGAAGGAGTTTATTGCATTCTCACAAATTATCGGCTGATTAACTGTTGCTGTATCCATGGGTTAGAGTTAGTTTGAGCTAGTTCGGGCTCAAATAACCCTAAAGTATATCTAAACATGAGGGATAGTTTGAGCTAGTTGCATCTATAACCCATCCAAAAAAATATCCAACCCAAGAGGTGCTAATTGGAGCTAGTTCTCCTAGTGCATTTATTGTCAATCTAAGTATCTACCCTGTCATCCAAACACCTCTTTGGATGGAGTTAGTTCAGGGTTAGTAATGAGCTAGAAACTAAATCTAACCTCTAAGCTAACTCGAGTATCCAAACATGCTGTGTTATTGTTGTTGTTGCTGCTGCTCTTCTACGTGTATCTAGACATCATCAAAACATTAAGGTAACACTCTTCCTTGTTGCTATGTAGCCTAGGATTGCATATGTAGACATTAAGTACAGTGCACGTTGCTATGTAGCCTTAGATATATTACATATGGCCCTAGTTAACCTAACAATAAATGGGTTGCAGATATATTCAGTTAAAAGTCCGATTCACCGGTTAGTCCCTTATCAGCCCTCGGCCTATATGGTACCATCTACCGATATCCTCAACAGTGAGCATATATAAGCCATGGGATGAAACTAACCTCGATGGAAAATAACAGTCGTTCCCAAAATTGTCCTATGTAGGGACATCGAGAAGCATGTTAAGCACAACAGGCTAAACATCAACCAAAATTATCCATGGCAGACAAAATAATCTCCAAAAGATAGCTTTAGTGTGAAGGTTTAAGCACGCTAGTAAAGCAAAACAAGTGAAAAGGTGTGTTAACTGCAACAAGCCTAACATTTAACAACAAGCAAACATAGTCATTCAAACTGGTATTGTGCTAGTCTAAGTACACTGGTTATTGTTAAATAAAAATGGAAAGGCGTGTTTAACTACAAGATGCAGCAACCAAATGTAGTCATTCATGCCCTATTTGTTTCAGCTTCGCTTGGATTTTATTCACCTATGGATTCGCTTCAGTGGTGAAGTTGTTTCTGCGAATCAGCTTCTCCACCGAAGTACGCTTTGAGGTGCTTCAGGAAATTGCACTAAAATGACCCAAATCCAGATTCAGCTTCACTGGCAAAGCTGATTCCAAATAGCTGTTTGTTTCGGATTCTAGATTCGTCTTCACTGGCAAAGCTGAATCTGGTCCCAGAATCCAAAACAATCAAGGCCATAGTGGTATTCTTGAAACTGGTACTGATGAAATTGAACTGCACAGTTCTTACTTGCACATATAGAACATCATGTTGTGAATAACTAGAGTAAACAAGGCATACTACGAACAACTAAAGATAGCATTTAAAACTGGACATATGCTAACTACAAACAACAGAACAATCGAAAAACTTTAAAAGAGGCATATGCTAGCTATAACAGGCTTAATAGCAAGCAAATATATGCATTCTTATCGGTATGTTTAAAACTGGATTGATGAAATGTACGGCACAGTAAATCATTGCACATACATAGCATCACATTGTGAACAACTGAAATAAACAAGGCATACTGCAAACAACACGATATAGCAATTAAAACTGGACATATTCTCACTACAATACAAAAGATACTCGACAAAACAAATCATGGGTTCCCCCCTGTGAAGAGGCATGACAAAACAAATCATGGGTTTCCTCACTTGTCACATATGGGCACGTTCTCATGGGAAGAGCACGGACCCTGGATGCACTCCATGTTGTCGCAGATGGGCTCCTTCCCCTTGGAAGAGCACGGTTATAGGGTGCCCTCCCTGATGTCGCAGACGGGCTCTTTCCCCTTGGTAGAGCAGATGGGATATTTCCCCTTGGAAGAGCCGGAGATGGTGCCCTCCTTGTGGTCACCATCGATAAGGTCTGACTTGGAAGCTGTGGATCCCAAGCCAGCGTCATAGAACATGTCCTTTAGAAATGACAAAAGGGACTCAATGGCGTTGTAGGATGGCAGGTTGTTGACAGCGAGCCAGAGGAGATCAGCAAAGGGGCCATGCATGAGATCAACAGCGGTTCAACCTGAGGGGTTGGGGTGGGCCACTTAACCTGTGACATAGCCTGCCTCAGGCTGTCGCTGTCCATGACACCGATGTCATAGCCGGTGGAAGAGACATGCCCGCATACTTTAGCCCGCTGCTTGAGTTTGTGCCGCCAGTAATGGTCGTCAGCTTCCTCGGTGACGTTGGGCGAAGAGACCGTGATACACCTCTTTTGGGCCAGTCGCTCCTCAAGCTCCACGGGAAGCATAGCCGGGCTTAGGCTGCGACGCTCTGGAGTGCGGGATGGGGATGGGGATGGGGATCTGGGGGAAATGGGGCGTTTGGTAGGCGTCATCTAAGAAACTTAGGGCGACCTTGGTATGGAGATTGGTGGGTAAGTTGCACGGCCAAACCGGCAGATGTTGAAAATGGAGGTCTCGTGGCAGCGGTG
>NC_041385.1:321374257-321375032 GCF_002162155.2 Triticum dicoccoides | reverse complement strand
TTTTGATGATGGTGCATCGCACACGGTCCGGAGATAACAACCGTGCGTTATGAAAAAGTAAAATCCTTGAGGCGGGCAGATATTTTCTCGGGGCAGGCAGGATTTGGAACAAGAAACATCGCACATGGTCCGGAGATAACAACCGTGTGTTATGAAACACAAACACCCTCCTCGAAGCGGGCAGATATTTTCTAGGGATGCAAGTGGGATTGGGAAGAAGAAACATCGCACACGGTCTGGAGATAACAACCGTGTGTTATGAAATAGAAAAACCCTCGAGGCGGGCAAATATGTTTGAGAGCGGGAGCCTCGTGGAGCCCAATGTACTGTGCGGATGTGTGCGTGACAGGGGCACCGGCGTGGCACATGGTTAGTTTGAGTGAACCGTGTCTATTGCGTCATCCGACTTGTCTAATGTTCATAAATTTGGCGAAAAATGACGTGGGAGAGGGTCAGAACACGAACACACTTGCATGTGGACCATATTTATTTGTATGAAAAGGGTGGTTTGATTTTCAAATACCAAATGCAACTTCGATGTCGCACCTATCTCACAAAGTGCACGGTATTGCTTGCCTCCCCCTCGTGTCGGCACGAAGGGAATCCTAAGCTATGAATGCATGCCCCCCAACCGAGGCTCACCTAGCAAAGTGTGAAGTAGCTAGCAGCCCCCCCTCCCTCGTGTTGGCACGAAGGGAATCCTAAGCTATCAATGGATGCCCCCAACCGTGGTTCACCTAGAAAAGTGCGAAGTATCTAGCAGCCCCCCTCGTGT
>NC_041385.1:321289156-321373988 GCF_002162155.2 Triticum dicoccoides | reverse complement strand
CCCCCCAACTGAGGTTCACCTAGCAAAGTGCAAAGTAGCAGCCCCCCACCCCCCACACACTTTTAGTCAGTGGGCCAGAGAGGCATCTCACCAAGATTGATCATAAAACGGACCAAGAATAATCCACCTTGGTTGTACAACCTCTCTCTTGTTGCTAGTCAAAGTGATGGTCGTCCATGTGACCCCAGATAGGCTAGCTCATCAATAATCACACAAGTAGCTAGTCCCCGAAGACAACCACTGCATGCGTGTGGCCCAAACATATGTATGGATCAGGTGTGTTTATTAGTACACAATGGAACAACTTTGACGTGGCACCATGATTTCGAACTAGAAATCCCCACACTGAGTGAGGGTTAGGTTGATGATGCATATATATGTTACACCACACTTCAAGCCGACGACGGGGATTCATGCATGCATGCATGCATAGTATATGCGCTCAAACTTTAATTAGGTCTGAATCTCAACGTGACCTATACTACAATAACACGAACCAAATGAAGAATCCGCCATGGTAACCTATCTTGTTGTCGGTCAAGGAGATCATGGATGTCCACACGGGCCCACGAATATATAGGCTTGTCGCCGATAACCATGCGAGGGAGTGTACCATTCGTAGACAACCATTGCATGCATATGTATGGTGGTGAAGCATGCATGCATGTTTGAATACCATTTCACAACATTGATGTGGCGCGTGTATCGAAAATCATACACTCTCCCCACACAGAGTGACATCGGTTCATGACGTGTCATTGTACTAGCCACTTCGACTCAATGGGAGGGATTCATGCATACACATGCATGCGTGTGTGCTCATATATACATATATATATATATACACACACACACACACACACACACACCATATTTACAAGCAAAAAAATAACCCCCTCCTAAGTCAAATTAACCACTCTCATTGTCAGGCAAAAAGTAGTGATGGACCAAGCGGGCCCACAAATGGAAAGCATCGATATCATTGATAACCGCTTAAGTGGGTGCGAGAGGACCACCATAGCTTTGCAAGTGGGCCAAACATATGTTGAATATAATACCTAAAATGCACAACTTTGATGTGCCACACATGCCTCAAAAACCGTAAACCATGCACCCACACAGAGTGAGGTTCATGAAGCGTACTACATATGGTGGTCCCCTTCCCCCTCTTCGACGTATACTATATGCTCCTACCGTAATACAACCCAAAAAGAATCCTTATCGATGGTGAAATTAATTAACCTCTCCCGATGTAGGTCAAAGTGATGCACATGCATCGACGATGGCCCCATCGACCCACAGATGGAAGCATCACACGTGAGTGTCCTAGCTAGGATAACCACCGCTTGCATGCATGTGGCGCAAAGAGGTGTTGTGTGATGTTTGAATAGCCATTTTCACAATTTTGATGTGGCACGTGCCCCGGAAACCGAAAATTCCCGACACTGAGTGAGGTGTACTTGTTCACAGACGCGTACATATAGTATATATATGCTAGTCCCCTCCCACTTCTTCGACACATACTATATACCACCATAACACAAACAAAAAAGATTCTACCTTGCTGGCCAAATTAACCTCATTAACGGCTGTTCGTCAAAGTGATGGACGAAGACCTCGTGGGCCCATGAAAAGCATCATACGTGAGTATCGAGTGTCGTGCAGGACAACCATCAACTGCATGTGGCCAAAACATGTATGTATGAAAGGGTTGTGTAATGCTTTAAATTATGAATTCACAACTCTGATGTGGCACCGGCCTGCCTAACAAAATGTCCAACCCACACGGTGGCTCACAACTCGTAGTGTACTGCGAGCCACTCGCTACCCCCAGATGCACACACCCACACACACACACACACCGCGAATCCACCGTAGCTATGATGCATGTTAAATTAATTATCCCACGATGAACATATGTATGTTACCAAAGGAGGGACATTTTAATTTTGAAAAAAATTAGAGATCATTAAGACGTTTTAGTGCATTAATTGATTGATTTTCTAGGGGTATAATGTGCAAAAATCAAATTCGAGCTACATGCACATGTGACAGTGCACCTAAATGGATTGCAAAAACACATGTGTCTCACTAGGTGCATGTTTACTCCCCGTGCAACAAATTTCAAACAATGAGAATCTTGATTTTTAAATTCTAGTACATCCAAAACTTATTTGAAGTTCATGAAACTTATCGTGTTGTCATATGGACACCAATACAAAGTTGCATTGTACTTTTTTTGGTCAAATTTGAGACCAGTTTTGATGTAATCTTTATCTAATTACCAACGGGAGATAATAATTGGGAACCAATATCCCAAACGGATTATTTATTCGAACCGTGAGCATTAGACTAACAATGGATATGTGCCATGCTTTGGTTAAGCAAAATATAAAGCAACATCATTAATCATCCAAATAGAAAAACAATATATGTGCCACCATGCGACCCGTGTACCGTGCGAGCAGGCGTGAGTTGACGGGATGCATGCAAGCAGTCCGCCGCGCAGGCATACCAGGAGGCATGTGTACAGGTGTGTGAATTGATGGAGGCGTGCTCACTGCACAGTGTCATTGGGAGGCATGCGAGTAGCTGTGTGAAACGACGGTAGGCATGCCAGCAGTCCGGTGCGCAGGCTCACCGGGAGGCAAGCTAGCGGTTTGATTGCCGCCCGCCTCTCTCCCACTACTCCATGTTAATGGTGCGCCCGAGCGGCTGCACCCCCCATCCTCACCACACACATAATCCCCTCTCTCCACTTGCATCCTCGACGCCGCTCTCAGTCATCAAAGCCGTAAGTGTATGAGGATGCCGTCGAAGCGTCCCATCAGAGGGAGTGGCGATGCCGGGGCTGCTAAAGCACGGGAGCATGACGTCGAGATGTAGACAGAGGTTGCCGCCACCGCCGGTGAGTTATCGCTGCAAGGTGACGTCATCGATGACGTCAAGCTTCCACAGCCAGAGGCGGAGTTCCACACCGACTCTGGTGATGACTCGGACTCCGACTCCGACGACCACTCCGACAACGACTCCGACGACGATGAACAACTGGTTAGTCATCTATACCCATTTATGTGTCAAATAGATCCCAAGGTTTCTCTGGTTACTCCTGCCTCCTCCTTTTTGGAATAGAAATCCTATGGTTATGTTCTCCCAATCCACGAAATCTGAGTAAGTTTCGTTAGATCCGTGTAGTGTATTGATTGTTTGAATTGTACAAGTGATAAGTGATTAGTTGTTTCATCTGTGGAAATGATTTCTACTAGTAATCCGAGTAGGGTTAGTGTTCGTGATAATAATTCCTAGCCAGGACTTGACAATTGATTTTGAATGACCTACATATGTTTGTGCCATTATTTTCTTCAAGTGGTCTGTACATAGACGAATGTGCTTAAAAAACATGTAATCATTGATTTGATGCCAATTTTTGGCAACTGCCAAATGTTCGCTAGAGATAAGTTTGTAACCATTAATTTGACACCATAGTTTTTTTACTATTTGTATAGTTGCTGTCTGACGGTGTGGACAATGAGGATGAAGATGTCCAGAGGAGGTACAAGAGGAAAATCCTGAGGGAGCTTTATGTGGGAATGCATAAAAGGCATATTAGGACCTAGAACGGCGGCTATCGATGCCCATTTTGCAACCACAACTTCATGACGCGTATCAAAGTGTTCTGGCGTATGCAAGAGGACGGGCCATTGGCTCCTTCAAGCAGAAGTATGCTCGCAGGGTGGAGCACGACGCGTAGGCCGAGTACCTGGAGAAGGTTAAGGATCGTGCCGGCTTGTGAGATGAGATGTGGGATTGCACTATGTACGCTTGAGCATGCTTAATGACGGTTGAACTATGCTTGTGTATGTGTACGCTTATTATCTATGTATGAGTATGTTTAATCTATGTTTACTTATGTCTAACTATGGGATATGAATGCAATTAGTTCGGTTGATGGAATCTACCTCCGTTATGTTAAATGTTGACCAAAGATTGACTGACAAAATGATAGTGCAGGTCAGCAAAAATCATATTGTTGGATGCGTATTTGAACATAGTGTTCAATGATATAATTTTTGGTGTCATGCATAAACATTTCTTAGTCAAATATTTGGTCGAAATTTGGTACAAATTATAGAGGGGACCAATAAACCAGGATGGAGGTAGTACGTCAATCACACACGGTTCCAAAAATTGGAACCGTGTGCAATGACTTTCATTTAGCTTGTTGCTTCAATCACACATGGTTCCCAAAATTCGAACCATGTGCAATGACTTTCGTTTTGCTTCTTGCGTCAATCACACACGGTTGGCTCTAGCAAACCGTTGCCTCTGAAATTCTTTGTGAGACAGAAAACCCTCACCACCCAATTCAAAAAATAAAAAATAAAACCCTCGCCATCCCCACGTCACAAAAACCCTCACCCCCGCCCGCCACCCCATGCCTCTGGTCCCCATACACACCTGCACAAGCTCCTCCATGTCTATGCATGGCACCGCCTATCGCGATGGTAACCACTTAGCTCGATGCCCGCCGCCGCCGCCGCCAGGCTGCTAGCAAACCCCACCGCATTTCGCCACTTTCCCTTGCCGCCGCCTATCGCCATCGACTTTCTCGATGCTGCTCGCGGTCGACCCAGCTCCGCTCGGTTGGGCAATCTGCCATACTGAGGGTTTTTTCTCATGGACGACAAGGTAACTAATTTAATGAGATATTGTCTCATCTCTCATCCTAGTTCATCTGCCTCTTTAATCACCTGACGGAAATCACCGTGAATTCATTTTTATTCATTCTGATTTGAGGGTTTCTTTCATTCATAGAGTAGTGTACAGTGTACCGTCACATCAGAACCTTGCGACCTCCACCAGAGATTCCATCTCACCGTACCAGATGACTTGAGCATGTGCGCGATATGTTCAATCTCACCCTAAATAGGATGGCATGGCCTACTTTCCTGAAGATATTCTAAATATTGCTATATTTGGATAAAAGTTGCCACATGCACCATATACGTCAAAGGGGATTTCCCCTGTTCTTTCTATATTAGGCAAATTAATGATGTATTGTTCTTTCGATTACTCTCATATTTCCATGACATCATGTTTACCCTATATATTTAATTATAGATTTTTGTCCTTCGATTTCAACTGCTGTACAGTTCTTTCATCTTGGGCCCATATTTGCATGTTACCATATTTTCTTTAACAACCCTACCATTTTCTGTAGTGTGTCCCTTGCTATGCAACAGATTATGTAGTGCACAATTTTTCCCTTTACATAGATCAAGGCTGCATGGATGTCATACTGCACACAAACCATGGATTTACAATCGTTGCTACTGTAAGACTTGATGAATGTGGTGACTCCTATTTTGGCGCTGGCTTTTGGAAAGAAATTTCTAAGTTTTATGTACTGACAGCTGGCACTAAATTTGGTCTGCACATAAGAGCGCCTGGTCATGAGATATATGCTAACTTCCCAAACAAAATCATCCATCCTGAGTTTGTTTGAAGTAAGTTTTCTTTTCAACTATCTGCATGTTGACTTACCCAGCAATGTTAAATATTGTTTAGTACTTAAGCAACCAATTGTTATTCCCTTTTCTTACTATATTCCTTCCTAATAACTTCTAGTTACCAATACACTTTTCTATTGCCATGTTTTAACTAAATATTCCATGTACTCTCATTTCTATCAGAAAGCGCCACTGACAAGGAGACTCTGGAGGTGGAGAACGGGGCTGCCAACAAGCGGAGATGGGGCGAGCTAGAACCACAAGCGACTCCAGCAGGCATATACTTCATCAGCAGCCTCCCCGATGATATGTTGTCAGTCGTCATGTCCCTCCTCCCAACCAAATGTGGGGCGCGGACAATCGTCCTTTCCCAGCGGTGGTGCCCCCTATGGAACTTCACCCCTCTCGACCTCATTGACACCCACGAGCTCTGCCATGGCTATCGCAAAAGCTTGGATGCGTTCTCCAAGATCCTCGGTAGTCACCTTGGCCTAACCAGAGGCCTTAGAATGGGCAAGTTCCATTCCAACGGCAGGGACCGAGCCAAGCTTGATGACTGGTTCGGACCCCCCGCCCTAGATAAGCTTGAGGAGCTCACTTTTGATGATGGGCATACGCGCTTGCTGCCGACGTCCGTGCTCCGCCTCGCGCCCACGCTGCACGTCGCAAAGTTCAGGAACTGCCATCCCCCACTTTAATGACACACCCGCTTTTATTCTACCACGACTGAAGCACCTCGAGCTTGTCGCCATATGCCTCTCAAACAGTGATATGGAGCGCCTGCTCCGTGGCTGTACTACACTCGAGTACCTTCGTCTTCAGGCGATCAATGGGTTGAGTACATTCCACATCACCTCCATGACTCTCCGGACTATTTATGTGTGTTGCTGGTTCGGCAGGAAGACATCACAAGATGTGTACCACGGTATGGTCATTGAGGACACACCTGCACTTGAGAGAATACTTGTACTTCATCAAGTAGGTCCAACAAGAATCAATGTCATTTCTGCGCCAAAATTGATAGTGCTGGGCTACTCGTATGACAAATACTCCAAACTTGTTATTGGATCCACACCCGTTCAGGTACAACAGCCGCCTTCTACCTCTCCTTCTACAAATTAACATCATTTCTAATTTTGATGATGTTTGTTTGTCTGTCATTCAGAAAATGATTCCGACAAGCCTGACTACAAAACTGCGCACAGTGAAGGTCTTGGCACTAGAATCTATCGACCCCAACGTGGAGCAAGTTGTCACTTTCCCGAGATGCTTTCCGTGCCTGGAGAAGCTATATGTTGAGGTGATGTTCCTTTCCTGTTAAATGTTAACCATAAGGGAGTTCAATTTGTGACACCTTTTTCCAAGTTTACAATGATGATGTACTACGGTTTCTAAATGATTCTTTTGGAGGATTTCAGTACATACATGTCTCCTTTTCCAAGTTTACAATGACAATGCTTGATCCATATGCTTACAATCCATATGCATTTCTCCTTTGGATTCATCTGTACTAGTTTTCTTAGGGAACTTTTCATCCACTCCAACATCTTGTGAAGATCGAAGATGGCATGTTAATGCCCATGTTAATCATGTCAGATCGAATATGGCATGTTAGTGCATTTTACAAATCTTGCAAACCAAATAGGCATGTAGTAGTGTTCAAAACTACATCTAGGCACTAACAAGTTTTCTTCTTTTGCAGATAAGATTAGGCCCAGTGGTGGATAATGTGATACAATATAACAATCACGTCGAATGCCTAGATCCGCATCTCTCAGGAATTACTTTGAACTCCTACCGAGGGACCTTACCGAAGATTATATTCGCCAGGTTCTTTGTTGTCAGAGCAAGGGTGCTGAAGGTAATGAGGTTGCCCTACATTTATTTTGGAAAAATGAATGGTTTCTTGATCAGCATCGGCGCCTGCGGTAGAATAAAATAGGCTCCAAAAATGCTGAATTTCATTTTGGAACATCAGATGGCAGAGTAAACGGAACTCATCGTGTCAACCCCAGACATGACTTCTCAGTGGCTGACCCCTTTGCAAAAGTTCTGAGGTTTCCAAACCAGACTTAGAAGTGGTAATATTAGTTTGAACCTCTCTGATATGCATGTTCAGCAGATCAGCGCGAGCGTTTGGAGCTGATGAGCTGAATTTCATTTCTTATATTAGTTTGAACCTTGTAATCTTTGAATTTGAGCCATATAACTCTGGAATTTGAACCTTGTAATATTTCGAGCCTTTGTGGTACAATCGTTGAAATGGCGTCGTATGAGACTTGTATATTGGTAGCACTATTTTGAACTTAAGATGCAATGGTCTTAGATTTGATTTTATTAAGCATTCTCGAATCTGTTTACCTTGTCGATCTCACAACACACGATCTGTATAGCTAACTTGACTGCGATCTTGGACATTATTGCACATAGTTGGTTTCTTCCACCATGTGCCATGTAGAGCACATAATTAATTATCGCACTCGAGTGTCCATCATCACCCTTCCATGTTACTTTGACCTCATCACCCACGGGTAAACTTACGACCGAAGTCATTCCACACACTTCATTTTTATAAAGCCTTTTGCCAATAAACACCCATGATTTGTCCCTCTTATAGCCGATGCGTGGCAAACCAAGCTGCGCGGGAAGCTTGCACGGTAAACTGCGTGGTAGCGGGAACAGGCTCACCGACGATACATTTTGCGCCTCTTCGAGCCCATGCATGGTCAAACTGCGGTGCGGTGTTGTCAAGCGTGCACTGGAATCCTCCCTGCGGTGCAGTGTTGTCAAGCATGCACTGGAATCCTCCGCTATGAACGCCGTGACAAGACATGACGATTACAGGCTGGCTGGGCCCCATTTGTTATAGCGGCTATTTAACCCTTGTGTCTCTTCAGTCTTTCGTTCGTGCCCCACCATTGCAAGAAGCACACCCATCATTACAAATTCTTAGAGAGTATCCTGCGCGGCTCCAATGGCGCTCCGAGCGACTGCCAACGATGAGCAGCATTTCACCATCCATGCCGTGGTGGACACCCACCGAAGGTTCGAGGAGCTCTCGGTGGTGTACACCAATCACCCGGTCTGGGTGGAGCACTCCATCCGCATCATGGAGTTGTTGGTTGTCGACGAGAAGTACAAGGTGGTCGGGTTCGACATCGAGCACACCCACGCTCGTGACGGTTCTCGTCCCAAGGTCGTCATTGCCTAGATGTGCATCGGCCACCACGACCTCGTCTACCACTACTGCCTGGCCACAAGGCCTTGCAAGCGTTTCGCCAGGTTTGTCAACAGCTCCCAGTACATGTTTGTTATGGTCGACATCACCAACAATGTCAAGGTGCTCAAGAATTCAGGCATCGCCTGCCAGAATCTTGTCAACATCCAGGGCCAATACAAGATCTGGGGTAGCAAGGAGCATGAGAAGGACTCAATGGTTCACCTCACCGAGGCCATCATCGACCCCTACTATAGAGACATGAAGGATTCCTGCAACAACGACAAGCGTGCCTGGCACTCGGCCTGGATGGAGAAACTCGACAAAGCTCATGTCGTGTACGTGGCCAAGGAGGCGTACACGTGATACGACATGTACAGGCGGATCATTGACAAGAGGAAGTGCCTGCTTCCCCAAAACATCCAGGGATCCAGCCGGAAGAAGATCAATGGCAAGCGTCGTCGCAACAAGAAGTAGATGATTAGATCCTCGTTTCTCCTAGTTTAGTATGCATGTAATTGCTTACTTTGGTGTGTGAAAATGTTATCTGCGTAGTCACTTGTCTAATTGTATGCTTAAATGCTATATTTTTAAGTATATATGTTGATGCACTGTAGATAGAGCAAATCACATCACACACGGACTAAACAAGGGAACCCGTCGGTGATGATTTCATCAATCACTGACAATTGTATACCAGCAATCGTTTGCTCACAACACACATGGCTTTTTAACAGGAAACTTCTGTGTTGTTATCGGTCTTCCCACACATTTCTAATTACAGACCTGTTAGCCGCGTATCACACACATCTTGTTTTTTTGACTATATACTGCAAGGCAACAGCCTCACAGTTCTTTATTTAAAAAAAGAGCCAAAGAAGTTACAAAGTTACAAATTACAGGAAAAAAGAGAGCAAAGAGGATACTTACAAAGAGAGACTAAGGTAGAGCAACTATCCAGGAGTTTAGGCTATTCGAATATTTACATTTGATTCTATCAGCTAAAAGAGATGTGTCATGGACAAAATTTCTCCTCTAAGATCTGAAAGAAGGCATCTCATTTCTGAAGATCTTCCCATTCCCTTGAATCCAAATATTCCATGTGGCAGTGAAGACTACCTCTATGAAGAATGGGAAACTGATGCGGAGCATCCCACGTTCATCCCCATGTACACTCCCACTACTCCCCAAGCCCCAAGTGGACTTATGACGAGACCTCAACTATACGCCTTTGGACACAAGGTGAACTCGCTCCTCTCCGAACCTTCACTTCCCACATGTGAGACATGGTTACTACCTCATATATATGTGCTATGCATGACCAGGAACAAGGAGGAAGACCAAGAGAAGAAGCTGCTCGAAGCTACAGCGGCCGGATGTCCGACCAGGACCGGACGTCCGACGACTCCCAGGCTTCGGACGACCGGCCCCCTCCGGACGACCGTGCCAGCGACCACCGAACCGAATCTGCGGACATCCGAAGAACTCCGGACGTCCGGGACCCCTTGAGCCTCCGGACGACCGGCCCCCTCCGGACGTCCGACCGAAGCGCACCCGAGCCGAATCTACGGAAGTCCAAAGAGCACCGGACGTCCGGACCTTCCCGAGCCTCCAAACGACCGGAACCCTCCAGACGTCCGACGCCTGTCTGCGCACAGTGTGTTGGGCCGCAGCCCATGTACCCCTTCACTTACCACTTCGTGGCCCTAGACTATATATACTCCTCCACCTCCTCCTAGTTAGATTGAGCGTTGATTTAGCTCAAGTTAGAGATAGAGCTTCGCTCATCCATCGGATCTCCTCCTCGTGAGAGACTGTGGCCTCCTCGAAGAAGATCCTATCGGATTCAAGACCCCCTCGTGGGAAGATCCCCTCGTGGATTTCAAGGCCTCCTCATGGAGAAGAACAGTTGCTATGTATCCTTAGCTTTGTTGACTTTGGATCTCGTGTATCTCTTTGTGTTCTTTGATCTAGCACTTGTGTGACCGATTCCTTGTTGGTTGAGTGTTTTCCCTTGTTCCTCCCCGTGATTTCCTCGTGTTCTTCCGCGCGTTCTTCGTGTTTCCCCGTAGGTTCCACTCCAAACGTGAAAGATCGTCCACATAGGGTTCCACCCTACATCATTCTTGGTATCATGAGCCACGTTGATCACGTTTTGGAGCCCATACCCCTCTTTTTCTAGCTTGATTTTGTGTGTTCTTGCCTAAATCCGAAAATCCCCACCAAAAATAGCCCCAATTTTTTTTTGTGATTTGTTGGTTTGATAATGTTTTGTTGATTTTAATCCGTGGATTTGCTTGGTTTCGAGTGGATCTAGCATTTCCTCAAGTTTCCCCGAAATCTCATCAATTTTGACCCCGAAATCCCCAAATTCCGGCCAAAATCGCGTCCCGAAACTCAAATCTCGCGTTGACCCCGACCCACCGGACGACCGGACTTTTACGGACGTCCAGAGCCCCTGGAACGTCCGGACGTCCGACCTTTTCCAGACGACCGGAACACCTAACCCGAACTGAATTTACGGATGTCCGACCTTTTACGGACGTCCGTAATCTGTAGTTTCAGACTTCGGCTGATTCTTGTTTCGGCCGTAACTAATTCATCCGAACTCCGATTTTGACGTTCTTTAGCTCGTTTTGAAGCTCTTGACATCCCCCTTCCCACAAAAATACCAACAACACCATTTGACTCCATCAAATTTTGTGAAATTTGGCAAGTTTGCCTAGGCCTTCCACCATATCATCCGCATAGCCACCACCGACTTCCGCAACCTAACCCATTTTGTTCCCCATAGCATTAGTGGTTGCTTGAGTAGTGATTCGAGTCTCCTAAGGTGTTTCGGCTACTTAGGGACGATTGCTTCTTCATCAACCACCACCACCACTTTCGCATAGCGTGCCCACCATACACTTCCGCCACCCCAACTTAACCCAATTTTGTTTGAGTTGTGGCTTGTGTCTCCTAAGGTGTTTCGGCTACTTAGGGATGACAACTTCAACTCGGACACGTGTATAGCCATCATCCCACTTCCGCATAGCCAAGTGCAAACCACCACCGCTTTTCCGCTACCACCATTTGACATTTGCCTTTGAGATTTTGAGTTTGCGGTTTTTTCGTTTCCTAAGGTGTTTCGGCTACTTAGGGACGAGTCTCCATCATCTTGGTATCTACATCAAGAACACTGCCACTCATCATCGCAAGGGACGGTAACCTCGACGACGCCATTGTATATTCCCCTTACAAATTGCATTGATAACCCCTAGCCCATTTTGCGTTACTTGCCTATCGAGACTAGCCATTTGAGTATTGCCGGGCCACGTTACTTGTGCACATTAGTGATCTACACCATCCATTTCATACATACCATATCATATTGGTATCATATCTTGTGTCACAAGTTTGTTCCCGCATATACACAATTGCTATCTTGGTTTGTGCATTGTGCAAATATTGGCCATATCAAAAAAATAATAAAATAAAATAAAGCTTTTAAGCAAAAGAGAAGAGAGCAAAGAGCTTGTAAGCAATAGCCATAGCATCAAAATATATCATATGGTATCATATTTGATCATCTTGGATCATTGTGTGAGAAACACCGGGAACCATACATACATAGCATACTTGGGATAGAAGTTTATCCATTTTGCATCTTATAGGTTGTGCACAAGTGTCGTATCCGCCTATTGAGCAATCGTGCTAGCGTCTCTCTTGAGTTGTGCAACACGAGCGTTTTCCGTGGATTCCACATTTTGTGCTCATTCCTTGGTTGCACGACCCCATTTATCTATCCGTGTGTGTGTTTCCGTGTGCCACATATTGCTATTGGTCCATTTGTTTCACTTGCAAATTTGTGAATCTCTTTCAACATTATTGACTCTTGCTAACATTTTGCATTAAATTTTTGTGCGACTATCCTCACCGAGCTCCACTATAAGCTTTTACTTGTGTAGGTGTGAGAACCGACAAGAATTGGTACCAATAGTGCTATTTCATTGTCCGCATTTGAGTGAACTTGATTCATTTTCAACACCGGTCAAGGTACATTGGTATAAGTTCTTCTCTTTCTCCCACTCATATTTGCTCGAGTCTTGTGATGGATAGGCAAGGCATTTCCTCTCCGGTCCTCGACAACAATGACGGCGTGAACAACTGCATAACCAAAGCGTCTATCTTCGATCTACAACGACAAGTGCAAGGCACACAATCAAGATTGCGAGAGCGCATCGAGAACATCTCCATCGACTTCATCACTCCGAAGCAAGGAGAAGGGACTACTTCGACACGAAGCTTTCCGCACATAAAGAGGAGCAAGATGCAAGGATGGAGGAGATTAGAGCCTTGATCAAGTCTACTTCCCCTTCATCATCTTCAAGGCGGCGGCGACCAAGTCGATCATCTTCGGAGCACGAACAAGATGCAAGCGCAAGTCGTCCAAGTCAACATCTACATGGCGACCACCATCACGTTCGTGATCCACATTGTCATGAAGGGCAAGTCACCTCCAAGCATCATGTGCACGACGACGACGAACACCTTCGAGCTCAAGCGCGACAACGACACCATCATCATGAAGATGCTCCACAAGCGCAAATGCACAAGTCCCAACACGCCAAGTCCAAGCTTCATAAGCACAAAAGAAGATCGCGAGACAACCACTACCAAGACGGCGCTACGGCTACATCAACCACTTCGGCATCTTCGCCAAGTGTTCTGAAGGCATCTTCGCCTTTGGACGTACGGCATCTTCGCCTACTTCCCACGAGTACGCCTACAACGACTTCATCAAGTCCAAGGAGACCACCTAGAAGCGAGGGCGACACTTCCATCTTCGGAAGCCCCCCAAGGAAGATGGCCGAGCATGGGAAATTACCTTCGGTCATGGAGACGAGCTACGAGGTGCCACATCATATGGGCCTCCAACACCAAGACGGCGACAAGATGGGCGAGCAAGGGCCATCCCCTTCGACCACGGCAACGAGCGCGAACCTCTTCAACAACATGAAGACGACGCCCACATTGGACTCCTCATCTGAGTCAAGCTACGCGACCGCGCATGGAGACATTTGCACCTACATCTCTCCGACACCCACATATGTCGAGATGCCCCATTTGTCATGTGAGGAGAGCCACCACCACTTGAGTGACATGAGTGACTCCACCATACGTGACATTGAGAGCATTTCCTATGTGAGGATGAGTGTGACCACCACTAGCCCCACACATGAGAGCATGCCACACATCCCATGTGAGGTTGAGCGCCATTTGAGTGACTCCACCAACCATATGAGTGAGAGCATCCTTGAGGGAGTGAGTGAGCCACAACACTTAGTGAGTGAGGTAGTTGACACGGCATGTGAGGCCACTATGATTTCTAACGACTTAACCTCTACTCCTAGTGTGTTTTCTTCTTTGGTGCTAGGTCTCCTACATGACGACACACCTATCCGCGACGAGTCCATCCCTCCAATGGAGACACCAATGGCCATGGTGGACGATGATGCACACCCCACATGGTTCCATCAAGATGAAGATGACAACGAGACGATCTTCAACACCTCACCTACAACACATGAGCGACGCTCCAAAGGTAACATAGGTGATGGTGCTTCTCTTGTCCCACTAGTGGACTCTCTTGACAAAGATTGCTTCCATGATGTTGACCCACCTATTGCCATGCTTCATGCTAGTGAGACTTCTTCATGCCTTGACTTACCAGTTTATGATGAATATGATGATGAGCATGTTGAGTTGCCTAGTTGTGATGCTATGCTTCATAGGATATCATGTGAAAATTCTATTGGTCACTTCATGTTTGAAAATCCATTGAACTTGTCATATGCTATGAGTGAGATCTCCCATATTGAATCATTTCAATCTCAACATAGTAACTATGCATGCCCCATTAAAATCAATCCCATTTGCACTTATGGCATAGATGACGAGATGGTGGTCATTGGCTTTTGCTTCTCTTGTGATGATATTGCCATGCTTCCTTTACATGATTTGCGCAATTCATCTACTATGCCATGCCATGATCACATTGAACCAAATATGCTTTGTTTTGGATGTTGTCAATATTCTCCATGTGATGTTTCCGTTAATGCTCATGAGGAGACCCCCATAGTTTCCTCATACATATTAGGAGATTTTTATGCATTGCATACTTTGCATGATTCCCATAATAGTGTACACCATACGCATTCCATGAATAACAATGCTCTAGATATTTCTCATGATGCATTACATCCTTTGAGTCTCCATTATGCCATGCATAATAACAAACCTATCATGATGGATGACATGTTTCTATATCACGCATCTCATTTATTCGAGCATTGGATATTTTGTGCTAACCAACACATGCACGTGCGCATCATGATGGATGATGTGTACATATACCATGCACACACAATTTTTCCTTTATCTTTGTTTTGTGTAGGTACTCATGTGTACTTGTCGACCTCTCAATCCCAAGAGTTGACGAAACGAGCTCTTGAGAGCAACGATGCTTTGGGATCCCGTGGACTATCCTTACCACCGTTCCCTTCGCGCAAGGACTACGCGCATCTCTTCTACTTGGCTCTCACACGGCTATGGGCAATTTACCACTTGTCACCTTATGCTCATTTTCCCGTGTTCACTTTGCATGTTATACTTGCTTATATGCATTTTCCATGCAATTGTGACCCTTGCTTGCATCTACCCATGATTCACCATTATGATACTTCTATGTGTATTTGCATGCTTGGTGGAGATCCTTGTTGCTATTGCCAGGTTTATCATGTGCCTCATACTATTGTTGATTCTTGTGTTGGGAGAGTCATGATGTTACATTGCTATTTACATAGGACTTCTTGCCAACACCATGAACCTACTTTCCTCATACCTTGCTTTCATGCTTGTGCTATGACATGTGAATTATTCATGCCCACTATTTGCACCAACGATATGCTTGCCATGATTCTTCCTAGTATGTTGCATCTTTGCACTACTAGCTTGCTTGACTTGATTGCTATGATTGCTTGCTTGGCTGCATCACCCATGTTCCACTATTACTCGCTTTCTTGGGTTGATGACATATATGTTCATGCCTCTCACATGATATATCTTGATCATTGTCATTTGCCTCCATTAGTTGCCTCTTTCATATCCACTTGTATTGAGTGCAATCATACTATGCTTATTGATCTTGGAGAATTTGACACTTTCCTTGTGATGCATGCTTGTTTACTTGAGCCTATCGTATTTGGTTGTTTTTGCATAATATGCCTCCATACTATGAAATGCTCCCTTGTACTTCCTTATGATGAGCATGATGCATACACTTGTTCGGTATCTTACCACACGAATGATAGGTTTTGCACTTCCGCTAACCTCATTTGTTTTTCCGAGTGTTTGTCATGTTCTTTCATTTTGAAGGATTCACAAGGCATTACCATCATGAGACATATTGGTTATGTGAAGGCATACAAGATGCACGACTCCATCATCCTTGAGAACCTCCTAAAGGTGACCTCCTTCTCTTTGAGCCATCCTCAAATACGCATATTGGATGGGTCACTCTTTCATTGTTGTTTCCTTCTTGTTGTCTACATGATACATCTCGTGAACGGAGGAGCGACATTGGAGATTGGCTACATGGACTTTCACATTGAGGAGCGCTCGCACTTATTAGATGCACCTTCGGAACTCCACGCATGCCTCGACATCGAGCTTTGGTACACCAACACCTCCATATTTGTTGATTGTGCTCATACATGTCATGCTCGATGGACATATCATAGTCACCACAAGTTTGCACCCCATGCATGGATTGACTCATATTATGCTTGTCTTTTTGCATCTATTTCCATGTCATCCATAATATATGAGCTTGTGCACTTCCTTAGCAAATTTGTTGTGATCTTCCTTGATGGCATATTCATACATCATGATCATATTGTCGACCATAAATTGCATGATATCTTACACATATTGAGCATCCATTGCCATATTCATGCTATTGATAAACAATCTCACTATGACATCATTTTGCACCGTGGTCGCATCGCTCATATTCATAACACAATTGTGTGCACAATGATTGCATTTCCTCCCATGAATGCTTTGCATCTCATTATAGATCATCTTGATAAGCTTCATGCGCTTTGTCACGACCTATCTTGCCGCACGGACTCATTCTTGCATGATGGACACTTTTTGTGCGCTAACCATTGTATTTCCAAGTGCTGCTTGTGTTTGCTCTTTTTGCATGTCTATCACTACGGCGACACCTTGGACTACTTGGATTGCGCCATGTCTTCAACTTCGTCCAACTACAAGTCCGTCCACGACAACCGTTTCCATGGTGATGAGGATCACGATCCGAGGTCGGATCTTTCCCAAGGGGGGGGGGAGATGATGCGGAGCATCCCACGTTCATCCCCATGTACACTCCCACTACTCCCCAGGCCCCAAGTGGACTTATGACGAGACCTCAACTATACGCCATTGGACACAAGGTGAACTCGCTCCTCTCCGAACCTTCACTTCCCACATGTGAGACATGGTTACTACCTCATATATATGTGCTATGCATGACCAGGAACAAGGAGGAAGACCATGGACAAGACGGCGAGGACAACAAGTACAAGGACCAAGAGAAGAAGCTGCCCGAAGCTACAGCGGCCGGACGTCCGACCAGGACCGGACGTCCGACGACTCCCAGGCTCCGGACGACCGGCCCCCTCCGGACGACCGTGCCAGCGACCACCGAACCGAATCTGCGGACATTCGAAGAACTCCGGACGTCCGGGACCCCGCGAGCCTCCGGATGACTGGCCCCCTCCGGACGTCCGACCGAAGCACACCCGAGCCGAATCTACGGAAGTCCGAAGAGCACCGGACGTCCGGACCTTCCCGAGCCTCCGGACAACTGAAACCCTCCGGACGTCCGACGCCTGTCTGCGCATAGTGTGTTGGGCCGCAGCCCATGTACCCCTTCACTTACCCCTTCGTGGCCCTAGACTATATATAATCCTCCACCTCCTCCTAGTTAGATTGAGCGTTGAATTTAGCTCAAGTTAGAGATAGAGCTTCGCTCATCCATCGGATCTCCTCCTCGTGAGAGACCGCGGCCTCCTCAGAGAAGATCCTATCGGATTCAAGACCCCCTCGTGGGAAGATCCCCTCGTGGATTTCAAGGCCTCCTCACGGAGAAGAACGGTTCTTATGTATCCTTACCTTTGTTGACTTTGGATCTCGTGTATCTCTTTGTGTTCTTTGATCTAGCACTTGTGTGACCGATTCCTTGTTGGTTGAGTGTTTTCCCTTGTTCCTCCCCGTGATTCCCTCGTGTTCTTCCGCGCGTTCTTCGTGTTTCCCCGTAGGTTCCACTCCAAACGTGAAAGATCGTCCACATAGGGTTCCACCCTACATCAGAAACCAAAATCCTTTCTAGCAGATAAAGCCATCTCATAGGTAGTCTGGTTTGATTGAAGAATCCATGAAATGCCAAGGTAATTCCAGACCCATTGACTGAAGTTGCATGCAAAGAAAAGGTGGGCACGGTCTTCATGAGAGGCAGAATTACACATTACACATGTGTCATCCTGGATAGTCCAGTGACGTTGCTGCATCATGACTCTAGTGTTGAGCCAATCCATCAAAAGGATCCAGCCAAAAGCCTTGAACTTTAGAGTGTAGGAACATTTCCAGATCCACTTAAATATGGGATCGACCATAATATGTGAGATGCAAGGCATGTAGTAGATCCTTGACTGATAATCTCCACACTTGGATGGCCATTTCCAAATGTCCTTCCCATCCTCCTGAAGGCTGATCAAATGGAACAAAGATTGTAGCTGGTTGAATTCATCGAAAGCCTCAGCTGACAATGGCAGGTGAAAATTGTCGGTTAAGTCCAGAAGCTCCATAAGATCCTTAATTGTGATTGTATCATCAATCACAAAGGAATGCAGCCTCGGGAACCGATGATGCATGAGGACAACATTATTTTCCAAGCTGCCATTGATCCAGCCAGATAACCACCGTATCACCAGCACACACGTGTGGCACTGCCAACTTGCAAAAACTATCATAAAGCTTCAAGACATCCCTCCACCAGAAATAACCACAACTCTGGGTGACTTGTGGCAGCGATGAGGCATAATACGTGTCCCAAATAAGAGTCACCCAGGGCACATCCTTCTTGTTAAAAAACTTGAAGAGATGCTTGATCAACAAGGCATCATTTTTCTCACTTAAGTCAAGAACACCAAGACCTCCCAGCTTCTTGGGCCGACAGACCAGATCCCAAGCCGCCAATGATTGCCATGGGGTATCCATGTTCTCTCTCCACAAACACTATTGCATGATTCTCAATTTGCTTCAAAATGCCCTGAGGTAGAGAAAGTGTACATAAAAAATATATTGGCATAGAACTAAGGACGGAGTGCAAGAGTTGAAGATGGCTCCCTTGATTCAACAAGCAAGAAGACGCGGATAATCGTCTCTCAATGCGATCCACCATTGGCATTAGATCATAGATCGTTGGCCGAGATGTGCCCATGGGTAGCCCTAGGTAAGTGAATCGCATGGAACCAACATCGCACCCAAGCAAGTTGGCAAGTTGATTGCCTTCTTCATCACTCATATTGATCGGTATCAGAGAGGACTTACTGAAGTTCATCCTCAGCCCAGTTGATTCAGCAAAGACCTCAAGCATCTCCTTGAAAGTGATGAGCTGGCTATCAATCGCAGGAAGAACAATGAGGGTATCATCCGTGTACTGAACACTCCGATAGTCATTCAATTTTGTCGGGATAGGTAAGGTGAGAATGTTCCTGGAGCACATTTCATTAACCACCGATTGGAGTAAGTCAACTACAATCACAAAAAGCAACGGAGATAACGGATCTCCTTGATGAACACCCGTTATATTGAACCGTTTCTATTCTCTTGTCTCAACACAAACAGTCCATCCGAGTGAACTGCATGTTATATATCGCACACACCTTGATCTGGCTAACCACTTCTTTTGTGTTGCCTAATCACAAACAATTCATCCTAGTGAACCGTATGCCATGTATCACACACGCCTTCATCTGGCTGCCCATTTCTTTTGTTCCTCCTCATTGCAAATAGTTAATTGAGATGAACCGTATGTCCTGCATCACACACGCAACTAAAATCTGAAACGTGCTTGACGCATCCGTCATCGCAAATGTTTTGCACATTTTACGCGGTTCTCTTACACCACCGTTTGCGATTATTGCATCACACACAATTTCTCAAAGAGTCTCTAATCGTAGTGTCGCGTTAGCAGCATCCTGCAGTAGTGCTTGTCATGAGTTTGGCGAGGGGGTAAAATAGTGATCTAGGAGTAGATCACTGGACAACGTTCAAAATTATCCTTAGGTACCTTAAAGAGGACTAAGGAAATGTTTATCGGTTATGGAGGTGATATAGAGTTCATCGTAAAGGGTTACATCGATACAAGCTTTGACACCAATCCAGATGGCTCTAAGTCTCAATCTGGATACATATTGAAAGTTGGAGCAATTAGCTAGAGTAGCTCCATGCAGGGCATCGTAGACATAGAAATTTGCAAAATACGTACGGATCTAAATGTGGCAGACCTGTTAACTAAACCTCTCTCACAAGCAAAACATGATCACAACTTATTACTCTTTGGGTGTTAATGACATGGCTATGTGAACTAGATTATTGACTCTAGCAAACCCTTTTGGTGTTGGTCACATGGTGATGCGAACTATGGGTGTTATTCACATGGCGATGTGAACTAGATTATTGACTCTAGTGCAAGTGGGAGACTGAAAGAAATATGCCCTAGAGGCAATAATATAGTTGTTATTTTATATTTCCTTATTCATGATAAAGGTTTATTCATGCTATAATTATATTGATCGAAAACTTAAATACATGTGTGAATACATAAACAGATACCGTGTCCCTAGTAAGCCTCTACTAGACTAGCTCTCAAAGATGGCTAAAGTTTCCTAACCATAGACATGTGTTGTCATTTGATAACGACATCGCATCATTAGGAGAATGAGGTGATGGAAAAGACCCACCCATTAGCTTAGCATAATGATCGTTCAGTTTATTGCTAAATACTTATTCCTTTGACTATGAGATTATGCAACTCCCGTATACCGGAGGAATACCGTGTGTGCTATCAAACGTCACAACGTAACTGGGTGATCATAAATATGCTCTACAGGTATCTCCGAAGGTGTTTGTTGAGTTGGCATAGATCGAGATTAGGATTTGTCACTCCGAGTATCGGAGAGGTATCTCTGGGCCCTCTCGGTAATACACATCATAATCTTGCAAGCAAACACTAAGGAGTTAGTCACGAGGTGATGTATTACTGAACAAGAAAAGAGACTTGCCGGTAACGAGATTGAACTAGGTATGAAGATACCGACGATCAAATCTTGGGCAAGTAACATTCTGATGGACAAAGGGAATTATGTATGTTGTCATAACGGTTTAACTGCTAAAGATTTTTGTAGAATACTAGGAAAATTGCCCGTGCGTTGCAACGGGAGAATTTTTTTTGATTCGATCGTAATGTAGAATGCTCAGCGACATGATAACAGCAGACACAATTTCATATGATCCTGCTGAGGATCCGCTTCATGTTCACTATGTGAATGCGGTCCAGAGGACAACAAGCGCGATCGAGAAGGCCGGACGAGGCACCGGATAGGTGCCAATATTGCCTCCGCCTACTTTTCTATCCAATGATTGGTCAACTGGACTATATGTAAATTACCTCCAAAATTCCTTTACCACCCATACACAGCCTTTACAGTCATGAACTAATAAAGTATAGAGAATGAAAAACAAATCTTGACAGTACTTGTTAGTATGCTTGACTAACAAATCGCCAATACATGATGCCGATGTCATTTGCTAGTAATACATGGCCGGTGTGTTCCACCTCTTTAATTCCATGATCATATATCATTAGCTCAAATGAATAGTAAACCTCAAGAGCAATATAGCATGGTACAAAGGGGCTGGTAGGCCTTAATCTTGCCCACAATTTGGGCATCCCATGAGCTAAAGAAAAACCATAATTCCACATGAGCCCCTCCTAAATTATAAGAAAGGTATTGATTTTGATTTCCCACTTCTCGAAATTTACAGTCCTGTTACTTATTGAGAAGATACTAACTTTCACCGAAAAATAATTCTAGGACATTATGCACTTGCACTCACTTTGAGTTGCATTTTTTTCAACTCCTGCTACACCACCTTGTACATTTTCATATAGCGTACCCATATGATCTAGTCAAGAATTGTGACTCCCTTAATTTTAGAATATCTGCAGTGAAGAGAGCATCATCATTGTTTATTGTTCAGAAATCAGCGGGAGGACTTACAGTGCACCATGATTGTTTATTTTTGCATGTACTCTTCTCCAACGCAGCTTTCACCTGAGTCCCAACAGCAATTTTATCCTCCTGCCTGAGGATTTAAGTAATCTTGTTTTATTTCGTTCTGTTGCAAGATCCATCAAAAGAATGTTCATATGAAGCTAAAGCCAACATGTACAGGTTTTCAATCTCAACTTCCTGCAATGTTTTTCTTTAACTATTTACCTGTACGCTAGATGTGTAGGGGGATCTGTTTCTGCAGTAGCAGTATCAAATGGGCCATATCCAACTATTGGCTTAGCCCTGATTATTTTGGAGATAATACTTTTCCTTGTACATTTTTGTTGAGAGAACATGTACATATCTCAGAAAAAAAGGAAGCAACATAATCATGTTGTAGCAAACAAACTTCTGTTTGGATCTATATGCTATTATGAAATATATGAGAACTGCACTTCGCCTCAAAGTAATATACTGATGTAAATTCTGGTTGTTTCAAAATGTACAAGGGATATCACTTAACGATGATGTAGCTATTTACTCCCAAATCCCATATATCAATTTGCTGCAAGATAAAGATAAGACAAACATTATGTTAACTTAGAGCTACTTACGTATCATTTACTTAAGTAAAAAAACTCAAGTTATATTGCTGCAGGCAATCTACTCAATGTTGATCACACAAATAATAATGTCCAAAAGCAATTAGGAACAACCAGACCACACAAGCATAAACTTGTGTAACCAAATAGATATTAGAGAGGAGGTAGCATTTTTCAGAAGTACCTCATTAGGTCTCACAATTATTATGTGAGGAGTAAATTAAGGATGACCCAGGTGAACCTATAAATCAAAAGAAATATCATATTCAGCACAAAAATTGTTCAAAGAAGATGATCAAATTAAAAATCATGTAACTGAACATATAGAAGAATCTTCTTATAAAAAAATCAGGCAACTAATCTTTTGTCTTATTATATTCAAAGAGCTCTGTCTGAATGACACTTCTATATTGATATGCTGCTCTGTGCATATAACTAACATAAAGCATATGTACACTTCTCACCTCCTTTGAATGTCTGCACTACTGCATCCTATGTAATTCCTTTAGAACGTGGATAAATACTTATAAAGTTAATCATCACATGCCCTTTAAACGTGTGAATTCACATGTAAACCAACTAACCAAGGCGGATGCAGCCAAAATTACCCAAGGCATCTAGTTGTTTCTTTTAGGGTTTAGGGTGTGCAAGTGTCGTTGAGGACATTGTCCACTGAATCTAATGGAAAATTCATGGAATATATGCTTGTACCCATGAAATTGGATCCGGAATCAGGTTTAAGACGAACTTGCATCGCTAGAGACTTCTCCAACTCCTTCAAAGACTCCTGCAACTTTTGCTCTGGGGCTTCACCATGCCACCAACTTCTTCAGGTGCCAACAAGATGAACAGATAACTATGGTGGGAGGGGGAAGGGAACAGAGATGGAGGAGTGAGAAGGGAGAGGAGAGAAGAGGGGGAAAGAGGAAGGGGTGGAGGTACCTGTGATAATGGGGAGGCGACAATGCGGGACGGGAAGACTCGCCTCCGCCGGGCAGGATGAAGAGCCGACAGCTCCAACCCTAGCTTGTGCGTGAGAACTGCATCCGTCACACACAACCAGGGCATCAATTGGTTGCCTTCGTGCTCCAGCGAGCCGGCGATCGAGGGTTGCCTTGAGCGGAGGGATGCGGCGCAGCGACCGGGGAACCCTCGCGTCGGTGTGTCTCGTTTTCTTGTGTGAGAGAGGGGCATCATATTTTTTTATTGTGATCACATATTTTGTTTTTTAGGTTTGAGAGAGAGGGGCAACAGTTTTTCAACTACAGGCGATGAAACGTCAGGGCCTCAGGGGCGAGTCTTCCCCTCTCTCCGGCTGGGCTATGGTAGGCCCAATAGTAATAATGTGCACTGCAGCCCAATAGAAGATTACATGTGAGGACAACCTAAAAAATAACGTGCTATATCGTTCCAAACTGTTTTGTTAGTACCACATTGGTTAATTTATGGAAAACCATCCGTGAAAGTGTAAATTCATAGGAAAAAGCGTATTGTGACGGTGAACCCGATAAAGTCAATCCGTGCTTTATTATTAGGGAAAGATGTAGGAGCCAATATGAGCATCCAGGTTCCGCTATTGGTTATTGAACAGAGAGGTGTCTCGGTCATGTCTACATAGTTCTCGAACACGTAGGGTCCGCATGCTTAACATTCGATGATGATATAGTATTATATGAGTTATGTGATTTGGTGACTGAATGTTGTTCAAAGTTCCGGATGAGATCACGGACATAATGAGGAGCCTCGAAATGATCGAGAGGTAAAGATTGATATATAGTACGACGGTATTCGGACACCGGAAGTGTTCCGTAGGGTACCGGGTACATATAGGATCACCGGAAGGGGTTCCGGGCACCCCCGGCAAAAGATATGGGCCTTATGGGCCAAGAGGGTAAACGCACCAGCCACAAGGGGCTGGCGCGCACCCCATATGGGCCGGACAGAGGTGGAGAAGGAAAGGTTAAGGAGGAAAGGCAAGTGTGGATTAGGATTCCCACTTCCTTCTCTCTCCCCCTCTCTTTCCTTCCCCCTCCGACAAATATGGCAGGGGGCGCGCCACTTGGGAGGACCCCAAGTAGGATTCGACCTACTTGGGGCACCCTCCTGGCTGCTCCCTCCTTCGCCCCACCTATATATATATGTGGGAGGGGGGTTCCTAGCACATCCATAAAATTGCCTAGCCGTGTGCGGCGCCCCCCTCCACAGTTTACACCCCGGTCATATTAGCACGGTGCTTAGGCGAAGCCCTGCAAGGATCACTTCACCATCATTGTCACCACGCCATCGTGCTGACAGAACTCATCTACTACCTCGACGTCTTGCTGGATCAAGAAGACAAGGGACCTCGCCGAGCTGAACATGTGCAGAACCCGGAGGTGCCGTACGTTCAGTACTCGATCGGTGGAGCACGAAGAAAGTTTGACTACATCAACCGCGTTGTGAAACTCACACAGTCCCCTCATTGCTATGCATCTCCATGGATAGATCATTGCGTGTGCATAGAATTTTTTTGTTTTCCATGCAACTTTCCTAACAATATAGCCTCCACACAAAATCCAACCATTACACACTTCTGACCCATCTCGGTGGCACTGATTAGAAAACTCGGTGGCACTGATATGTGTAAGAATATGAACATTAGGAATCTCGGTGGGACCAATGGGAACAACTTGGTGGGACCGATGTGCAAGGGCTTAGGGCAAACCTCAACTTGGTGGCGCCGATTGCATCATCTTGGTTGGACCGAAGTGAAGCAATAAGGCCATGGAGAATCAGTCAAGCCATCTCGGTGTGACCAATTGCAACATTTCGGTTGGACCAAAATAAGTGCAACAAGCAAAAGAGAGCTGGCAAGGCCATCTCGGTGAGACCGAGATCCATATCGGTGGAACCGAATTGTTAGGGTTTTGTTAGTGGCCAAGTCCAGATGAACTCAGTGGCTCTGGGTAGGAAATACCAGTGTGGCCGAGTTGGAAATTAGGGTTTGGACATATTTGGGTAGAGAAAGTGGTTGAGGGTTTTGGAGAAATATCACTAAGCAATTGAGCAAATAGGTCATTAAGCAACACCTCATCCTCTTTTAATAGTACTGTCTTTCCTACGGACTCCATGTAATCTTGGATGACTTAAACAAAAATGTAGAATCTTGAGATTTTGCCAATCCTTGTCCTTAGTATTTTCTGGGGTCCACATCTCTAGTCCATGCCATGCCAATCATTGAACATCCTAAAATACTTATCGTAAACGGACATTAGTTCATCGAGATATATGTTGTTATGAATTACCAAAATCACATGGAGATTAGTTGCACTTTCACAAGTTTCATGAATTTCAGATGAGTTTTGGATTTACTAGAATTTAAAAATCATGTATCTCAATGTTTGCGTCCGAGCGACGGTGGCAAGGTGTTTGACATTCATTACCATTTCTTGTATGGGACCTAAGCATGCAACCAAGGACACACATTTGACTTTTCAGACCATTTTTATGCCTTGGAGCATGTGCCTATAGTTCAAATTTAAATTATGCACATAAATGCATAGAAAACTCAGTTAAGGTATAAAAATGTCCAAACGAACCCCAAAAATTTCCAAAATTTAACACAACACTCATGTTGTTCTATGTTGACACTAGAAAAAAATTTGAAAGCAAGAAGAGGCAACGAATATCATTTCGTCCACAAAGGTGACACGTTCCCTACCGGAACCATGAGGCTTATTGTGAGAAGCTCTGGTTTGTGAGAAGCTTATACCCAAACCTGTCCCAAATGGGACAATTTTTTTACCATAGTATGTTGATGCCGTTCCATGATAGCATGCCAAGTTTCATGAATTTTAGATGAGTTTTGGATTTACAAGAATTTAAAAACCATGTATATCTTGCATATGACCTAAGCATGCAACCAAGGACACACATTTGATTTTTCAACCCATTTGGAATGGAGCATGTGCCTATAGTTCAAATTTGAATTGTGCACATAAATGCCTAGAAAACTCAGTTAATGTATAAAAATGTCCAGACGAACCACCAAAAATTCCAAATTTAACATGACACTCATGTTGTTCTATGTTGACACTAGAAAAAATTTTGCAAGCAAGAGGAGGAAATGAATATCGTTTCGTCCACAAAGGTGACACGTTCCCTACTAGAACCATGAGGCTTCTTGTGAGAAGCTCTGATTTGTGAAAAGCTTATACCAAAACCTGCCCGATAAATTATTTTACCACAGCATGTTGACGCCATTTCATGATAGCATGTGATAGTTCATAAATTTTGGATGACTTTTGGATTTACTAGAGTTTTAAAACCAAGTATCTCAATGTTTGCCAGCAAGCCACAATGCCGAGGTGTTTTAAATTCATCCCCATTTCTTGCATGGGACATAAGCATTAACCCATGGGCACATATATGATTTTACAACCCATTCTGGTGCAATGTAGCATGTGCATGCAGTTTAATTTTGAACTGTGCATCTGGAATGCGTAGAAAACGAAGTTAATGTATAAAAATCTTCAAACGATTATTTGACGACACACCTATAGTTGAATGTTCACTACAGATAAAAGTTCTAGCAATTCAAACACTCTCCTTTGCCGTTGTGATCTCATTATGTATTTCAAATCAAGACGAAAAATCAAGTAGATCACACACGGTTTATCATCACCAACTGTCTGAGATGCAGTACAAAATATCTTGGAGCACCGTCGGAGTAGTATATGGCTTACGCAAGAAGGTGAGCACAAATACAGTCCACAACCATCGCTTCAAGCACACTAGCTCACTCCCCAAATATCATTTCACTCTTCAATCATCACCGGTGAAAGATGGGGACGTGGACCCACGTCGTGAGGACAACTTCGGTGGCCCACTCCGGTGAGTGCGTGGCCACAGCCATCATATGTGTGCTAAGAACCTGCGTGAGCACGGCCGCAATATGCGATCGGGCGCCAATGCAGCCCAAACGGCCGTTGTTGCTGCTTAGGTGGTGGCAGCAATAGCTGCAACGGGGATAGCAACTGGCGAGAGCGGCACAATAGTTGTCCGTTCCATAGCGGCGACGCTAGCCCTAATGGAGGCCGCCCATGCCCAGCTCCTGGTGGTCACCACACAAATCGAACGAAGCTTCTTCGACAACAGTCGGCAACCCATGGCCGGAGAGTTGGAAATCACTGAGAGTGTTTAGCAACCGTCCGTTCCTTCATATTATACCTTGCCACGGCGGAGCCTGTCCAAGCCCAGACCGCGGCCATGCACGCCCATCTCGTGGTGGCCTTTTCCAAAGAGATAGCAGACACACATGGTGAGATGCTTGCAGAGTATGGTGCGATGGATGTCATAGAGGCCCTTCCCCAGGTGTCGTGGTAGAACACGATCACCTATGGGGCCATAGGCCCCTTGTGGTTCAGCAAGGGGGGAGATCACGTTGCACAAAGACCGTAGGCCATGAAACAACAACACGATGACAGTGACACTGGTGGTTTTTACCCAGGTTCGGGCCGTCGTGAGGCATAAAACCCTACTCCTGCTTTGGTGGATTGGATGAAGGAACATGATGAACACACAACACTCGAGCCTGGCAAGGTGTCCTCGGGGAGAGCAACTACGCGCGTACAAGTGTGCCAGGGTCCGAATCTTTTGCTAGGTTGCCTTGGACCCCCTTTTATAGCTTAGGGGGTGACCACAATGGCAAAACACTCTTTATATGATGATTAGATAAATAATAGTGCTATCACACCTAACTCTGATAGTTAGGACAAAGTGCATTAAATGCACTTCTAGGTGTTATGCTGAGGATGCAGCCCGGCAAGCCTGCCGTGCCGCTTAGTCATCTTCTGCTTATCTGCTTGGCATGCCTCTGGACAGGTGTCATATGAGGGTAATATGTCTTCCAAATGGCTGCCACGTGCTTAGTGGAAGCCACTTAATCACTTGGGGGCTCGACACCGCATTGATAACTGATTTGCGTTGCGTTGTGGTGGAGCGGTGGCGCCTTGGCGGGGAGATTTGCCCTTGGCGGACCCTGCTATCTTGTCGGGGAAATCTTGGAATTTTCCTTGGGGCGGCCTCGACCCGGCCAAGCTCTCTTGCTCGGCAGGGGAGGCCTTCCCAAGGTGATGCTCTGTTGTTTTGTTTGTCTTGGTCTTCTTGATCCGCTCTTCGATCTCACATAGAGTTGGTTCTCTGACTTCACCTTGCTTTGGATGTTGGTGTAGTTATTCCTTTGCTGACAAGCCTGTGTATAAGTTTGGGCAACAAACATAAACGTTTGTTGTACCGACAGGAGCCCCCAGGCCTGGCCCATACGTGCTGCCAGGCATCATTGGGGTAGGCCCCAACAAGTACATAGGCAAACATTTAAGTTGAACCATGGTGGGATTCCCCTCTTCCTTGATATGTTACTTTCTTCTTCATTAACCTGTGATTGATCAGTTTCCGCTTTTTTAGTGCGTCGTGTAGGATGACATGGGGTTACCCACGTAATAGCCCGACAGTTTGCCCATGTTCACAGGGAGGTAACTGCCATTTTATTCATCCCACTACCCATGCCGTTTCCGCCACGTACGCTGCATTGATCGCCCAGGGTTGGTGGCGGGTGCGTAGGGCGCAACAATGAGTGCCATGGCAGAAAAACTAACACCGTGGATAGGCACAGAAGGGTGGTCGTGGATTCTAGGCATTGTCAGTGGCGCTGACGGGTTGGATTAACATAGCGGGGCGGTTGCCTCCTGGGTGAGGAGCCAGCCCCCGGCCACGTTCCCCTATAAAAAGAGCGCATGGGTGAGGTTTTCACTCACACACATCTCCTCCTCCTCCTCCTTCTTGCATCCTTCTTCCACCATGGTGAGGGGAAGATGACATGGTAGTACTCCAGTAGCAACGACAAGGGCTTCTACTCGACAGCACCTCCCTCCCCTTGCCTGGGATGCAGGGGTAGAGTCCATCACACGAGGTGGCGCTGCAGGATGAGGGCGTGGCCGCCGTGGCACTCGGGGCCGAGGAGGGTGTGGCGGTGCTCTGGTTGCTCTTCCTCCAGCCGCCCTGGCCTCGAATGAAGGCCATTCGGGGAACAGCCGTTGGAGTTCATCGTCAAGGTGCGCAGCCCCCCGCGCAGCCGCCTTCGGCTCCCCACTCCCTTCATGAAAGTGATGGAAGTAGAACAACCACCAGGATTGAGGCTGCACATGAGGGCCTGCTGTAATGGCAGCATGCGAGCAGATGTGGAGTTCCCCACACCTCATGTCATGCTTCTCCGGGCGTGGCTGGAAAACTTTTGCTTGTGCCCACAGCTTGGTGGCGGGGCACGTTTTCCATTTCAAGTTAATGGAGGCCAACCTGCTCTCCATCAAGGTCTTCGGGCGTTTGGGTGCTCGCTTAGGGTGCTACACGGAAAGCTCAACCGACGATGAACACTCCTCCTCGAGTGACAGCGAAGAAGAGGATAGTGATGGCGATGACGACGGTGCCGAGCTGGAGGATGATGGGTCGGACTCCAGCTGAACGCAGGCCACACAGTCACTGTCAGCAAGGCGCCGACAGCACCATCATCTGCACCTGCGTCTTCTACCCCCGATAGAGCGATTTACCAGGGTGTTGGGTGCGGATGTCTCCACCTCCTCTAGCTAGACTATGGCAGGCTTCCCCGTGGACTCCGGCTTCGTCTTCCCTGCCGGTGTCTCTCCTGCCGCGTTCTTCTGGTCCTGGCGATGGTGACCAGGGCATCGCCTAGCCGCTCTCTCCGTCCATTTCCTTCGTCCACGCCCTCCCGATCTTGTCAGACTGTGTCCCATGGGCCCTGACGGGTTCAGGCTGGGCTTCTGCCCAGGCACTCCTTTTGCCCTCTCCACCTCCCACTGTAGCCCCTAGGCAGAAAGGGACAAGAAAGGGATTAACATGTAGGCACTTGCCAAACTTTATTCTTAAATATGTAATCTGTTCTATCCATATCCGTACTCCATATGGTTTGTACTTGTTTATCCACATATTAACAAAAAAAGACATGCCTGCCGGGTACTTGTGCATGTATCATATCCATGCAAAGGAGTGACTCCTATATACTTTCAAGTAAACAAGGTCCTTCGGCAAGCTATCTTGCCGGTCCCTCCCATCACTGTGCGAGGCTTGGCCTGGCGGGCTTAGGCACTACAAAAAAATACACTTCCATGATGGTATGTGTTTAGGTCACGTTTTCTGTCATGCATGTACATCCATGACAATTTTATGACAGAATCAAGATAGTCATACCTGTGCTGTCGTAGAAGTGTTCCATGACATTACCAAAATTATCATCACGGAAGTGTCCACTTCCATGACGATAAATCGCGCCTCATTGAAGTGCTTTCGTCAAGGGTGAACAGCACATGGCATCGACTATAATGGTTCACTGTTAAGCTATCGGTCCGGTTTGGGATCCGATAACCCGTTAACAGCCCGGACCAATGGGGATTTTCCACGTGTAAAATTCTCATTGGCCGGAGGAAACACGTGTTACCTCACCGTTGGGACAGATGTCATCCACTCATCGGACAGGAGCCGCCTATGATACATCGACACGTGGCATGGCCCAACAGAGGCCCATTTCGGTGAAAAGGCCAGGTCTATCAAAATAAGCGGACCGGCCCATTAGCGGCCTACTTGAGTCAGGCCCATTTATAAGTACGTCCCATACAAGTTACACAGAATCGGCCCATCAAAGGCCCATTCTATATTCTACAATTTCCAGCCCATAGTTAGTTTAAGCCCGTTAACGGCGTGCTACGTTTTTGGGCCCAATTGTGGCCCGAGCTTCTTTCGGCCTATTAGCAGCCTATCGTCAGTTCCAGCCGGTTAACGGCCCAGAACATCTTTCGGCCTTTTCTCGGCCCATTCTGCAGTTGGGACAATTCTAGCCCGTTGTGACTTTAGGCCTGTGCTTGGCCCATTGGGTAAATGGGCCAACTCTTAGCCCATTTTGTCTCTCGGCCTGTTAACGGCCCGCACAATAGTTGGGCCTTTGACTTTAGGTCCATTAGAGCCCCACGTTCCACAGGGCATCATTTTAGCCCAACGCGACTTTCGGCCTGTTAAAAGCCTCATTTGCAAATTGGGCCTCCTATGGCCCATACCACTTTCGGCCTCTTATTGGCCTGTAAAGTAAAAGGGCCGAGACAAAATTGACATTTATTTAGGCCTGCTAAAGGCCCGCGGGCCATTTCCATTTATACTGCCCTATCAAGCTTTAGGCCTGTTGATGGCCTGCTAAGAGCCGTTGTTACGGTGGGCCACATCATTTGGGATCCACTTAATATTATTTTGACCAGCCCAATTAAGGCCCGCTTTGACTACACATGTCTGTTCATTTCTATGGCGTCCAGGAAATGTTAGGGCGTGTTGGCCCCCGTTTCAACGATATAGCATATTCAAGAAATATCCTACTCTATACTATCACCTCTAAAAAACATACACTATACAATAAAAGGACTAAGGCATAGAAACGTAGAATAATCCTACACTATACAATAAAGAAATTACAGACGAATATACCCACTGGGCATTATAGTTCGGCACCAGTGATAATAAAGCATACACAAACAACAAATTAGATACACTAGACAAATAAAGCTCATACTTCGTGGACACGCATCAACAGAACTTACCATTTTAACTATAATCTCTTCAGAAAATAGGATTGGCTAGATTCAGATAGCACAAATTTCAGTCCGCAAAATCTCCAATTCCTTCGTGGTTATCTCAGTGTCTTGTTTCATTTTTTTTGACTCCTGCATCTAATACCTGCATGTCCAGTCTCAACTTGTTGATTGTACGTTGAGAATCATGTACACGTTGTATTGTCACCTCTAGTTGATGCTCGAGAACATCAACACATTCCAATTCCAATCCATAATCATTTGGTAACGGCCATGCCACACTGCTTGTAGATCTTTGTGTTGATGTCACTTCATCCTGAAATGTTTCTGTAAGTACACATGGCTAGGGCAAAAATATAGTTACAATAGTGAAGCGAGCAAGATAGACTATTTTGTACATGGCAAAACAGGACTAACAATAATGTTACACGTCATGAAGCATAAGCATGTGGTATTTTAAAAATTATAAAAAGGTAGTCTGTGCAGCCTGCATACAGAAATCTCTCTTAGCTCACTAGAGGAGCATGATGTTGGGGCCCAATCCAAAACACAGACAAGTTACAAATTTAGAGAGCACATTGTGTATAAGTAAGCAAGTAGTTGGCCATTCTATAGCTCAATTAAAGTATTAGGGAGCATAATGAACAGCAGAGGGATTCATACAAACCTACTACAGCAAGCAAAACTATGCAATCATTAGCCTAATATAAACTAGATTGTGAGCCTCATGCAATAATAGTTGGTTAATAGACTTCAAAGCTTCAGGCACACTTCGACAGAGTAATTAAATGGTAAGGCCTTTAATTATGTCAACTAATAGTTATACAAGTACCCAACATCAGGCATCATTTTTTGAGCATCTCATTAACTGAGGACAAATAAAGCAATAGAAAAGAGCAAATTAACTATGCCTGAAACAAACAAGGAATTGAACTATTGAGTTGGATACAGTGACTTACCTTAACTGGTTGAAGAGGCTTAGTGTAGCTCCTACTTCTCTTTCAAGGCTCCTTCCTAACATCTTGTACTTGGAAATCCTCAATCTTATCTTCATTGCACCCCCTCTGCGAGGTGACACAAACTAGTTACTCATCTCCTTGGAAGATAAATATGCATACTTTCCAGTTTGTGAACAACACAAAAGGACGAGATTATAACAAAACAACACCACATAATGAAACATGCCACATCTTTTGCACTTGCTCACAATGAAATGAGAATTTACTATGTCTTCACTATGTAAAACTAGGAATACCTTCGAACTGGATCTCCAGGTACTCTTGGAGAGCCTACTTTAGTGTACAGCCAAACCTTTATGTCACCTATGACTTAGACAAGTCCCCAGTATAGCAACTCTTAGTGTTTAAATTGTTGACAAGCTCTGTTAGAGTGTTAGGTCAAGAACAACAAGTAATCAAAGCAAACAATCCTAGTATGGTTAGCTGATGCAAACAAGTAATTGAACAGATGTGTGAGCAAATCTTACATATCAAGAAAAGAAGCAAAGAAGGAGGCTTAAAGACCATCACTTGACTGACCAGAATTAAGGGTCATTTAAACATCATGTGCAACATATGAACTAACGTAAACATTGCATATTCCAGATTCTACAATGGAATGCACATGTATTAGGTTATGCCATGTATGATGATACCTAAATGTAATCTATAGCAGGCAGGAGTGACTCATCATTGCACGCACAATTGAATTTCATGTTAAGGGCCAGTTCGATACCGCCTTTTCATGTCTTATTATCAAAATAAGCCATAAGAGATGTAAAGAAGTCATTTTTGAGTTATGGGCTTGGGCTTAACTTATTTCGCTTTGGAGGGGGGCATTTCGGGTAGAACCTCACTAAAAATCGAAAGGAAGGGGAATAGTGAAATGACTCTGTTGTCTGCCTATATTACACTCAAAATGCAACTGCTCACGCTCGCGTCACACCTGACACTCAAGTAAAAACAAACACGCAAGCGTTCATTGCCCTGCCCGCTTGCATCTCCTCTCCCCTTTCCCTCTACCTCGATCCCCTGCCTGCAGCACTAGGTTTCCTCCAGCGAGGCGTCGCCACTGGTCCCATCTGGCCTGGTCCTCGACGATGCTCTGTCTAGCTAGGCTACATGGCCGGCGGGTAGGGGAAAATCTCCCCGGCTGCTCCTTCCTCTGGCGCCGCCCCTCATTCTCATGGTCTGCAACAGTTGCTCCACCGTGGTCCGTCCAACGCACTACTCAGGCGGGCGCGGCACAACTAAGGCTGATGCCCCACTGCGGTAGAAGGCACCTTATTCCCCCCTCCTCCCAGGCCGTGGCCTTGAGGTGCTGTTGAAAGATGAGCTCATCCAACAAGGTGAGGATCTCCTATGATTTTTTGCCAAATTTTCATTCTGATCCACTATACAATGAATTGCTATGAGATGCTTCTGCTGCTGCTATATGATGCATTGGTATGAGTTGCTCCTACTATTGCTATATGATGAATTGCTATGAGGTGCTTCTGCTATATGATGAATTGCTATGAGCTGCTGCTGCTATATGATGAGTTGCTATAAGTTGCTCCCGCTGCTGCTGTATGATGAATTGCTATGAGCTGCTCCTCCTGCTGCTATTGATGAATTGCTATGAGCTGCTCCTGCTGCTGCTATATGATGAATTGCTATGAGCTGCTGCTGGTATATGATGAATTGCACACTGCTGCTGCTGCTATATGATGAGTTGCTATGAGCTGCTGCTGCTATATGATGCTTTCAGGTGGTGCTACTATATGATAATAACCCACCACTTGGACCATCGAATTTCAATAAATAATTGTTCTTCATTTAAATGTGGGTCATGCATTCTTCGTTTAAATTAGGCAATGGGATATCTATGGAAGACATTGACCAAAGAAGATTGTGCCAAGTAGATGGTATCTTTGTATTTGCATTTTGAACAAATAGTGATGGTCTATTTTCCTATCATACTAATTACTGCACTGGGTTCAATTTGTGATGTTTGCAAGTCAAATTGATTTTCATATGGGCAACAAAATGAAAAAAATATAATGCAATCTAGACTTTTCACAAATCATACCAAAGATAAGCTGAAAAGGAAGGCAATGAAAAGAACTGGTTGGCTTATTACATAGAGCTTATATTCACAAGTGCTTATTTTCTTAGGATAACTCGTAATAACTATCCCTAAGAAACTTGGCCAAAAGAACTGACATTCAAATAACATGTCACGATGATTGCAATGGAGGAGTGACCTACCATAGCACACTATATAGGCTCACCGCTGCCTCTCCTTTTTTTGCGATGTTCCATGAAATTGCCACATACATCTTGTACTTTTTCATTGTGTAGCCCTATTTGCAAATTGACACGGCTAATTTCAGACATCTCTACATGATAATACATTGCATATCCCTTGCGCATATTTGAACCACCAATTAATGATTGTCTGTGTAGCATAAACTAGCCATGACTCTGTGTGCTGGACTACTAGGCACTCTAAGGGAGCCTAATGTAGTGCACTAGAATTCCTACATGCCACCTACGATTTTGTGTAATGTACTGCCTCTATTCCTAAATATATGTCTTTGTAGAGATTCCAGTATGGACCACATAGAGATGTATATAGATATTTCGAGTGTAGATTCACTCATTTTGCTCCGTATGTAGCCTATAGTGGAATCTCTAGAAAGACTTATATTTAGGAACGGAGGTACCAGGTAGTATCATGTATGACATCTACATACCTAATTTAGCAGCCAGTAGTAGAAATCATTGTCTGCACAAAGGGATTACTGGTCGAAAATCCTACCAAAGCACGCTGGCAGGCACACAACAATACAAGAGAGAGAGACGCACTTACAAGATCATAGCAATGCCTCAGTCCTGGATCTTGGTTGGCCAAGCTGTTAGATCCAGAAGAAACATCGTCCTTGTAGTTTTTGCTAGCTGCATAACATGTAACATCGACCTGTTAGTATATTTGAAGTACATCGGGCAGGTGATGCTAGACGGGTTTAAAGGTGAAAAGTACCTAGGCCGTGGCGGGTGCTTGGCATCTTGCCATACGGTGTGAATCATGTTAGAAACGTCAAGGACGATGATGCTGCGCTGGCTGTCGGGGTTCGGTAAGGAGATCTAGAACCATTGAGTAGCGTGTTTGTGGAGCGGCTCCGGTAGGGTGGACTACGATGTGGGCGAAGCATATCTGTGGTCGTGGACGAGGGCGTCGGTGAAGCTGCTCCGGTGGCTGGGTTAAGGATGGTGTCGACAATGCGAATCTTCAGCCGTCGACGGGTCGTCAAAAGCTTCTCTGGTAGGTTGGATGAGGGTGCGAGGAAGCGGATCTGAGGCCTTGGAATTGTGAGTTGGCAAAGCGGCCCCGGTAGGGTTGAGAATGGTATAGGCGAAGCTACTCCGTTAGGGTTGAGGATGGTGTCGGCGAAGTGGCTCTGGTAGGGTTGAGGAAGGTGTCGGTGAAGAGGATCAGAGGCCGTCGACGGGGGCGTCAGTGGGGCGGCTCTCGGGGGGCGGGGGTGGATGAAGCGTCTCCGGCGGGGAGTACGAATGAGCCACTGCAGATGTGCTATGGTTGACGAGAGTACCGGCGAAGTAGATCCGGCGCCGTGGACAAGGCCGACACTGAATGGGTTATGGTACAGTGGTGGATGAGTAGTCTACTTGTTTCTAGGGGAGGTGGGAGGGGTAGATGTGGCCACAGAAGCAGATCCAGTGAGGTGGACGCCGCTGGCAGTGAATGGGCTCTGGTACGCCGGTGGATAAGCAGTCTAGGGTTTCGAGAGGAGAGGGGTAGAAAGGCCGATGAAGTACGGATGCATGATGTAAGATGCTCTGGTGCTGTGGAGTTAGTTGGTTTTTGCGGGAGGGGGAGAGGAAATGGGGTATCGTGTGGTGGGGGAACCGGAAGGTACCAAAGCAGCCCCGACCTATTATGTAGATGAGGGCGGTATTGTAACTGTTGGTGGCGGAAATTTCACATGCTAAAGACTAGGTGGCGGAAATTTTAGAAGGAGGTGGGAGATTTTGCCGCCCGTGTGATCGTTCGTATCCAGTTTCAACTAATTTTGGACCATGCTAGCGGGAAGGTCATGCGAGACTGTGTAGACGGGGCATGCATCAGCAGTTAATAAGTGGTGTGAAGTCCACCCCAGAAAAAGATAATAACTCGGGATGATGCACCGATAACTTGGATGTTCACACGGGTGCGGCCAATCGTACGGGTGTAGAGGCGCGTTCACAAAAAAGGGATCAAATGCTCAGCCTATGTATTTCTCATGTAAATAGATAATTTAGTGCCATTGTTTATTTACTTTAAACATAATGCATTGACGTGTTAGTGTAGAGGCGCACAAAAAGAAATGGATATTGTAGTCCCACAAAAGAAATGGATATTGTAGTCCGCTACTTAAAAGTGTTACCTCATATGATTACATAGCCTCCATTTCATAAATTGCACACCCGTTGAATTCATATATGAATATTACATATATTACTTCATAATAGAACCTTAAATCATCCAAGATTAATTAATTTGAATACAAGAGTAACAATGGTGCATGTACATGATAGCTACATTGGTTGTTTGAAGAAACTGTTGGAAATATGCTCTAGAGGCAATAATAAATTAGTTATTATTATTATATTTCCTTGTTCATGATAATCGTTTATTATCCATGCTATAATTGTATTGATAGGAAACTCAGATACATGTGTGGGTACATAGACAACACCATGTCCCTAGTAAGCCTCTAGTTGACTAGCTCGTTGATAAATAGATGGTTTCGGTTTCCTGACCATGGACATTGGATGTCGTTGATAACGGGATCACATCATTAGGAGAATGATGTGATGGACAAGACCCAATCCTAAGGCTAGCACAAAGATCGTGTAGTTCGTATGCTAAAGCTTTTCTAATGTCAAGTATCATTTCCTTAGACCATGACATTGTGCAACTCCCGGATACCGTAGGAATGCTTTGGGTGTACCAAACCTCACAACGTAACTGGGTGTCTATAAAGGTGCACTGTGGGTATCTGCGAAAGTGTCTGTTGGGTTGGCACGAATCAAGACTGGGATTTGTCACTCCGTGTGACAGAGAGGTATCTCTGGGCCCACTCGGTAGGACATCATCATAATGTGCACAATGTGGCCAAGGAGTTGAACACGGGATGATGTGTTACAGAACGAGTAAAGAGACTTGCCGGTAATGAGATTGAACAAGGTATTGGGATACCGACGATCGAATCTCGGGCAAGTACTATACCGGTAGACAAAGGGAATTGAATACGGGATTGATTGAATCCTCGACATCGTGGTTCATCCGATGAGATCATCGTGGAACATGTGGGAGCCAACATGGGTATCCAGATCCCGCTGTTGGTTATTGGCTAGAGAGTTGTCTCGGTCATGTCTGCATGGTTCCCGAACCCGCAGGGTCTACACACTTAAGGTTCGGTGATGCTAGGGTTGTAGAGATATTAGTATGCGGTAACCCAAAAGTTGTTCGGAGTCCCGGATGATATCCCGGATGCCAAGAGGATTTCCAAAGTGGACCGGAGGTAAAGATTTATATATAGGAAGTCCAGTTTCGGCTACCGGGAAAGTTTCGGGGGTCATCGGTATTGTACCGGGACCACCGGAAGGGTCCGAGGGGTCCACCGGGTGGGGACACCTATCCCGGAGGGCCCCATGGGCTAAAGGGGCGTGGGAACCAGCCCCTGGTGGGCTGGTGTGCCCCCTTGGGCCTCCCATGCGCCTAGGGTTAGAAACCCTAAGGGGTGGGGGCGCCTCCACTTGGCTTGGAGGCCAAGCCACCCCTAGGGCAGCCGCCCCCCTCCCTAGATGGGATCTACAAGGGGCCGGCGCCCCCCTAGGCCCCTATATATAGTGGAGGGGAGGGAGGGCAGCCGCACCTGAGTCCTTGGCGCCTTCCTCCCTCCCGTGACACCTCTTCCTCCCCGCTTGCGCTTGGCGAAGCCCTGCCGGGATCCCGCTACTTCCACCACCACGTCGTCGTGCTGCTGGATCTCCATCAACCTCTCCTCCCCTTGCTGGATCAAGAAGGAGGAGATGTCTCTCCCAACCGTATGTGTGTTGAACGCAGAGGTGCTGTCCGTTCGGCGCTAGGATCATCGATGATTTGGATCACGACGAGTACGACTCCATCAACCCCGTTCACTTGAACGCTTCCGCTTAGCGATCTACAAGGGTATGTAGATGCACTCCCATTCCCCTCGTTGCTAGATTACTCCATAGATTGATCTTGGTGATGCGTAGAAAATTTTAAATTTCTGCTACGATCCCCATTAGTGGCATCATGAGCTAGGTCTATGCGTAGTTTCTATGCACGAGTAGAACACAAAGCAGTTGTGGGCGTCGATATTGTCAATTTACTTGCCATTACTAGTCTTATCTTGATTCGGTGGCATCGTGGGATGAAGTGGCCCGGACTGTCCGTACACGTATGCTTACGTGAGACAGGTTCCACCGACTGACATGCACTTGTTGCATAAGGTGGCTAGCGGGTGCCAGTCTCTCCCACTTTAGTCGGACCGGATTCAATGAAAAGGGTCCTTATGAAGGGTAAATAGCAATTGGCATATCACGTTGTGGTTTTGCGTAGGTTAGAAACGTTCTTGCAAGAAACCCATAGCAGCCACGTAAAACATGCAAACAACAATTAGAGGACGTCTAACTTGTTTTTGTAGGGTATGCTATGTGATGTGATATGGCCAAAAGAATGTGATGAATGATATGTGATGTATGAGATTGATCATGTTCTTGTAATAGGAATCACGACTTGCATGTCGATGAGTATGACAACCGGCATGAGCCATAGGAGTTGTCTTAATTTATTATATGACCTGCGTGTCATTGAACAACGCCATGTAATTACTTCACTTTATTGCTAAACCGTTAGCCATAGTAGTAGAAGTAATAGTTGGCGAGACAACTTCATGGAGACACAATGATGGAGATCATGATGATGGAGATCATAGGTGTCATGCCGGTGACGATGATCATGGAGCCCCGAAGATGGAGATCAAAAGGGGCAAAATGATATTGGCCATATCATGTCACTATTTGATTGCATGTGATGTTTATCATGTTTATGCATCTTACTTGCTTAGAACGATGGTAGTAAATAAGATGATCCCTCATAATAATTTCAAGAAAGTGTTCCCCCTAACTGTGCATCATTACGAAAGTTCGTTGTGTCGAAGCACCACGTGATGATCGGGTGTGATAGATTCTAACATTCACATACAACGGGTGTAAGCCAGATTTACACACGCGAAACACTTAGGTTGACTTAACGAGCCTAGCATGTACAGACATGGCCTCGGAACACAAGAGACAGAAAGGTCGAGCATGAGCCGTATGGTAGATACGATCAACATGAAGATGTTCACCAATGATGACTAGTCCGTCTCACGTGATGATCGGACACGGCCTAGTTGACTCGGATCATGTAATCACTTAGATGACTAGATGTCTATCTGAGTGGGAGTTCATAAGATGAACTTAATTATCCTGAACATAGTCAAAAGGTTTTTGCAAATTATGTCATAGCTCGCGCTTTAGTTCTACTGTTTTAGATATGTTCCTAGATAAAATTTAGTTGAAAGTTGATAGTAGCAATTATGCGGACTAGGTCCATAAACTGAGGATTGTCCTCATTGCTTCGTAGAAGGCTTATGTCCTTAATGCACCGCTCGGTGTACTGAACCTCGAACGTCGTCTGTGGATGTTGCGAACATCTGACATACACGTTTTGATAACTACGTGATAGTTCGGTAATGTTAAACGGTTTAGAGTTGAGGCACCAAAGACGATTTCGAAACATCGCGGAACATATGAGATGTTTCAAGGGCTGAAATTGGGATTTCAGGCTCATGCCCACGTCAAGAGGTATAAGACCTCCAACGAGTTTCTTAGCCTGCAAACTAAGGGAGAAAAGCTCAATCGTTGAGATTGTTCTCAGATTGTCTGAGTACAACAATCACTTGAATCGAGTGGGAGTTAATCTTCCAGATGAGATAGTGATGTTTCTCCAAAGTCATTGCCACCAAGCTGCTAGAGCTTCGTGATGAACTATAACATATCAGGGATAGATATGATGATCCTTGAGCTATTCGCGATGTTTGACACCGCGAAAGTAGAAGTCAAGTAGGAGCATCAATTGTTGATGGTTAGTAAAACCATTAGTTTCAAGAAGGGCAAGGGCAAGAAGGGATACTTCATGAAATGGCAAATCAGTTGCTGCTCTAGTGAAGAAAACCAAGGTTGAATCCAAACCCGAGACTAAGTGCTTTTGTAATGAGGGGAACGGTCACTGAAGCAGAACCACCCTAGATACTTGGTAGATGAGAAGGCTGTCAAGGTTGACAGAAGTATGTATTGGACATACATTATATTAAATGTGTACTTTACTAGTACTCCCAGTAGCAGCAGGGTATTAGATACCGGTTCGGTTGCTAAGTGTTAGTAACTTGAAATAAAAGGCTACAGAATAAACGGAGACTAGCCAAAGGTGAGACGATGATATGTGTTGGAAGAGTTTCCAAGGTTGATGTGATCAAACATCGCACGCTCCGTCTACCATCAGGATTGGTGTTAAACCTAAATAATTGTTATTTGGTGTTTGCGTTGAGCATAGACATGATTGGATTATGTTTATCGCAATACAATTATTGATTTAAGGAGAATAATGGTTACTCTGTTTATTTGAATAATACCTTCAATGGTCTTGCACCTAAAGTGAATGGTTTATTGAATCCCGATCGTAGTGATACACATGTTCGTGCCAAAAGATATAAGATAGTAATGATAGTACCACATACTTGTGGCACTGCCACTTAAGTCATAATGGTATAAAACGCATGAAGAAGCTCCATATTTATGGATCTTTGGACTCACTCGTTTTTGAAAAGATTGAGACATGTGAACCATGTCTATTGGTATATACGCATGAAGAAACTCCATGCATATGGACCGTTTGGACTCACTTGATTTTGAATCACTTGAGACATTCAAATCATACCACATGGGCAAGATGACTGAAAAGCCTCGTTTTTAGTAAAATGGAACAATAAAGCAACTTGTTGGAAGTAATACATTTTGATGTGTGCAGTCCAACGAGTGCCGAGGCACATAGTGGATATCGTTATGTTCTTACTTCACAGATGATTTGAGTAGATACTGAGTATATTTACTTGATGAAACACAAGTCTGAATTATTGAATGGTTCAAGTAATTTCAGAGTGAAGTTGAAGATCGTTGTGACAAGAGGATAAAATGTCTATGATATGATCATAGAGATGAATATCTGAGTTACGAGTTTGGCATACCATTAAGACATTGTGGAAATTGTTTCACAACCAATACCGCCTGGAACACCATAGTGTGATGGTGTGTCTGAACATCATAACTGCACCCTATTGGATATGGTGCATACCATGATGTCTCTTATCGGATTACCACTATCGTTTATGGGTTAGGCATTAGAGATAACCACATTCACTTTAAATAGGGCACCACGTAATTCCGTTGAGATGACACCGTATGAACTATGGTTTAGAGAAACCTAAGTTGTCATTTCTTAAAAGTTTGGGGATGCGACGCTTATGTGAAAAGTTTTATCCTGATAAGCTCGAACCCAAAGCGGATAAATGCATCTTCATAGGACACCCAAAATAGTTGGGTATACCTCCTGTCTCAGTTCCGGAAGCAAAAAGGATTGTTTCTAGAATCGGGTCCTTTCTTGAGGAAAAGTTTCTCTTGAAAGAATTGAGTGGGAGGATGGTGGAGACTTGATGAGGTTATTGAACCATCACTTCAACTAGTGTGTAGTAGGGCACAGGAAGTTGTTCCTATGGCGCCCACACCAATTGAAGTGGAAGCTAATGATAGTGATCATGAAACTTCAGATCAAGTCACTACCAAACCTCGTAGGTCGACAAGGATGCGTACTACTTCAGAGTGGTACTTAATCCTGTCTTGGAGGTCATGTTGCTAGACAACAATGAACCTACGGGCTATGGAGAAGCGATGGTGGGCCCGGATTCCGACAAATGGCTCAAGGCCATAAAATCTGAGAGAGGATCCATGTATAAAACAAAGTGTAGACTTTGGAAGAACTACCTGATGGTCGTAAGGCTGTTGGGTACAGATGGATTCTAAAAGGGAAGACAGACAATGATGGTATGTGTCACCATTAAGAAAGCTCGACTTGTCGCTAAGATGTTTTCCGACAAGTTCAAGGACTTGACTACGGTGAGACTTTCTCAGTCATAGCGATGCTAAGAGTCTGTTGGAATTGTATTAGCAGTTACTACATTATTTACGAAATCTTGCAGATAGGATGTCAAAACATTGTTTCCTCGACAATTTTCTTGAGGAAAGGTTGTATGTGGTACAACTAGAAAGTTTTGTCAATGCTGAAAGATGCTAACAAGTATGCAAAGCTCCAGCAACCCTTCTAAGGACTGGAGTAAGCATCTCAGAGTTGGAATGTACGCTTTGATGAGATGATCAAAGATTTTGGGTTTATACAAAGTTTATGAGAAACTTGTATTTCCAAAGAAGTGAGTGGGAGCACTATAGAATTTCTGATGAGTATATGTTGTTGACTATTGTTGATCAGAAATGATGTAGAGTTTTTGGAAAGCATATAGGGTTATTTGAAAAGTGTTTTTCAATAGAAAACCTGGATTAAGCTGCTTGAACATTGAGCATCAAGATCTATAAGGATAGATCAATAATGCTTAATGGCACTTTCAAATGAGCACATACCTTGACATGATCTTGAAGGTGTTCAAGATGGATCAGTCAAAGAAGGAGTTCTTGCCTGAGTTGTAAGGTATGAAGTTAAGACTTAAAGCTCGACCACGGCAGAAGAAAGAGAAAGGACGAATGCCGTCCCCTATGCCTTAGCCATAGGCTCTATACAGTATGTCATGCTTTGTACCGCACATGATATGTGCCTTGCCACGTGTCTGGCAAGGGGGTACAAGAGTGATCCAGGAGTAGCAAACCGGACATGTTTCTTGATTATGGAGGTGATAAAGAGTTTGGCGTAAAGGGTTACGTCGATGCAAGCTTTAACACCTATCCGAATGACTCTGAGTAGCAAACCGGATACGTATAGTAGAGCAACCATTTGGAATAGCTCCAAGTGGAGCGTGGAAGCAGCATTTACAATATGACCTAGAGATTTGCGAAGTACATACGGATCTGAATGTTGCAGACCCATTGACTAAAACCTCTCTCACAACCAAAACATGATCAAACCCCAGAACTCATTGAGTCTTAACCACATGATGTTGTTAACTAGTTTATTGACACTAGTAAACTCTTTGGATGTTGGTCACATGGTGATGTGACCTGTGAGTGTTAATCACATGGCGATGAGAAATAGATTATTGACTCTAGTGCAAGTGGGAGACTGTTGGAAATATGTGTCGGTGTACTAGAATAGGGGTACCCTAGTATCCCGAACTTGTGCACGGGCAGTTGCAGCGCCCCGCGGCAAGGCTTGCCGGGCGACCGCCAAGGTCCTCCATGGTTCCTTTGGAGCCATTCAAGAACAAAGTATTCAAGACAAGGCCCCGGGAAGAGGAGCTTGCCAGGAAGGCCAACCAAGGCATCCCAAGGAACTTGCCGCGACGCGCCACGTGTCCCGGCAAGGCAACAAGGCCCCGACAAGAGGAGCTTGCCGGGAAGACCAACCAAGGCATATCAGGGCCCGGTGAGCGACAAGCTTCCGGACCCGAAAAGACAACGGCCGCGGCAAGGCGCTTGCCGCGGCAGGCGGCCACTCTGTGCCCACGCTCCAGCGCATCCACCAACGTGTCGCTCTGGGGGCCTTTCCAGGCGCGCGTGGCCGGAGGCTGTGCAGCCAGCGGTGCGCGGTGGCATGCGAAGCTGACAAGATCGCCATCGTGGCGAGCGGTGGCGCCCCTGACGGTCCTTTTCTGCACTGTTTGGGCTACACAGATGGGCATTTAATGCCCTTGTCCCCTGCCGTCAGGGTTAGGTAGGATACACTGTACCAACCACCTCTCTTTTTACATTTTTACCCTTGTCTATGTTGCCACCTGTCGGTGACCCCTTTAGCGTATAAAAGGAGGCCCATGCGCAACGTAGAGGGGGTTCGGATCATTCAGAAGCCAGAGAAACACTTAGCTCACTCTCGAGGAAGAGCATAATACAATCAGATAAGCAGCAATAGGAGTATTATCTCTCCGGAGAGCTCCGAAGCTGGGTAAACTGCTCGTGTGCTTCGCCTCGATCTGCTCTTCGTGCGATCTCTGCCCCCCGCCGAACTGAAAGGGGCTCGGTCCGCCGGCCCCATAGGTGTTCGTGGATCAGTTTCCCCGACATCTTTGGCGCGCCAGGTAGGGGGTCGTCGAGGCTGTGTGAACCTGATCCGGCGTCCACACGAGCTAGATCTTCATTTTCTTCATCAACATGCCACCGAAGAAGAAGGCTTCGGAGGCAGTTGTTCCGTCCACGTCGATCCCACCGCCACCGGAGCAAACGGGTGGTGGGGTAGACGCCGGCCGAAGGACGGACGTCGATGAGGAAGCTCATGATGCTGCCAGGTCCAAGGGCAAGGCGGCGCAGACCTCGACGTCCGTGCTTGTTACGCGCCCATCTCAGGAGGCGCAGGACCGACATCGTCATGGTACTCGCAGTACCATACGTTTGTTGGGCCCAGATCAAGCTGGTGGATCCCGGGGCGCTCAAGACCAGCATGCACGCCAGCGTACCAGCATGAGCGAGACACGGTCGCCCGGACGGGATAATGCTCCTTCTAACATAGTTAGAAGTCCGAGCACATCCTGCTCCTCGCGCCGTCCGCCACTGCCACCCACCACTCCGGCAGAAGCTTTGGCGCGAGCCCAGCTGCTCCTGGATTACCCTCCGACGCCGGACAAGATCGACGAATGGAGGGCCACCATTCAGAGTCTCATCGGCTACGCCAACGGCGACACTCCGCGGCAGCCGAGCGCGTCGCTACCGCGACAGGGTTGCCAGGCGCGAGCCGGTGGCAACGAAACTGGTGGAGGTGCAACCACCATGCAATCACCACCCTGAAGGCCAAGATCACCGACTCGTCGGATCCACCTCGACAGCGACTCCACCGCATCGTCGGATCCACGAGCTCGTCGCGATCAGCGCCAAGTTCTTTGCGATCGACAGCAAGAAGACGCTCGTACTCGCATCGAGCGCCGAAGAGAAGCGCGACGTCAATCCAACAAGCGCGCTGGGCCCTCTGCCGACATGCATGCGCCAGGGGAACTAGGCGACTTGCCGTACGCGGTAGGCTGCCCTGCGTTCACTCGTGAGCTGCGGCAAGTCCAGTGGCCCAGCACTAACAACTTCAAGCCAGACGTACCGGAGAAGTACGACGGCAAGACGCATCCGTCGGAGTTCCTCAGCATCTACACCATTGCGGTGCAGGCTGCCGGGGGACGGGACGACAAGATCCTTGCCAACTACTTCCCGCTGGTGCTCAAGCCCAACGTCAGATCCTGGCTCATGCACTTGCCGGACAACTCCATATCCTCTTGGGCCGATCTATGCCATCAGTTTGTCGGCACCTTCACAGGCGGCCACAAGCCTCATGGCCAAGAGAGTGACCTTCATCTGCTCGCCCAGAAGGAAGGAGAGCCCCTGCGCAAGTACATTCAGAGATTCAGCAGTGTACAGCACAACATCCCAGACGTCCACCCTGCCGTGGTGATCAGCGCGTTCCATCAGAACGTGCGAAACCGCAGGATGCGGGAGGAAATGGCGATGTGCAAGATCAGAGACGTCAGTGAGCTATATGCCCTGGCCGACAAGTGTGCACGAGCTGAGGAAGGGAGGAGACTCCCCGGAGAGAACATAGGAGCAGGAGGATCTGACAGTGAGGATGCAGCCCCGGCAAAGAAAAACCGGCGGCGGAACAACAGGAAGAAGAAAGGAAAAGAGGTGCTGGTCGTTCAGCAGTCCGGCAAGACGCCCAAAGCTGGCAGCTCCGGCAAGGAGGTTGCCGCGGAGGTGGCAGTTGCCGACAAGCAGGACGGTACCAGCAAGCAGTATTGCAAGATCCACCGCACCAAGGGCCACGATCTCCAGAGCTGCAAGAAAGTCGAGAAGCTTGTTGAGCAACAGAAAGCTGAATACGAGCGGCGCGACAAGGAGAAGGCCCAGGAAGGTGCTGGAGGATCCGGCAAGAAATGTCCCGGCCGAGGAGGACACCGTGGCAAGGCCAAGCAGCGGCAAGGAGACAGACCTCCTCGTGGCCGCGACAAGGATGAAGATGACGACGACGATGAAGACATGGATGATGATGAGACTGATGAGCAGGAGTTCCAGAAAGCCACAGAGGTCCTATGCGTTGACGGTGGTGCTTCTCTGCATACTTCATACTGCCAACTCAAGCAGTGGGTGCGGGAAGTTAATGCAGCAGAACCACCCGTCGAGTCATGCAAGCCTCTGAAATGGTCCAGCATGCCTATCATCTTTGATATTGAGGACCACCCTGATCGCATAACTGCGGTCGGGTGCTTGCTGATGTTGGTTTCACCAACTATCCGCAACCTCAAAGTCACCAAGATGCTAGTTGACGGCGGGGCCGGCTTGAACCTGATCTCCTCCATGGTGCTCCAGAAACTCCAGATCCCTGACAGCGAGCTTGAAGAGACCGGTACATTTCAAGGAATCAACCCAGGAAGGAGTAAGCCAAAGGGAAAGATCACGTTGCCGGTAACATTTGGCAGCGAGTTGAACTTCAGGACTGAGAGGGTCACTTTTGACGTTGCTGACTTCCCATTGCCTTACAATGGGATACTCGGCCGTCCAGCACTCGCCAAATTCATGGCAGCCTCTCACTATGCCTACAATGTACTGAAGATGCCAGGCCCGATAAGTGTCATCTCTGTCCCCGGCGACAAGAAGGATGCCCTTATTTGCGCCGACAAGATCTACTGGGAAGCAGCAGCCGCAGCAGATCGCCAATCACTTGCCGCTGAAGCTCCCGGGGCGAAGAAGAAGACCAAGTCCGGCAAGAGTTCTGATGCCCACTCAGGCAAGCGCACCTCTTCGGAGTGCTGCACTACCGTTGAGGACGCACCATCGAGCTCCACCGGCAAGTGTAAGAAGGCAATGGCAGCTCCACCTGAGACCAAGAAGGTGTCCGCCAAGGAGGACGGCACTGGTGGTACCTTCACCATCAGTGCCACTCTTGACCCCAAATAGGAAAGCGCGCTCGTTGCTTTCCTGCGGGCGAATGTCGACGTGTTTGCATGGCAACCGTCTGACATCCCCGGTGTTCCCAGGAAAGTAATTGAGCACCACCTTGCTGTCTTCCCTCATGCGCGGCCCGTCAAGCAAAAAGTCAGGAAACAGGCAGTGGAGCGCCAAGAATTCATCGTAGAAGAAATCAAGAAGTTGGGAGCAGCAGGCCTTGTCAGAGGAGTGCTCCATCCTACGTGGTTGGCCAATCCTGTAGTTGTGCGCAAGGCTAACGGAAAATGGAGGCTTTGTATCGACTTCACTGATGTCAATAAAGCTTGTCCCAAAGAACCATTTCCCTTGCCGCGCATCGATTAGATTGTTGACTCCACAGCCGGATGTGATTTGCTTTCATTTCTTGATGCATACTCAGTATACCATCAGATCTTCATGGCAGAAGAGGATGAGGAGAAGACCGCATTCATCACCCCGTGTGGCATGTACTGTTTCGTACGGATGCCTTTCGGTTTGAAGAATGCTGGTTCAACATTTGCAAGGGTAGTCCACCATGCTTTTGAGCCACAGATGCACAGAAATGTGGAAGCCTACATGGATGACATAGTGGTCAAGAGCAAGGACAGGGCGACCCTGATTCAAGATTTAGACAAAACATTTGCAAATCTGCGCAAGATCAACCTCAAGCTTAACCCCAAGAAGTGCGTATTTGGAGTCCCTTCCGGCAAGCTTCTCGGGTTCTTTGTGTCTCAGCGGGGAATTGAAGCCAATCCCGACAAGATCAAGGCCATTGAGCAGATCGAAGCACCAAAGTGCGTCAAGGATGTACGAAGGCTTGCCGGTTGCGTGGCTGCTCTCAGCAGGTTTATCTCTAGATCTGCTGAGCGCGCCCTGCCATTTTTCAAAATATTGAAAAAGTCAGGTCCAATGAAATGGACTCCGGAGGCGGAGGCTGCGCTGCAGTACTTGAAGAGATACCTGTCCTCCACTCCAACACTTGTCGCACCTAGGCCACAAGAGAAGTTGCTGCTATATATAGCGGCAACCAATCAAGTGGTTAGTGCTGCGTTAGTGGCGGAGAGGGAGGCGGATGATGAGCCGGCAACCACGACAGACGCATCCAGCGACAAGCAGGGGGCTTCGCCGACAAGCTCTGGTCCCGACAAGGATGGATCTGCGCAGGAGCATGACAAGGTGCAGAAGAGAATGGTGCAGCGCCTAGTTTACTTTGTCAGTTCCCTTCTGCAGGGGGCTAGGCCAAGGTACTCTGGTGTGCAGAAATTGCTTTTCGGCCTCCTCATGTCCTCGAGAAAGCTGCGCCATTACTTCCAAGCACATGAGATCACAGTTGTCACTCGCTTTCCGTTGAAGAGGATACTGCAAAATCCAGAAGCAACAGGCAGGATTGTCGAGTGGGCATTAGAACTGTCAAGCTTTGGCCTCAAGTTTGAAAGTACTTCAACTATCCAAAGCAGAGCATTGGCAGAATTCATAGCAGAGTGGACGCCAACACAAGATGAAGAAATTCCAGAGATGAGCATCCCCGTCAAGGAGGCGAGCAAAGAGTGGCTGATGTACTTTGATTGTGCCTTCTCGCTGCAAGGCGCCGGTGCGGGCGTGCTGCTTGTCGCACCCACCGAAGAGCACCTCAAGTACGTAGTCTAGATGCACTTTCCCAAGGAGCAAGCAACCAACAATACTGTAGAGTATGAAGGCTTGCTTGCCGGTTTAGGATCGCAGCAGACATGGGATCAAGAAGCTCATTGTCAAGGGTGACTCACAGCTTGTCGTCCGCCAAGTGAACAAGAATTATCAGAGTCCGTTGATGGAAGCATATGTTGATGAAGTGAGAAAGCTGGAAGAGCACATTGACGGCCTACAGATGGAGCATGTTCCGAGAGCTCAGAATGACATTGCTGATGGCCTGTCGAAGTGCGCCGCACTAAAGTTGCCTGTGGAACCAGGGATCTTTGTGCTCAAGCTGACTCAACCGTCCGTAACGCCATCAACTGGACAGAGCAAGAAGAGGAAGTTGATTTTTGGTGACTATTTTCCGGCAGAGCACCCTGAAGCCGCCGCCAAGAAAGTCCCCAAGATCAACACCAAAGATGCTTAGGAGCAGTCTGCTCCGGCAAGCCTTATGGTTTGTTCCGTCCCAGCAGACGCTCCCGACAAGATTTGCTCCGGCAAGCTTGCCGGGGAGCATCAAGCTCCGACAGAGCCGCAGATTCTCGCCGTAGAAGCGGATGCTCCCGCAGCAACAGATGTGCCTTTAGTCCTTGTTGTCGAGCCACAAGCTCCAGCATGGGCACAGCAGATTGTCCATTTCCTTCAGACAGGAGAACTTCCCGAAGAGCAAGAAGAAGCGGAAAGAGTAGCCCGGCAGTCAAGTATGTACCAGTTTGTCGACAACACACTGTACAGAAGAAGACTCAACGGTGTGAGGTTGAAGTGTATTTGCCGGGAAGACGGACAGAAGCTGTTGGCAGAGATACATGGAGGCATATGTGGTCACCACATTGGCGCAAGAGCACTTGCCGGCAAAGCTTTCCGGCAAGGTTTCTTTTGGCCGACAGCCCTCCAGGATGCAACTGCACAAGTAACCAAGTGTGAAGCGTGCCAGTTCCATTCCAAGCAGATACACCAGCCAGCTGAAGCTCTCCAAACGATCCCTTTATCCTGGCCATTTTCGGTCTGGGGGCTCGACATCCTCGGCCCCTTTCCCCGAGCTGTCGGGGGCTTTGAGTACTTGTACGTTGCAATCGACAAGTTCACAAAGTGGCCGGAAGTGGAACCAGTGAGGAAGGTGACAGCACAGTCAGCAGTCAAGTTCTTCAGGTCGATTGTTTGCCGTTTCGGGATCCCTAACAGGATCATCACCGACAACGGCACACAAATCACGAGCTGCACCTTCATGCAGTATGTCCAAAATCTTGGCGCCAAAGTCTGCTTCGCTTCTGTTGCTCATCCGAGAAGCAACGGTCAAGCGGAGAGGGCAAATGCTGAAGTGCTGCGCGGGCTCAAGACCAAAACTTTCGACAGGCTGCGCAAGTGCGGAAGAAACTGGATCGAGGAGCTGCCGGTGGTTCTTTGGTCAATCAGAACGACGCCAAATCGAGCCACTGGCCAGACGCCTTTTGCTCTAGTCTATGGAGCGGAGGCAGTTCTCCCCACGGAACTCGTATACGGGTCACCTCGAGTGATCGCTTATGATGAGCTTGAGCAAGAGCAGTTGCGACAAGATGACGCGCTGCTCCTTGAGGAAGATCGTCTTCAGGCTGCTGTACGAGCTACTCGATACCAGCAAGCTTTGCGCCACTACCATAGCCGCAAAGTTAGAGCCAGAAGCTTCGAGGAAGGCGACCTTGTTCTTCGGCGCGTTCAGTCCGCCAAGAATTCCAACAAGTTGACGCCGAAGTGGGAAGGCCCTTATCGGGTGAAACGAGTCACTAGGCCCGGCGCTGTCCGCCTTGAGACCGAAGATGGCATTCCGGTGAGCAACTCCTGGAACATTGAGCATCTTCGTAAGTTTTACCCATAGGGCGAGGTTGCCGGAACCTGTTTCGGCAACCACCTTTTGTACAAGTCTTGCCGATGTCGCATGTAATCCTTTGTACAAAGCCGGGCGCAGATCCCGTGCATAAGTAAAGCTCATGTGCCCCGCACATCTTGTCAATTTCATGCATTATGTTCTTTCTTGCATGCATTATCTGACACTTTGTGCAGCACCTACCCCCAGTAAGCAATAACGAGCCGTAAGGCTCCATATCGTTATTTTCTCTTCTTTCTTTTTCTCAAAGGAAGAAAGATTCCCTCGCGCACAAGTTTGCCGGGGGGAGGAGAAGATAATGATGTGGAACATGCGTCATTCAAGAAAGTTTCGCCTTGATGGAAACCTTGCCGAGAAGCAAATGACAGAAAAGCTAAGTTGCCAAAGTTTGAGCAATCTGTTTTAAAATTTTAAGTTATCTTCCTTGAACGACCGTGCTTTGTATGGAAAACCTGTGCGCGGAGGAACCAACTCGTAGCTAGTTTGCACCCTTACTTTGTTTCGAGTCCGCTCAACAACTTAAGTGAGCTGCGGCTAGTTGCGACAAGGTTTCTTGTCGGAAGCGGCATCGCCAGCAGGCTGCTGATGTCCCGCACTCAGCGCTCGCGGCAAAGGTGCCTGCGCCGACAAGTTCCCTAGAAGCCTAGGGTAAAAACATACAAAACAGGGAATCTAGTAAAGGAAATAACGTGGCAATCGATACCAGAAATAGAGTTATATTACAAAATAACATGTCGCAGCTCTAACAGATTGATCTTATAACATGGCTAGCAGCGACAAGGAGAAAGAGAAAACGGGCGGCCTAGTCTACGCGATCGCCCTCAACCCTCTTGATCTCGCTCACCTTGTCCACAATGGGTGCGACAAGGGCCTTGAGCGCATCCAGATCGGCGTCAGGCGGCAAGGACCTGAGGACGTTGGTGAGGTTGAGGCCTGGGTTGCGGAAGGCCACCTTCATCAGCACCTTCTGGAGAGCCCCCGCGCAAATCCTGCGCGACTCGTCGGCCAGCTGCTTTGGGATCCTCTCTCGGAGTCGCTGGCGTGCCGTCGCCACGCCCTTGAAGAACAGGCTGAGCTTGGTGCTGGGTTGGAGATGCTCGTCGGAGGGATACCCAAAGTCCTCCATCCCCAGCTGCGCCAGCTCCCCGTCGATGACTGCGGCGATATTGACCAGCCCCTCGGTCCAATGCTCCACCGTCTCCCTAAATGAGTTCTAGGTAACAGCGATGCTCGCCAGCAGCGCCTTGTCGGCCTTGATCTTCTCCGACAAGGTCACCTCTCGCTCCTTGGCGGCGTCCAGCGTCTGAGTAAGCGTAGCCAGCTTCAACTCGAGATCCGCGTTGGAGTCCTTGGCGGCGCTGAGCTCCTTGCTCCTTTCAGCGAGAAGACCCTGTAGCTCACCATGAGCAGCAGCATCCTTCTCGCGCTCACGCTTGAGCACAACAAGCTCCTCGCTACTCGTTTTGAGGTTGGCCTCCAACTGCGTCACCCTCGTCTCCAGCTCCTTCTTGGCGGCCTCTCCAGTTGCGGCAGCATCCCTTACTTCCTTGAGAGCCCCGCCAAGTGTTTCCTCGCGCGCGACAAGCTCCTCCTCGTAGCTGTCAAGGTTGGCCTTCCGCTGCACCAACTCGCCTTCTCGCGCGGATTGCTTCTCGGCGACAAGCCTTTGTTCCTCCTCAGCTTCGGCCTTCTCGAGAAGGAAGGCTGTACGCTCCTCGGCGAGTCGCTTCCGCTCCTGTGCCAGGGACCGGAGGGCTTCTTGATTGAGGCCCCGGAGCTCCTACGCGCGTTTCTCCATATCGACTCCCGCCCTCGCGACAAGCGCTTGCCGGGAAGCCAGCTTGGCTTGTCGTGCGCGGTAGAGTGACAGCAGCTTCCGCAGCAGCTGCTCCTCCTCAGGCTCGCCACTGCTGCTGCTTGGCGCATCGACCAACGATAGCCCGGCGGAGGCGAGCACCTCCTCATCGAAAGCTTCTCCTTCGACCGGCGCCCTGGAGCTCGACGCCCAGGGAAGCTTGATGAAGATACCGTCGCCGGCCTTCAAGTAGGCACCGGGCTGGGGCTCTTCGGAGCCTGGCTCCGCGGCAGCGGCGGAGGGATCGGCGGTCGGCGCAGCGCCTGGCGCTCCTGCGGCGTCAGGGCCGTCAGTGCGATTGCCCGACCCCTCGCCAGCTTCTGCGGCGGCAGCCTTGGTGGCCTCTTCGCCGGCGGGCTCATCAGCACCGGCCCCTTCTTCGTTGGCGGCGACGTTGTCGTTACTGCCACGCACGCCTTCCTCGTCGGCGTCCTCAGTCTCCGTTGGCTCCGCAGCAGATGGATCTGAAGAACGAAGGAGGGAGAAAAGTCAAGCAAAAATCCAAGAAAGGGAATTCAGAAGAAGAAGGGCCCAAGGGAAGATTCCAGGCAAGAAGATTACCTGTACTAGGATCTGCAGTCGCGGTCTCAACCGCCGGAGGATCACTGGTGCCATCCCTTGCCGGAGAGCTGTCCCTTGCCGGGGAGTTCTCCCTTGCCGGAGAGCGCTCCCTTGCCGGGGACTCCTCCCTTGGCGGCGTAGTTGAAGCGGATGGCACTTAGGGGGCGGCTTCCGGGCCCTCCTGGTGAGGCTATTCTGCTCCTACACAAATCAACAAGAAAGATATCAGTAGAGAAAAGAGCACCCATGCACGCCCGACAGCAGGAAGTAAACTACAAACATACGCTGGGGGCTGCGCTGGGGGCTGCTTTGGGGAGTGGCTGCAGGGTCCGTCAAGGTGGTCTCAGACACACCACCTACTGACATGGTGGGATCATCTTCGATGACAATCACCGGGGCCTTGGCTTTCTTCGCCGCTCTCTGGGCCAGCGTCCTGAAAAGGAATGGATTCAGATCGAAGCAAGTCATATACAAGACAAAAACAGCAAGAATTGAAGAACTACAAGAGCACCAAAGAAACTTACTCTTCTTCCTCCTCGTCGGAGCTGAGCGCGGAGAGATCGAAGTCCGGCTCCCCTCCGGTGCGGCGAGGCGGAGGAGTAGGATCCCTTGCCCGCTTGGCAGGGGCGGTGGCGGTGGACCGGGAAGATCCCGCTCCAGTTGCCGCAGCAGCGTGAGGCGCTCCTGCGGCAACATCGCTTGCCGCGGTAGAGCGTGTTGCACGGCTTGGCGGCTGTTGGCTCGTTTGCCGCCCCGCTACGTCCCCAGCCCTGCGGAGACGCCTTCTTGGCGGGGCCAGGGGCTCCGCATGCGGCAAGCTGTCTAAAGGCTCGGGCTCTTCCTTGCCGGCCTCGCTCGGCTCAGCTTCAGGGCCGGCAAGATCTTCCTCACCGGCAAACTCCTCGCGCTCGGCAAGGCTTGCCGCCTCTGCCGCCTCTGCCTCCTCTACGGTGAACCCAAACGCGCCCGCGGTAGCTGCTGCCGCAGCCTCCTCCATCCTGGTGGCGATGCGCTGCAGCTCCGCGTCGGTGGTGTCGCGGGTGAGGCTCTTCTGCTCGTCAGCGCGGACTGGCACTTCTTCCAAGTTGTCAAAGAACGCCCGCACGACGTCATCCGCAGGCTCTTGCCAAGTTGGAATGATTCCGTGGGAATCGCACAACGGCATCATGGCGCAGATCCGGTCAAGCGATGAATTATTGCATAATGGAACGACGCTCCTCGGCAAAACGAATGGGTCCTGGGGGTCGCGTTTGAACAGCTCCAGAAGCATTGCATCCAACTCCCGGACGGTGAAGTTGAAGTTGAGGCCCGGACGCAGCCGCATTATATCCGCCAAGTTCTTGAACTCCCAGGCTGGTCTCTCCCTCTCCTGCAGGGGGGCGATGCGGCGACGAAGGAAATCCGCGCCAACGGCGCCTACGGTGAGCCCGGCAAGCCTGAGGCGAAGGATCCGAGTGACGGCGATCTTCAATCTGTCGTCTTCCGCGGCCACGTTGCTCCAATCGTTGCCGCGCACGATTGGGGCTTGGCGCAGGGCAGTGAACGGCTGCGGGTTCTCCTCGACGATCCAGCACCACTCCGCTCTCCACTCCTCCCATTTGCTGCGAAGCTCACCCTCCAGATACGCTTCCTTCTTGCCGACTCTCGAGATCCAGGCGATCCCTCCGGCAAGCGGCTCTCCTTCTCGACCCGAGGCATGAAGAAGTGGCGGAAAAGGGCTACATTGGGGTGGACTCCGACAAAGTTTTCGCACAAATGTGCGAAAACTGCCATGGTCAGAACGGCGTTGGGGGTGAAATCAAGGAGGCGGAGCCCGTAGGTGTTCATTATGTCGCAGAAGAACTCCGAGAAGGGTGGGCAGAGCCCGCAATAGAAGAACAGCGCGAAGAATGGTTACCCGTTTGGAGCCAGTTCCGAAGCGGCGGCCGGGAGTACCCTCGTGCGTGGATGCGCTCGCGTCTCCGTCGACCAGAAGAGGTAGTAGTACTCCCTCAGCTCCTGCGCACCGAGCTGAGGGGAGAAGATCGCCCGCTCCTTCCGCAGCGCCGCGAGCCGCTGCGCCTTGGCCGACTTCACACCCTTCCCCTTGTCGGCTTTCGGAGGCATGGCGGAGGTGGTGGGGGAGGTCGACGGCGTTGGTGATGCTGGTGGCAATGGGGGGCGGAGCGATGCTCTCTCTCGGCTTTGAGAAGAAGGGGGGAGCGGCGGAGGTTTACAAAGATGGAGTAGTAGCAACCAGCGGAGGGGGAACGAACTGCCCCTGTTTCCCCTGCTTATAAAGAGGGAGGGGGCGGACGTTTCGCCCTTCCGAATAAAGAATCCACCCACAATCTCTCCCACGACGCCACATTCGACGCGTGCCGTTAGGGAGGGCGCGGTGGATACGGAGTCAGATACGGTGTAACCCAGGCCGCGTGTGCCCGTGCCCTGTTTTGGGCCTGGCCTAACAGCGCTCGGCACCGTGTATGGCCCAGGCCCGGGGGCTCCTATCGGTGTACTAGAATAGGGGTACCCTAGTATCCCGAACTTGTGCACGGGCAGTTGCAGCGCCCCGCGGCAAGGCTTGCCGGGCGACCGCCAAGGTCCTCCATGGTTCCTTTGGAGCCATTCAAGAACAAAGTATTCAAGACAAGGCCCCGGCAAGAGGAGCTTGCCGGGAAGGCCAACCAAGGCATCCCAAGGAACTGGCCGCGACGCGCCATGCGTCCCGGCAAGGCGACAAGGCCCCGGCAAGAGGAGCTTGCCGGGAAGACCAACAAAGGCATATCAGGGCCCGGTGAGCGACAAGCTTCCGGACCCGACAAGACAACGGCCGTGGCAAGGTGCTTGCCGCGGCAGGCGGCCACTCTGTGCCCACGCTCCAGCGCATCCACCAACGTGTCGCTCTGGGGGCCTTTCCAGGCGCGCGTGGCGGGAGGCTGTGCAGCCAGCAGTGCGCGGTGGCATGCGAAGCTGACAAGATCGCCATCGTGGCGAGCGGTGGCGCCCCTGACGGTCCTTTTCTGCACTGTTTGGGCTACAGAGACAGGCATTTAATGCCCTTGTCCCCTGCCGTCAGGGTTAGGTAGGATACACTGTACCAACCACCTCTCTTTTTACATTTTTACCCTTGTCTACGTTGCCACCTGTCGGTGACCCCTTTAGCGTATAAAAGGGGGTTCGGATCATTCGGAAGCCAGAGAAACACTTAGCTCACTCTCGAGCAAGAACATAATACAATCAGACAAGCAGCAGTAGGAGGATTATCTCTCCGGAGAGCTCCGAAGCTGGGTAAACTGCTCGTGTGCTTCGCCTCGATCTGCTCTTCGTGCGATCTCCGCCCCCCGCCGAACCTAAAGGGGCTCGGTCTGCCGGCCCCATAGGTGTTTGTGGATCAGTTTCCCCGACAATATGCTCTAGAGGCAATAATAAATTAGTTATTATTATTATATTTCCTTGTTCATGATAATCGTTTATTATCCATGCTATAATTGTATTGATAGGAAATTCAAATACATGTGTGGGTACATAGACAACACCATGTCCCTAGTAAGCCTCTAGTTGACTAGCTCGTTGGTCAATAGATGGTTACGGTTTCCTGACCATGGACATTGGATGTCGTTGATAATGGGATCACATCATTAGGAGAATGATGTGATGGACAAGACCCAATCCTAAGCCTAGCACAAAGATCGTGTAGTTCATATGCTAAAGCTTTTCTAATGTCAAGTATCATTTCCTTAGACCATGAGATTGTGCAACTCCTGGACACCGTAGGAATGCTTTGGGTGTACCAAACGTCACAACGTAACTGGGTGGCTATAAAGGTGCACTGCGGGCATCTCCAAAAGTGTCTGTTGGGTTGGCACAAATCAAGACTGGGATTTGTCACTCCATGTGACGGAGAGGTATCTCTGGGCCCACTCGGTAGGACATCATCATAATGTGCACAATGTGACCAAGGAGTTTATCATGGATTATGTGTTACGAAACGAGTAAAGAGACTTGCCGGTAACAAGATTGAACAAGGTATCGGGATACCGACGATCGAATCTCGGGCAAGTACTATACCGGTAGACAAAGGGAATTGAATATGGGATTGGTTGAATCCTCGACATCATGGTTCATCCGATGAGATCATCGTGGAACATGTGGGAGCCAACATGGGTATCCAGATCCCACTGTTGGTTATTGGCCGGAGAATTGTCTCGGTCATGTCTGCATGGTTCCCGAACCCGTAGGGTCTACACACTTAAGGTTCGGTGACGCTAGGGTTGTAGAGATATTAGTATGTGGTAACCCGAAAGTTGTTTGGAGTCCCGGATGAGATCCCGGATGACACGAGGAGTTCCGGAGTGGTCCGGAGTTAAAGATTTATATATAGGAAGTCCAGTTTCGGCCACCGGGAAAGTTTCGCGGGTCATCGGTATTATACCGGGACCACCGGAAGGGTCCCGGGGGTCCACCGGGTGGGCCCACCTATCCTGGAGGGCTCCATGGGCTGAAGGGGCATGGGAACCACCCTGGTGGGCTGGTGCGCCCCCCCTTGGGCCTCCCATGCGCCTAGGGTTAGAAACCCTAAGGGGTGGGGGCGCCTCCACTTGGCTTGGAGGCCAAGCCACCCCTAGGGCAGCCGCCTCCACCCTAGATGGGATCTACAAGGGGCTGGCGCCCCCCCTAGGCCCCTATATATAGTGGAGGGGAGGGAGGGCAGCCGCACCTGAGTCCCTGGTGCCTCCCTCCCTCCCGTGACACCTCTTCCTCCCCGCTTGCGCTTGGCGAAGCCCTGCCGGGATCCCGCTACTTCCACCACCACGCCGTCGTGCTGCTGGATCTCCATCAACCTCTCCTCCCATTGCTGGATCAAGAAGGAGGAGATGTCTCTCCCAACCGTATGTGTATTGAAAGCGGAGGTGCCGTCCGTTCGGCGCTAGGATCATCGGTGATTTGGATCACGACGAGTACGACTCCATCAACCCCGTTCACTTGAACGCTTCCGCTTAGCGATCTACAAAGGTATGTAGATGCACTCCCCTTCCCCTCGTTGCTAGATTACTCCATAGATTGATCTTGGTGATGTGTAGAAAATTTTAAATTTCTGCTACGATCCCCAACAGAAACATCACTGTAACTTTGGCATGCACCACTGAAAAGGTTTATTTAGATAGAAAAAATATGATATGTGAGTGTCCAGTCTTTATAGCGTTGAATCGATATTGTACCTTTGGCCACGATACGAAGTATATATTGATTTATGTTCAAGCGATGCACATCCACGATCGCTAGATAGTGATACATGAATGAATTGTGCAATCTCTGTCACACGCATACATATCTCATTTCCCTGTGGGCATCGGAATCACACATGTGCACTCCGTGTATTTCTCTCCCTCCGTCAAGGGTAGAATTTGTCTTTCTACCCAGTCCTACTAGTCTCTCACACAGAAACACACATGCTCTCTCTGTTGAACACGCCCACCCCTTTAATTTCGCCCACCCACAACCACTAATGTCTCAATGTATAATTATGTCTCTCACACATATGCCTAAGGTTAACTCGAGTTCCAGAACCATATGAATACATAAATTGGATTCCAGCAGAGCACCTTTTGTTTTGAGATTTCTCTCTCTCTCTCTCTCTCTCTCTCTCTCAAACGCACACACACACACACACACACATGCGCGCGCGCGCGTACACATTGTTTCTCGCTTCATTTTTTCCGGCACTTGCATGCACACCGTTTGTTTATCTTCGTGATGCTTTAAGTATGCCCCACACACATGCTATCTACCTATCCCTTAATATAGCTAGATATGTGTCACACAAACTCCTTCTCCGTCACATCCCTAGCTTCTGGTTTGCTCTAAGCTAGCTAGTCATGTGTTGCATCATGTTTAAATTTCAGTTAAACCTGAAATGGGGATTGTTTAAACCCTAGCACCAAATGAATTCAAATAGGCTCAAATAAAATCATTTTCAATAAACCCAAAATGCCTTTGAAAATGTTCATGATTTCTGATAAAGGTGAAAACCTCTGCCAAAAATGATGAACATATTTATAGGTCATTTCTGGATTTTTGAATTAACTCATATTGTATTTGAATTGGGGCATTTAAATTTTATAAATATTTTAAATGCTCTAATAATTCTGAAACTAGTTGAGGGCTGTTGGAAATAATTTCAATAGTGCCACAAATATTTTCAGGATTTCTAATAATGCTCTGGCATTTTTATTAAAGCCACAAAGTTGCAGAATAATAGAAAACAGAAACAATAAATAAAGGAGAGAGACTAACCTGGGCCAACTTACCTGGCGCTCACCTCCCAGCCCACCTGGCCCAACTCCAGCGGCCCAGCCCACCGCAGCCGCCACCGTCTTCAACCTCCTGCCAGTAGGCAGGAGGGCGTGTGGCCACCGCACGCCGGCACGCGTCCGAGCCACCTCCTGTTTCCGCCGCTTCTGGAGCCAGCCCCGAGTGCTACGCACTCCCCCTCGCCCCCCTGCACCTCTCCTTTCTCCCCCTGGACCCCATCCCTTCTTCTGCTCCCCTCTTGCGCGCACCACCGAGCGGAGCTCGTCGTCATTGTCGCCGTACCCGTGGCCACCGGCCACCCCTCGCCCTGCCGCTGCGCCCAGACGCCCGCCTCGTCCCCCTCTTCCTCCCCACCAAGACGGAAGGCGCTGGAAGCCCTGGGTGCCGCCAGCTCCGCCGTTCCCCTCCTCGGGTCACCGGAGATCGTTGCCGCCGATTCGTCGTCCACAGGGCCTCCCCGAGCTAGCTGACCCCCTCTCCGACCCCGCTGTGAGCTCCTCTTCCTCTCCCCCTAGCTCCCGTGCTCGTTTGGCCTCCGTAGCCGCCGTCTCCACCGCGCCCGAAAGCTCCCCGCCGCCGGCCATGGCACCATCGTGGCTAGAGCCACAGTGGCTCGAAGCCAAGCTCACCGTTGCGCTCAGCGCACCACCAGGAGTCCGTAGCGCCACTAGCACCCCCTGCCTTGCACCGTAGCGCCAAACCCGCCACCACCCGAACTCTGGCCGCCGCCCAAGTGGTCGCCGCCGTCGACCCCGGCCTCCCCGCACCCAGCCACCTGCACCACTGGATGCGGCACACATCCAGCTCGCCGTAGAGCCAAGCCGCATGCCCAGCCGACACCCGTAGCACGATTCCGGCGCGCCTCCGCCGCGCTGGATGGTCGCCGCCGGCCACATTCCGGCGTGATGACGTGGCCGCGCGATTAGTGCTAATCACTGTCAGCTAAACCAACCCTAGTGCCACTGCCATGTGGGCCCTGCTCCTGATTAGTTTAATTTAATTTTCTGTTCAGATTAGTTCATAACCCACTGGGACCCACACGTCAGCATTGACTTTGCTGACGCGGCCGTTGACTGGTCCCACATGTCATCCACCCAAACCAGCCCTGTTACACTGACCCGTGGGTCCCAGCCGTTAGGTTTGACCTGGGCTGGCGCCTTTGACTTGCTGACGTCACCCTGACGCACTGCTGACGCAATAACTAATTTCTGGATTTAAGTTAATTCAGGAAATTCCAGAAAATAGTGCTAACTTCTAAAATTCATAGAAATTCAACTGTAACTCCAAATCAAATAATTTATATATGAAAAATGATCAGAAAAATCCAATCTATCCATCCGTACCATTTGCATGCATGTTAGAACAACTTATAGCTGATGTTTAGTACAAATCATATAAATGGCATTTAAACCTTCACATATGGAGTTTGGATTTGAATTTTGGATTCAAACCAACTTCATTTAACTTGTTGCTAGTTGCATTAGCACAAACCATAGCATATTGCCATGTCACATTCATGCATCATATTGTTGCATTGCGTTGATTGTGTTTCTTCTTTGTTTGTCGGTGCTTGTCCCCTCTCAGTAGACGTGTACCGACGATGTGATCGATGACACCGATGAAGAACTATATTATCTTCAGAAGTGCTAGGCAAGCAAACCCCCCTTATTCATTCCGATACAATCCCACTCTCTCGCTCCTGCTCTCTTTTAATGCATTAGGACAACACCGATTCATCTGTTACTTGCTGCGGTAGCTGAACCCCTTTATCCTTTGCATGACCTGTCATTGCCACAGTAAATAGATGAAACCCACTAGCATGAGTAGGAGTTGTTTGAGCCCTGATGTGCCTACTCATTCATGCTTGTTTGTCATGCCTGCTACTGCTTAGAGTTGAGTCAGGTCTGATTCATCGGGGATGAATCAGAGGCGTGTGAACATCTCCTACTGTGTGTGAGCTAAGTGTGTGAACACGATTTGGTAAAGGTAGCGGTGAGAGGCCATGTAGGAGTACATGGTGGGTTGTCTCATTGCAGCCGTCCTCAAGAACTGAGTTCTGTGTTTGTGATCCATGAATAGTTACTACCACACATTGGGTTCCAGTAACTCGGCCCCTCTCGGCTTATTAATCAACTTGATCTCTGTCCAGGAGTTGCAACTAGTTTCTGGTGTTTGTAGGTAGTGTTAGTAGTCTACCAAGTGGCACCCGGTACAGGTGGGCTTGTAACAGACTAGGCACAGTGGCACGGTGTACCAAGTGGCACCCGGATGGTGGGCTTGGGAACCCTGCTCACATCGTTTGGGGCCGTGAGCGACACCCCGGTCGGATCTCCTTGCAGATGGAACCCGAATAGGCGATAAACCTGGACGAGAGACTTGTGTGGTTAGTCAGGTCGTGGCCGACACCCTCGCTGGGCTTCCGCTTGAAGGTTGCCGAGTACATGTCGTGTAAACGGCGGTAAGTGGTGAGAGCGTGTGTGAAGAATTACACCCCTGCAGGGTTAACATCATCTATTCGAATAGCCGTGTCCGCGGTAAAGGACTTCTGGGTTGCCTGTACAGTTCATAGACAAGTGAAAGTGGATACTCTAAAATACGCAAGATAAGCGTGAGTGCTATGGATGGCGTTCTCGTAGGGAGACGGAAGCGGATCCATAGTGGTGTATTGATATGGTGAATATGTGGACTCGTGTGCGCCACCTCAAAAGAGTTACTTGCAGTTGTAGTTCAGGTTAGCCACTGAGTCAAAGCTGGTTTGCTGCAGTTAAACCCCACCATCCCCTTTGTTGATAATGATGCATATGTAGTTAGTTCTGATGTAAGTCTTGCTGGGTACATTTGTACTCACGTTTGCCTATTTTATGTTTTTGCAGAGAGACTTCAGTCTCACTAGTAGTACCACATGGACTTCGATGTTTAGCTTGTTACCTCAGCTACGATCTTGTGCCCTCGGCAGGATCTGATAGAAAGTCAGGCTTCTCAGCCTTTTTCATTTGTAGATGTCTGTACTCAGACATGTTAAGCTTCCGCATGTGCTTGACTTGTATGCTCTGATTGTTGGGTCATGAGACTCATGTTTGTAATATCTCGCTCCTCGGAGCCTATTGAATAAGATGCTTGAGTCGTAGAGTCATGTGGTGATGCCATGTTGTATTTGCACATATCGAGCATATTGTGTGTATGTTATTAAAATGCTTGGTATGTGTGGGATCTGACTATCTAGTTGTTTATCCTTAGTAGCCTCTCTTACCGGGAAATGTCTCCTAGTGTTTCCACTGAGCCATAGTAGCTTGCTACTGCTCCGAAACACTTAGGCTAGCCGGCATGTGTCCTTCTTCGTTCCTGTGTCTATCCCCTCGGGGAAATGTCACGCGATGAATACCGGCGTCCTGCTAGCCTAGTGCTACAGCCTGGATTCACTCGCTGATGACCGACACATTCAATGCTGGGTCATGGATGCCTGTCCCTGTAAGTTTGTGCCACTTTGGGTTTATGACTAGCCATGTCAGCCCGGGCTCCTTATCATATGGATGCTAGCGACACTATCATATACGTGTGCCAAAAGGTGCAAACGGTCCCGGGCAAAGGTAAGGCGACACCCGTGGGAATACCGTGCGTGAGGACGCAAAGTGATATGAGGTGTTACATGCTAGATCGATGTGGCATTGAGTCGGGGTCCTGACATTCTCCCTACTAGCAAGATTCCCATGCGTTGCATGGAACATCAAGATGCATTTGTATGAGTAGTTTATCTTGTGGGAGAAAAGGATGAACAAGGGAATGCCTTATTTGCAAATGTGGAGAGGGGTGTGGGTATCGTTTTGCAAAATTGCCTTAGTTTCCTTCCTATCCATCGGATATAAATTGGATGGCCTATGTTGCAGGATGGCAGGAACACCATCATCACCAACTCTGTTTTTTATAAGAGTAGAGATATGTAAGTGTCACTGCCCCCCCACACCTCCCGACACTGAAGGAGTAGGGTGACACCTCGATCTTGATACTAATCTATCGACTGGCTTCTCTCTCAAACACACACACACACACACACACACACACACACACACACACACACACACAGCCCGACACCTAAGGAGTAGGGTGGCACCTCGATCTTGATAGTAATCTATCTACTCCTCTTTCAAACACACACACTCGCTAGTTGTGCTTTTGTGCCTACCGCACACACTCTCAATACGTCTTTCTCTCCCTACCCCCCCACCCAACAATGACAGCAGAAGGGTGACAACTCGATCTGATCTTAATCTGTAAATTGGTTTCTCTATCAAACATTGTGTCTCTATGCCTCGCTCAGACACACTCGATACGTCTTTTTCTCCGTAGCCCCCTCGATATGTAGACTTCTCGCGTGCGCACATCTGTAGTGACGATGATGCCGAACCCAATGTGCCTCGTTTTTACTGGCCTCATGTGATAGTTTCACCCTATTTTCTATTAATTAACAAGGCAACCTTTTCTTCGTTACTACTAGTGAATCTGAAATCATTCGGTCCAGACGTAAAATATATCACTTCAACCCAATTATCACAGTAACTATTTTAAAAGAAACTAGCTAGATGCCCATGCGTTGCACAGAACATCAAGATGCATTTGTATGAGTAGTTTATCTTGTGAGAGAAAAGTATGAATGAGGGAAGGCCTTATTTGCGAACGTGGAGAGCGGTGTGGGTATATTTTTGCAAAATTGCCATAGTTTCCTTCCTATCTGTTAGATATAAATCCGACGACCTATATTGCAGGGTGGCACACACACCATCATCACCAACTCTGTTTTCTACTCCTTTTGTTCCTAAATATTTTTCTTTTTAGAGATTTCAAGTGACTTCATACGAAGCAAAATGAGTGAATCTACACTCTAAAATATGTCTACATACACATCCGTATGTGGTAGTCCATTTGAAATCTGAAAAAGATAAATAATTAGGAACAGATGGAGTATAAGAGTAGACATGGAGATATATCTCCAGCATGGTCTACAACAAAAATGTGCTGGACTGGTTAGCGCTGGATGCTTGCAATGTGATGACCTGAGTTCGAATTTTGTCTTTAACTTTAGATTTTTATATTATATATTACTTATTAAATATATACTTCTTTCACTACTTTACCGATAGTGTAACTCACAGAGTACTTAGAATACAAGATTAAGGATGGATTTGTTTCTTTTTAACTTTCTATATGAAGCTGTAGGCACCCTGCAAGTCACGTGTACACTATACATGCAATTAACTTTTTATAGAGGGAGAATCATACACGTAATTAACTCAAATGGATTGGATGTCACTCTATTATTTCCAGCATAAGAGCATCTCGAAACGGAAGCCGGCAAATTTGTTCCCGCTTCCTTCCGCGGAGGATGACATCAAATGCCAACGACATACATTTTCACAACTCTAACCAACCAGATGAAATTCGTGCAAACACGGACTGATTTCATATAAGCATGAAGGATTTCGTATAAAAAAGCCAGATCTTCATATAAACATGATGGATTTCATTACATTTACATGAACTAAGCAGTGCTAATCCGGCTCTCTTGGTATAATTAATACTCCTTCCGTCCGATACTTGTCCTAGAAATGGATGTATCTAGACTTATTCTAGTTATAGATACTTACAATTTATCCATTCTTAGAACAAATATTTCCCGCCAGCTAGAGAGGGAGTACCTAATCTAAATGGCGGCCCGTGGATCCCTTTGTCTTCCTCATGTCCGGCAGACACTTGCGGGGTCGACGAAGGTCCTCGGAAGAGACGAAGCAGCAAAGAAACCAACTAAATGCGCAGTCGTCGCCTCGGCGTTGGCCTTCATGGGACCCAAGTGGCGGTAGCCTCCCGTGTTCTACTTCTCCTTGATGATGGCGGTAGACACGGAGAAGCTGGCCACTGACTCGTCGCTCTCCACGCACCCGACTTCTGTCTATGCCTGCATGGCGCTGCCGCAGGCACGGGAGGCGCGGCCGCAGGCACGGGAGGCGCACCCACAAACATGGGAGGCGCGGCCATCGCAGACACTGGTGGAGCACCATGTCGCGGCAGCGAGGACGTCCATACCGGCGTGCTCGCCGCCGTGCCGGTCTGGAGCAACTCGCCACTCCTCATCGAGCTAAACTTGAGTGGCGAGTTGCTGAACCATGCGCCTGCTTGGGGCGGTAACTACCTCCGTCGGGCCAAGCGAGGTTGGTGAAGCACCGAACGGCCTCGCCCGTATCCGGAGGGCTCGGCGGGCCACCCAGCCGGGTAGTATGCCGGAGAACGGCTCCTCGGAAGCTATCGAAAGAGTGGAGAAAATGGTGAAGGAGGAGACTGGGGAGCGGCGGAGGGGTGTAATTCTTGTCCGCTGTTTGTCTGGCCTCGTTTAAATAGAGGTCAGACGACAGGAGCTTGGCCCGCGTCTGGTCTCATTTAAACTGAGGGCAGACGGGAGGAGCTCGGACGGTGTTGCGTTTAATTCCGGCCCGCTCATGAACGGACGTGTGGCCGGAGTAGGTTTCTCGGTTTGCATGCGGGTTTAACGGAGGGGTTTGATGGAGGCGAGGAGGTGTGTTCAGCCAGGCGTGCAGCGGGCGGCGCAGTACTATTCAATTTGGTGGCAGGCACGCAGTTACCGATACGGCTTTAATGCATAAGAGGGAGGGGGTAGCGGTTCCCGAAATGTTGAACGGCCAATGCATCCTCCTTCATTAAATGCATGAGGGAAGTAATGGGAGGAGGACCGGGAAAAGAGGCTGCACGATGTGAATGCAACGCAATTTTCACTCATATAAAGGCATCCCTCCATTCCAATGCATCTACCACATCGTACTCACCAAAGCATTTGCCTAAGAACCTACACTAAGCGCAAAAGTGCTCACTCCAGACCCGTGGCGGCGATGCGCGCGAGCGGCCAGCGGCTGTGCCAGATGGTCCACGACGCCGGCCTGTGGCATGGTGCCGAGGATTGTCTCCAAACAGTGTTGGTGATCGCCTGGTGGATGGCCGCTGTCGACGCCAACTACGACTCTCAGTTGGACCGGATGATCGTTGCCACCATCAACAAGTTCACTATCCTCAAGAAGCTCGCGGATGACATCGCCGTACTCCTCCAGCCCGTGCGCACGGGCTCCTCATTGCCTGGCACCCTAATCGGCCTCCTTGGCCGGAAACTCTTTCAAGCACTGGTGGCCCTGCAACTGCCCGCTGACGCCACGAAGAATGTCCACCTGGAGGTCGCGCTCGCCGCGAGGCGTCTCGCCATGCAAGAATTCATCGACCTACACATCCACGTGTACGAGAAAATCATGTACACAGGTATCTATAGGGCCAGTGAGGACGCTACGACGTCGGCCATCCTCAACCGGCTGGAAGCCTTGGATGCCTTTGCTGAGAAGCACCTTAACCTCGCCACAAAAGCCGCCGCTCCTTAGCCTCCGGTCGGTGGCCCGACGCACTAAGTTGAGGAGGAGGAGGTCGTACGTTGTGCTACGTCTTGAGCTTGCATTGGTTTTCCTTGAAGAGGAAAGGGTGATGCAGAAATAGTAGTGTAAGTATTTCCCTCAGTTTTTGAGAACCAAGGTATCAATCCAGTAGGAGGCTCCACAAAAGTCCCACGCAGCTACACAAACAAACAAAGAACTCGCAACCAACGCAATAAATGGGTTGTCAATCCCTTCACGACCACTTGCGAAAGTGAGATCTAACAGAGATAGTATGATAAGATAAATATATTTTTGGTATTTTATAATATAGATGCAAAAAGTAAAGATGCAAATAAAAGTAGATTGGAAGCAAATATGATAAGAGATAGACCCGGGGGCCATAGGTTTCACTAGTGGCTTCTCTCAAGATAGCATAAGTATTACAGTGGGTGAACAAATTACTGTCGAGCAATTGATAGAAAAGCGAATAATCATGAGATTATCTAGGCATGATCATGTATATAGGCATCACGTCCGTGACAAGTAGACCGACTCCTGCCTGCATCTACTACTATTACTCCACACATCGACCGACTCCTGCCTGCATCTAGAGTATTAAGTTCATAAGAACAGAGTAACGCCTTAAGCAAGATGGCATGATGTAGAGGGATAAACTCATGCAATATGATATAAACCCCATCCTTTTATCCTCGATGGCAACAATACAATACGTGCCTTGTAACCCTTTCTATCACTGGGTAAGGACACCGCAAGATTGAACCCAAAGCTAAGAACTTCTCCCATGGCAAGAAAGATCAATCTAGTAGGCCAAACCAAACTGATAATTCGAAGAGACTTGCAAAGATAACTCAATCATACATAAAAGAATTCAGAGGAGATTCAAATATTTCTCATAGATAAACTTGATCATAAACCCACAATTCATCGGATCTCGACAAACACACCGCAAAAAGAGTTTACATCGAATAGATCTCCACAAGAGAGGGGGAGAGCATTGTATTGAGATCCAAAAAGAGAGAAGACGCCATCTAGCTAATAACTATGGACCCGAAGGTCTGTGGTAAACTACTCACAACTCATCGGAGGGGCTATGGTGTTGATGTAGAAGCCGTCCGTGGTCAATCCCCCCTCCGGCAGAACACCGGCAAAGGCTCCAAGATGGGATCTCGCAGATACAGAAGGTTATGGTGGTGGAAATTGTGTTTCTTTGGCTCGCTGGATGTTTTCGGTGTACGTAGGCTTATATAGGAGGAAGAAGTACGTTGGTGGCCGCCCGAGGGGCCCACGAGACAGGGGGACCCGCCTTGTAGGGGTGGGCACGCCCTACCCTCTCGTGGCCGCCTCGTCTGCTTTTTGACTTGCACTCCAAGTCCTCTCGATCACGTTCGTTCCAAAAACCACGCTCCCGAAGGTTTCATTCCGTTTGGACTCCGTTTGATATTCCTTTTCTTCGAAATACTGAAATAGGCAAAAAACAGCAATACGGGCTGGGCCTCCGGTTAGTAGGTTAGTCCCAAAAATGATATAAATGTGTAAAATAAAGCCCATAAACATCCAAAAGGGGTAATATAATAGCATGGAACAATAAAAAATTATAGATATGTTGGAGACGTATCAAGCATCCCCAAGCTTAATTCTTGCTCGTCCTCGAGTAGGTAAATGATAAAAACAGAATTTTTGATGTGGAATGCTATGTAGCAAAATTCTCAATGTAATTTTCTTTATTGTGGCAAGAATGTTCATATCCAAATTATTCAAAATAAAAGTTCATATTGACATGAAAATGGTGATACTTCAAGCATACTAATCAAAGTAATCATGTCTTCTGAAAATAACATGGCCAAACAAAGTTATCCCTACAAAATCATATAGTCTGGCTGTTGCTCTATCTTCATCACACAAAGTATTTAATCATGCACAACCCCGATGACAAGCCAAGCAATTTTTTCATACTTTAATAATCTCAAACTCTTTCAACTTTCACGCAATACATGAGCGTGAGCCATGGACATAGCACTATATGTGGAATAGAATGGTGGTTGTGGATAAGACAAAAAGGAGAAGATAGTCTCACATCAACTAGGCGTATCAACGGGCTATGGAGATGCCCATTAATAGATATCAATGTGAGTGAGTAGGGATTGCCATGCAACGGATGCGCTAGAGCTATAAATATATGAAGGTCAACAAAAGAAACTAAGTGGGTGTGCATCCAACTCGCTTGCTCACGGAGACCTAGGGCATTTTGAGGAAGCCCATCATTGGAATGTACAAGCCAAGTTCTATAATGAAAAATTCCCACTAGTATATGAAAGTGACAACATATGAGACTCTCTATCATGAAGATCATGGTGCTACTTTGAAGCACAAGTGTGGAAAAAGAGATAGTAGCATTGTCCCTTCTCTCTTTTTCTCTCATTTTATATTTTTCTTTTTTCTTTTTTTCTCTTTTCTTTTTTTCTTTGGCCTTTCTTTTTGGCCTTTATCTCTTTTTTTCTTTCTTTTTCTTTTCTTTTTCTTTTTTTAAAGTCCGAAGTCTCATCCCGACTTGTGGGGGAATCATAGTCTTCATCATCCTTTCCTCACTGGGACAATGCTCTAATAATGAAGATCATCACACTTTTATGGATTTACAACTCCAAGAATGACAACTCAAAGCTAGAACAAGATACGACTCTATGTGAATGCCTCCAGCGGTGTACTGGGATATGCAATGAATCAAGAGCGACATCTTTGCAAATTATGAAGGTGGCCTTGCCACAAATACAATGTTAACTACATGATCATGCAAAGAGCAAGATGACAAAAGTAATGCGTGTCATATGAACGGAACGGTGGAAAGTTGCATGGCAATATATCTCGGAATGGCTATGGAAATGCCATAATAGGTAGGTATGGTGGATGTTTTGAGGAAGGTATATGGTGGGTGTATGGTACCGGCGAAAGTTGCGTGGCACAAGAGAGGCTAGCAATGGTGAAAGGGTGAGAGTGCGTATAATCCATGGACTCAACATTAGTAAAAAGAACTCATATACTTATTGCAAAAATCTAGAAGTCATCAAAAACAAAGTACTACACGCATGTTCCTAGGGGGATAGATTGGTAGGAAAAGACCATCGCTCGTCTCCGACTGCCACTCATAAGGAAGACAATCAATAAATAAAATTGTGCTCCAACTTCATCAGAAAGCGGTTCACCATACGTGCATGCTACGGGAATCACAAACTTCAACGCAAGTATTTTTCATAATCACCTCAACTAGCATGACTATATATCACTACCTCCATATCTCAAAACAATTATCAAGCATCAAATTGATCATAGCATCCAATTCACTTCCTATGATAGTTTTTATTATACCCAACTTGGATGCTCATCATTCTAGGACCAAATTTGTAACCATAGTAAATACCATGCTGTTCTAAAAGAATATCAAAATAATATAAGTGAATCATGAGAGACTAGCAATTTCTTCAAAATTAATCCACCGCCGTGCACTAAAAGATATAAGTGAAGCACTAGAGCAAAAACTATCAAGCTCAAAAGATATAAGTGAAGCACGTAGAGTATTCTAGCAAATTCTAATCAAGTATGCTTCTCCCAAAAGGTGTGTACAGCAAGGATGATTGTGGCAAACTAAAAATCAAAGACTAATATAATACACGACGCTCCAAGAAAAACACATATCATGTGGCGAATAAAAATATAGCTCCAAGTAAAGTTACCAATGAACGAAGACGAAAGAGGGGATGCCTTCCCGGGGCATCCCCAAGCTTAGGCTTTTGGCTATCCTTGAATATCTTGGGGTGCCATGGGAATCCCCAAGCTTAGGATCTTGCCACTCCTTATTCCATAGTCCATAAAAGCTTTACCCAAAACTTGAAAACTTCACAACACAAAACTCAACAGGAAATCTTATAAGCTCTGTTAGTGAAAGAAAACAAAACCACCACATAAGGTATTGAAATGAACTAATTCTTTATTTATTTTGGTGTTAAACCTACTGTATTCCAACTTCCCTATGGTTTATAAACTATTTTACTAGCCATAAATGCATCAAAATAAGCAAACAACACACGAAAAACAGAATCCGTTAAAAACAGAACAGTCTGTAGTAATCTGTAACTAAAACAAAATGATGGAACTCTAAAAATCCTAGAAAAATAGGAAGTCTTGGACAATTTGTCGATTGATCAGAATAAAAAAGAATCAATGGAAAAGCAGGTTTCCGTGATTTAACAAAACTAAATTTGTGTGCACAAAGTTTCTATTTTTCAGTAGAATCAAATCAACTATCATCATAGGTTATCCTATAGGTTCTACTTGGCACAAACACTAATTAAAAGATAAAAACACATCTAAACAGAAGGTAGATGCAAGATTTATTACTAAACAGGAACAAAAACAAAAAACACAAAGAAAATTGGGTTGCCTCCCAACTAGCCCTATCGTTTAACGCCCCTAGCTAGGCATAAAAGCGAAGATAGATCTAAGTAGTGCCATCTTTGGCACTAAATTCATAAGTAGCTCGCATGATAGATTCATAAGGTAATTTGACTTTATTTCTTGGAAAGTGCTCCATGCCTTTCTTTAATGGAAATTGGAATATAATATTCCCTTCCTTCATATCAATAATCGCACCAATCGTTCTAAGGAAAGGTCTACCAAGAATAATAGGGCAAGAAAGATTGCAATCTATGTCAAGAACGATAAAATCTACGGGCACCAAATTTCTATTTGCAACAATGAGAACATCATTGATCCTTCCCATTGGCTTTTTAATGGTGGAATCCGCAAGGTGCAAATTTAAAGAGCAATCATCAAGATCATGGAAACCTAGAATATCACATAAAGTTTTCGGAATCGTGGAAACACTAGCACGCAGATCACACAAAGCAAAACACTCATGATATTTAATTCTAATCTTTATAGTAGGTTCCCACTCATCATTAAGTTTTCTAGGTATAGAAACTTCCAAATTAAGTTTTTCATCATAAGATTGCATCAAGGCATCAACGATATGTTTGGTAAAAGATTAATTTTGACTATAAGCATGAGGAGAATTAACAACGGATTGCAACAAGGAAATACAACCTTCTAAATAACAATTATCATAATCAAATTCCTTGAAATCCGAGATAGTGGGTTCAATGCTATTTAAAATCATGACCTCTCCATTCCCACTTTTACCAAATTTAGCATCAAGATCTAAAAACTCCGAATTTTTGGGATGCCTTCTAGGTAAAGTTGACTCATCTTCAGTCCCATAATTATCAAGATTCATATTGCAAAACAAAGATCTAATAGGAGACACATCTAACTTTAAGATCCTCATTATTATTTTCATCTAAACTAGAAGAACACGCCTTCATAAAGCTATCTTTCTTAGCACGCAATCTAGCGATTCTTTACTTGCACTCATCAATGGAAATTCTCATTGCCTTGAGGGACTCATTGATATCATTCTTAGGAGAAGAAGATCTAAGTTTAAGAGAATCAACGTCAAGCGAAAGTCTATCAACGTTCCTAGCCAAATCATCAACTTTGAGCAATTTTTCTTCAAGCAAAGCATTAAAGTTCTTTTGAGAGATCATAAATTTTTTCACACTATTCTCAAAATCAGAGGGCATCTTATTAAAATTACCATAAGAATTATTGTAGGAATTTCCATAATTATAAGAGGAATTACTAGGGAACGGTCTAGCATTAAAGTTTCCTCTATAAGCATTGTTTCCAAAACTATTCCTACCAACAAAATTCACATCCATAGATTCATTATTATTCTCAATCAAAGTAGACAAAGGAATATCATTGGGATCAAGAGGAGTATTCTTAGTAGCAAACAATTTCATAAGTTCATCCATATTTCCACTCAAACCATTGATTTCTTCTATAACATGCACTTTTTTACTAGAAGATCTTTCGGTGTGCCATTGCGAATAATTAGCCATAATATTATCAAGAAGTTTTGTAGCATCTCCTAACGTGATTTCCATAAACGTGCCTCCCGCGGCCGAATCTAAGAGATTTCTAGGAGCAAAGTTCAAACCTACATAAAATTTTTGTATGATGATCCATAAATTCAAACCATGAGTAGGGCAATTGCGAATCATCAATTTCATTCTTTCCCAAGATTGGGCAACATGCTCATGATCAAGTTGTTTAAAATTCATAATATCGTTCCTAAGAGTGATAATCTTAGCGGGAGGAAAATACTTGGGGATAAAAGCATCTATGCACTTGTTCCAAGAATCAATACTATTTTTAGGCAAAGACAAAAACCAAACTTTAGCACGATCTCTAAGTGAAAACGGAAATAACTTCAATTTAACAATATCATTATCCGTATCTTTCTTCTTTTGCATATCACACAAATCAACCAAGGTGTTTAGATGAGTAGCGACATCTTCACTAGGAAGGCCGGCGAATTGATCTTTCATAACAAGATTCAGCAAAGCAGAATTGATTTCACAAGACTCAACATCATTAAGAGGAGCAATCGGAGTACTAAGGAAATCACTATTATTGGTATTCGAGAAATCACACAATTTGGTATTATCTTGCGCCATGGCAACAAGTAATCCAACACACAAGCAATCAGAAAAAGGCAAGCGAAAAGAGAGGAGGAGATTGGGAAAGAGAGGGCGAATAAAACGGCAAGGGTAAAGTGGGGGAGAGGAAAACGAGAGGCAAATGGCGAATAATGTAAATGTGAGGGAAATGAGTTTGTGATGGGTACTTGGTATGTCTTGACTTGAGCGAAGACCTCCCCGGCAACGGCGCCAGAAATCCTTCTTGCTACGTCTTGAGCTTGCGTTGGTTTTCCTTGAAGAGGAAAGGGTGATGCATCAATAGTAGCGTAAGTATTTCCCTCAGTTTTTGAGAACCAAGGTATCAATCAAGTAGGAGGCTCCTCAAAAGTCCCACGCACCTACACAAACAAACAAAGAACTCGCAACCAATGCAATAAAGGGGTTGTCAATCCCTTCAGGTCCACTTGCGAAAGTGAGATCTAATAGAGATAGTATGATAAGATAAATATATTTTTGGTATTTTATAATATAGATGAAAAAAGTAAAGATGCGTAGATTGGAAGCAAATATGATAAGAGATAGACCCCGGGGCCATAGGTTTCGCTAGTGGCTTCTCTCAAGATAGCATAAGTATTACGGTGGGTGAACAAATTACTGTCGAGCAATTGATAGAAAAGCGAATAATTATGAGATTATCTAGGCATGATCATGTATATAGGCATCGCGTCCGTGACAAGTAGACCGACTCCTGCCTGCATCTACTACTATTACTCCACACATCGACCGACTCCTGCCTGCATCTAGAGTATTAAGTTCATAAGAACAGAGTAACGCCTTAAGCAAGATGACATGATGTAGAGGGATAAACTCATGCAATATGATATAAACCCCATCTTTTTATCCTCGATGGAAACAATACAATACGTGCCTTGCAACCCTTTCTATCACTGGGTAAGGACACCGGAAGATTGAACCCAAAGCTAAGCACTTCTCCCATGGCAAGAAAGATCAATCTAGTAGGCCAAACCAAACTGATAATTCGAAGAGACTTGCAAAGATAACTCAATCATACATAAAAGAATTCAGAGGAGATTCAAATATTTCTCATAGATAAACTTGATCATAAACCCACAATTCATCGGATCTCGACAAACACACCGCAAAAAGAGTTTACATCGAATAGATCTCCACAAGAGAGGGGGAGAACATTGTATTGAGATCCAAAAAGAGAGAAGAAGCCATCTAGCTAATAACTATGGACCCGAAGGTCTATGGTAAACTACTCACAACTCATCGGAGGGGCTATGGTGTTGATGTAGAAGCCCTCCATGGTCGATCCCCCCTCCGGCAGAACACCGGCGAAGGCTCCAAGATGGGATCTCGTGGATACAGAAGGTTACGGTGGTGGAAATTGTGTTTCGTTGGCTCCCTGGATGTTTTCGGGGTACGTAGGCTTATATAGGAGGAAGAAGTACGTCGGTGGCCGCCCGAGGGGCCCACGAGACAGGGGGGCGCGCCCTGTAGGGGTGGGCGCGCCCTACCCTCTCGTGGCTGCCTCGGCTCACTCCAAGTCCTCTGGATCACATTCGTTCCAAAAATCACGCTCCCGAAGGTTTCATTCTATTTGGACTCCGTTTGATCTTCCTTTTCTTTGAAATACTAAAATAGGCAACAAACAACAATACAGCCCGGGCCTCCGGTTAGTAGGTTAGTCCCAAAAATGATATAAATGTGTAAAATAAAGCCCATAAACATCCAAAAGGGGTAATATAATAGCATGGAACAATAAAAAATTATAGATACGTTGGAGACGTATCACGTTGATGGATGCATCTTTCTTCTTGCCTCCTGTAACTACCACTGCGATGGCATCATCGTGGCATTAATTCTTATTGTGCTATTGCATTCTTGTTCTAGTAAATAATGGCATGTGCAATCCCTTTGCTTAATTATATGCATCACTATAACTAGTACTCCATTCGTCAATTTATAAGTTGTGCTTACCTTTTCCATCAACTTCGTGCAACGCGCGGGAATCTTGCTAGAAACACTAGAACATGTTGGACCGCATGTGAGCAAACCTACGATGCGCCAACCTAGCTACTACGTACCCTGCTTATCTGGGGGAAATAGCCCCGCCCTAGCGTTTCCAATCCTTATTTCTATCTATCGATCATGCCAAGGAGCAGAACTAAATGTTACAATTTATACATGTTTCTCTACTCCTACTCCTATAAAATGCTCAGTTAGTGATGGTGGTGTGTCTGCCATCCGTCGTTTCTGACCATTAGATCTGCATTTAATGGCTGTGACGTAAGTTGTGGCATTTTTGCAACAATAGCCCACTTCTCTGCTCCAATTTGCAGAAAACCCCTTATTATCTTGAAAGCAACCACATCCCTCCCTCACCTCATCAAAATAGCGTGAGAAATATATTTTGAGTGAAGAGTAATATATTAGGAGTATATCAAAACAAGAGTGATTTCTTTAAAAGTTTGTGAACAAGTACTACTATTCTACTACTTTGGATCTGTCGCAACGCACGGGCACATTGCTACTAAAAGGAAAAGGCCTGCCGCGTTTGCGTCGCACCCCCACACGCCTGGGAATCGAGAGTACTCCACGGCCCATCCGACACGCCACATAGCTTAGGGAAGGCATGTTGCCTAGCATTTTCACTTTTATGTGGGACCGCCATTGAGCAAACCGACTATTGGCAAACCGCACCCCGCCTACCACCGAGTTGGAAAATAGAAACGAGGGGAAGATCTAGCGGTAGCGCGGAAGCCAAGAAATTTGGTGTCAATTGGGGCTTGTTGATAGAGTAGGAGCATTCCGTACTACTACTCCTACTAGTACCAAGTTTGTACTATACAACTAGTACTACCACTATACAACTAGGTACGTGCACGACACAACATCGTAGGAACAAAAAACGGGAAGATCTTGTTTTGGGTGATTTATCTTTTTTCGGTCAACGTAGTATGAATAATATGATGTGGGGGCACCCATGAACCTTATGTGGCTTGGTTGCATGGCTATGAAAGGTTAGAGAAAAATAAATAGATAATGTGTTTAGAGTGCACTCCACTAAATAGATATACTTTGGATCCATTGCAACGCACGGGCCGGCACATCTATATCTATACCCCTATATAGTGTGTGAACAACTTGGAAAGTTGGTCATTGGATGAAGCCAATCCGATGGTACAAAGATGGAAAATCCGAGCACTACTGGCCGTTGGATATCATCTACATTCCACCAGATTCTGCCACATGTAGAATTTAGAAGACTCCATGGTTGAACTTAGGGTCTGTTTGATTCATGACTAACTTTTCCACAACTAAGCTTAGGCAAAGTGTGGCTGCCACAAGAAGTGTGGCTAATAAAATGGCCACCACAAGTGTGGCAAGATTTGGCAAGAAGTTGAGTATATGACATGTGGACCATGTAGCTAGAAAAGTGTGGCAAGCCACAAGTGTGGCAATGAACCAAACACATGCCTAAGATATTGTGGCACGCGTAAGCTTAGGCATGGGAACCTTAGGCTGCAAACCAAATAGGCCCTTAAGCATAATGCACAAACCACCAGAATCTCATGCGTGCAATGCACGTGTACCTTACTAGTTGGTAGTAGTAAGAAACAAATTCCGAATTTGGCACGAGCTCGTACTGCGGCAGCACAATACACTACAAAAAAAATACACTTTCGTGATGATACATGTTTGTCATAGTAGGCCACGTTTTCTGTCATGCATGTACATCCATGACGATTTTATGACAGAATCGAGATAGTCATACCTGTGCTATCGTAGAAGTGTTCCATGACATTACCAAAATTATCATCACGGAAGTGTCCACTTCCATGATGATAAATTGCGCGTCACAGAAGTGCTTTCGTCAAGGGTGACTGACACGTGGCATGCACCGTAACGGAACGCTGTTAAGCTATCGAGTCCGATTTTGGATCTGATAACCCGTTAACAGCCCCGACCAATGGGGATTTTCCATGTGTAAAATCATCATTGGCTGGAGGAAACACATGTCGGCTCACCGTTGGGACAAATGTTGGCGCCTATGATACGTTGACACGTGGCACGGCCCAACAGAGGCCCATTCCTGTGAAAAGGCCGGCCCGTTTGACTTGGTCAAAAGGTGGCGGGCCGGCCCACGGAAAGCCTGTTAACGGCTTGTTCGCACATAGCCCATTTATAGCCCACTAACCCAGGGCCGTTACGACCTATCCAAATTAGGCCCAGTAGCGTCATCTGGGCCGTCCAATATAATTCCAACCTGTTTTAACTTTTGGCCCATGTATGGCCCATGACGTCTTTCGTCCCATATGAGGCGCTTTGTAACTCTTGGCCCATTAATGACCCGTGGTGAAACTGGCCCGTTATGAATAGTGTATCACTTTATACCCTTTAATGGCCCGTGGTGAAACTAGCCCGTAATGAATAGTGTGTCACTTTATACCCATTAACGGCCTGTTATTCCGTTGGGCCGTTTCCAGCCCATGTTATCTTTCGACCTTCTCAGGGCCCATTTATTCTTGGGCCCATTTCCAGCATTTGTTTACTTACGTCCCGTTACTGTCATTTTCTGCTTGTGGGCCAAATTCAGCCCGTGGTTACAGTCGGCCCATTTGTGGCCCATTAATACATTGGGCCATTTTCATAGCGTCATCAAATACGGCCGATTAATGACGACCCATTATGGTCGGTGTTGGTGTCAAAACCGGCGGATCTCGGGTAGGGGGTCCCGAACTGTGCGTCTAGGCGGATGGTAACAGGAGACAAGGGACACGATGTTTTTACCCAGGTTCGGGCCCTCTCGATGGAGGTAAAACTGTACTCCTGCTTGATTAATATTGTTGATATGGGTAGTACAAGAGTTGATCTACCACGAGATCAGAGAGGCTAAACCCTAGAAGCTAGCCTATGGTATGATTGTCGTTCATCCTACGGACTAAAACTCTCCGGTTTATATAGACACCAGAGAGGGCTAGGGTTACACAGAGTCGGTTACATTGGGAGGAGATCTTCATATCGCATCGCCAAGCTTGGCTTCCACGCCAAGGAAAGTCCTATCCGGACACGGTACGAAGTCTTCAATCTTGTATCTTCATAGTCCGGGAGTCCGGCCAAAGGTCATAGTCCGGCCATCCGGACACCCCTTAATCCAGGACTCCCTCAGTAGCCCCTGAACCAGGCTTCAATGACGACGAGTCCGGCGCGCAAATTTGTCTTCGGCATTGCAAGGCGGGTTCCTCCTCCGAATACCTCATAGAAGATGTTGAACACAAGGATAGTGTCCGGCTCTGCAAAATAAGTTCCACATACCACCGTAGAGAGAATAATATTTACACAAATCTAATCTGCTAACGTATTCCGTAGTGTGACATCACGCTACGTCCAAGCCTTTATTCGAATCGTTTTACTGTTCCACCTCAGCACATTTAGCGAGGCGGTTTCCTTGGCACGTCTTGTCAAAGCAGAGATCATGTCCCCTTATTCCGGGATTCTCATCAATACGAGCGTGGGTAACCCAACCGTGCCATTGGTATGACTTCTTAATTGAAAGTGAGTCCCAAACGGTCACGGGGAGGGCTCTTGGTATTCAACCTCTTTATAAAGAGAACAAGGCTCGACTCCTTTCTTTCAATCCAATCAAATCCGCCCCTCGCCTCGAGTTCCAACACCCAAAGCTCCAGATTCAGGCGCTTCGGACCTTCGATGATGTCTGGCTCCGACCTCCAAGGCCGGTGGATGCCTTCCTCCGTTACGGAAGAAGACGTGCAAAAGCTGAGAGATGCCGGGTATCTAACAGGCGAAATCTCGCATAGGCTGCCTGCTCAAGGGCAGGCTATTCCCACTCCCCAGCCCGATGAGAGTGTGGTGTTCACATCTCACTTCCATCGGGGGCTAGGCTTCCCGATTGATCCCTTCGTGAGGTGGCTCATGTTTTATTACGGGCTGGAATTTCACGACTTAGCTCCGGAGTCCATCCTCCAAATATCATCATTCATTGTCGTGTGTGAGGCCTTCCTCCATATTACTCCTCACTTCGGACTGTGGCTTAAACCCTTCTAGGTAGAACCGAAGATGATCGAGAGGCAGCACGCTGAGTGCGGAGGGGCTATTATAAGCAAGATTGTCGACGCTCCATGGCCCGAGGGCTCTTTCAAGAGGAGTTCGGCTTATGGCGACGGGACTGGTTTTACATCAGAGCCCCCAGGGGCACCACATGGGTGGCGCCACCTGCTTTTCGCTCGGGTCCCCCACCACGGCTAGCGTCATGGGTCAATAAAGGGCTGAACTGGGGGCCGTCCAAGGACATGCCCTTGCCGCAGGGCCGCATTCAAGATCTCCTAGAAAGAGATATCAATCTGGCGGTAGTGGCGCAGGTTATGCTGATTCGCCGCATACTGCCCTGCAAACGTCGCCCCCTCCGCCTGTGGGAATTTAATCCGGAAGGACCGCGAGCCCTCCAACACTTTATGGGCACGATGCCCGTGGAGATGTACAAATTATTCTTCGGATCACAAGCAATGTGTCCGAACTTGTCCGAGGATGCAGGTCTGAGCTGCAATCGCCCGGACACTCAAGTAAGTAGCCCTGTACCCAGACAATCTATCCGTACATTTATCATAACACTGCCCTTAAAAGAGCTGTCCTTCAAACGGGAGTGGATAGCGAAAGCAAAGCTTATCAGGTGTCCGGCCCCCCTCCCTGAGACTACGCCGGATCCCGTGTTGACCAGGATGCTGGAGATTGCGCCTTTGGAAGAAGGCGAAGAGGGGAACAAAGAAGCTACCGCCTCCGTGAAGGAAGCTATCAGGAAAGGAGGAATCGAGAATTCCTCTATCCAGGGAAAGAAGAGGACCGCCTCTGAAGACCCGGAGGCGATGGCCTCAAAGCGGGGGAAGAAATCTTCGTCAGAGGGTCGGCGCCGGAGGGTGCTCCGGCCGCATTGTGCCCCCAAGGGGATCAGCTCTCCAACAAGCCGTAAGTAAAGAGGGGGTTTTAAAATGAGTGATATCCCTGTTTTCTTTCTGAGGAAGATAACCAAAATTTTACCTTGCAGTTCGGATCTCAACCCTTCTCAGCAGAGCTCATCTTCAGGGGATCTCTGTCCAGAGATGATGGAGAGCGAAACGCCTCCCCCAGCTGTACCATCTTGCAAGGCTGGCGACCCCGAGGTGTTGTCTCGGAGGATTTCTCCAAATCCGGACTTTGAAAAAGGTCCTCGGGCTAGTCCGACAGCTTTAGGTGCACGGTCGGAGGGGCTACAGGATCTGCTCGGGCGAGCGTCTATCTCAGAAGAACACCGTGTGTTGATGAACACGGTGATTAGAAGGATTTCATCCGCAGAAAGCGGATTGTACGAGGCAGCCAGGAGTTTACTGACAGGTTTTGAGGTACGCGAAAAGATGTACCTTTTGACAGAGCCGCATATATAAAATGCGCCCTGTATAAATAGTAGCCCCTGAGACTCTGTGTGTTGTCAAAAATGACGGCGCACAGAGGATCACAATCCCAGGTATAATATGTCGCCTTTCCTATGTAGGTGGCGAGGCGTTCGGTGGCTAGCCGGACTGATGAATATGCCGAGCTAAAGCGGCAACTTGACGTAGCAGATGCCGACATCGCGCTTGTAAATGAGCGGCTAGACGAGGCACAAGGTATGTAATGTCTCCAGAGACATCTGACAAGAGGAGCTTGATGCTCGTGCCTTATAACATATGTTCTTAATGCAGATGGTGCCGCTTCCGTGGAGAACCTTCGGGCGAAACTTGCCCGAGCGAAGGAGCAAACGAGGAAGAGTGATGCGGCTGCCATTAAAGCGGCTGAAGAGCTAAAAGCCGAACAGGCTGCTCACTGCCAGAGCAAGAAAGAAATGGCCGAGATGGCTGTAAAATGGAAGGATGCTACCGACCATTGTAAGCTTCGTGAAGAAGAAGATAGGGTGGCACAGAAGGACCTAGAAAAGGTCACTGTCGAGGCCAAGGACACTCGCTCAGCAATGAGAGCTATGAAGGAGGAGCTACGTCAGGCCGGAGATATCGCGGCTGGAAAGCCCTATATGCTGCGGATGAAGTTCAGGGATCCTAAGTATGCTCCGTTGGACCAGAAGTGGAGTGCGGCGAACACTTATCTGGATTTGGCGGCAAGTGCCGCGGACGCGACCGAACACTTCCGGGGTCTGGATGACCATAAATTGGAAGAACTATTTTGGTCGCAGTTCCATAATCCAGAGCGCCCACTTTCGGTGTCCGACCGTTTGGCCGCTTGGGCGGAGCTGAACAGGTTGTCCGGACTCGCTATGAGGTACGTCGCGAGTCGTATGTGGCTGGAAGAGCCAGAGCCGAAGAGTTATTTTAGCTTGGTGCAGCAGTTCCTTGGCTCGGTGCCGCATGCTGATGCAATGAAGAGGTCAGCGTGCATAGAGGGTGCATAGATGGCTCTTTCCCATGTCAAGACATACTGGGCGGATATGAAGGCCAGTGTTGTTGCATCCCGGGATTCGGACGAAAGCCGAGTACCTGCCAAGCACTACTTTGAGGAAGTTCTTGAGGGCGCTCGTTTAGTAGAGACGCAGTGCTCGAAGGATGTCGTGTTCGAATAACACGTGCTATTGTAAAACAATATTTTGATAGGATGTAAAAGCTTTTTATATTTGTGCTTTCAAGAATCATAATGCCTCCTGTGCGGCCGTTAATGTATATGTGTATATAACCTGAAAGATGGAAGTCGTTGGCTTTAGCCCCCACGCATATAATGCGGGGGTGTTCGCAAAAGGCGCCTTTTCACACTTGATCCAACGTCTTGGTCCTATAAAGGAGGTGATAGCGCAGTGAACTAGGCAACCGGACTATAATGCTTTATCACTTTCACTTAGCCATATGAGTTTAACAGTGGGGCTACTGAATAGCCCCTAGGGGTACCGCGCTCGCCCGAATTCGGGGCGCGTGTGTGCCTGACCGGGAAACGACCCTTCGCTAATGCGGAGGAATCCTAAAGATTCCGGCAGGTCATTGAGTGGTTGACCAGTCTCTCGCTAGATCATGACAGTCAGTTTTCGGCTTTCTCTACTGAGGTGCTCGCCTGGCGAACCGGGGCACAATCGCAGTAGTTCTCCTGGTGCCGTCTTAGCCGATAGAGCGGAACGTAAGGCAGAAAAACACAGGAGCCGGGCAAACCAAACATTTGACCAAAGACATGATTCGTAGCTGATGCATATAAGGCCAAACTCGCGACGCCGAACACTCCCTAAGGTATTCGGTCTTTATGAAGACGGGCCGAACAAAAGCCCTTGGTAAAAAAGCCCCTGGTGTCCAGGTACATGCAAAATTCTGGTGTGGCCACATGCCAAGACGCCAGCCTCCTCCTTGGTTATAGCAAAAACCGGGGGATGTTATCAACAAGAGATAGTAAAAAAGGTTTATGCAGAGTCTTAATCTAAAAAGAATCCTTGAAACGGGTCCCTGCTGCACGTCCGCGCCTGTGTCTCCATTGTGCCGTATCCTGGACGGGTGTAGCACGGCGTTTGTCTGCTAAAGAGAGGAACTTAGTGGAAAATCAATCGTGCGAGAAATCTATGTTAAAATAAACAAAGCATAATACAAAAACATGGGTATGATTGAGCTTTATTGTCACGCGGAGAAATCTATTGTTTGTACAGGGTTATGCGGCTATGAAGCCTTTGTATGTTTACGCTGGATTCGTTGAGCCATGTCCGGGGTCTTTAACGACCTTTGTAGGTGCTCTGAGTAGTAAAGCTGGGTAAGTGTGTGGCTGTCAAGGTAGCCGCAACATCCTATGTGCTCGGGGAACACTTGATATTTCCCTTTAATGAGATGATGCCTCGTGGACTGGGCATTTTGAGTGTAAGGGATGCATAATGTGGTATTGCATTAAAGCGGGCGAAAGCTTCTCATCCCAGTAGCGCTTGGTAGCGAATATGAATGGGGCGATGTGGAAGGTTAGCATTTCGCTTTGGAAGTTGT
>NC_041385.1:321255562-321288771 GCF_002162155.2 Triticum dicoccoides | reverse complement strand
GGGGCGAACATAACTTCTAACGAGAGGGAACCCATACAATGGGTATCTGGGCCCAGCGTGACCCCTTTAAAGGAAGTGTTGCCATGGCGGATTATTGCTGGGTTTAACCCCATCTTGCGGATTGTGTCCTGATATAGTAAGTTTAGGTCACTGCCACCGTCCACTAGGACTTGTGTAAAGTGGAGTCCGTCAATTATCGGACATAAGACCAAGGTAGTCCGGCCTGCGTTCCGGATACCTCTAGAGTAATCCTGATTGTCAAAGGTGATTGGTTGTAACAACCAGTGGCTGGGTTCCTCTAGGATAGGCCGTATGCCGCGTATCTCCGTAGGCTTTTTCCGATCTATTTTTTCCTTTTGTCACATGAAGTGAATTTACTGTTTTGACTTCTTGTGGGAACTTCTTTTGTTCTCCGGTGTTCTTCTTGTGGGATTCGCCGTCATCCTCGCTTGGTATGTCGAGCCCCATGTGTTCGGCGTTGAGTTTGCCGGATTGCTTGAAGACCCAACAATCTCTGTGGGTATGGTTTGCCGGCCTCCCGGGGGTACTGTGGATTTGACATATTTTGTCCAAGATTTTGTTGAGGTTAGATAACTCGTCACTGTCATCTTTGGGAGGCGGCTTTTTCCGATTTTGCCAAGAGCTTTTGAATCTGGCATTGACTGCCGTGCTCATCGGGCTGTTATCCTTGATCCGGCGCTGTTCTTTGTTACGGTGCGGTTTCCCGTTTCCATCTCTGAGTTCGGATGTACTTGGGTCGCTGGTGCTGCTTCTTGCCAACCAACTATCCTCTCCTGCGCAAAAGCGGGTCATGAGGCTTGTCAATGCGGCCATTGTTCTTGGCTTTTCTTGGCCGAGGTGTCTGGCGAGCCATTCGTCTCGGACGCTATGTATGAAAGCTGCTAGGGCTTCAGCGTCCGGACAGTCGACTATCTGATTCTTTTTGGTAAGAAATCTGTTCCAGAGTTTCCGGACCGACTCTTCGGTTTGTTGAGTTATATGACTCAGGTCGTCTGCATCCGGAGGTCGGACATAGGTCCCTTGAAAATTTGCCCGAAAAGCATCCTCGAGCTCTTCCCAACTTCCTATAGTGTTTTTGGGAAGGCTTTTAAGCCAATGCCGGGCTGGCCCTTTGAGCTTGAGGGGTAAGTATTTGATGGCGTGGAGGTCATCTCCTCTAGCCATGTGTATTGGAGGATATAATCCTCAATCTAGACACCAGGGTCTGTTGTTCCCTCGTATGCCTCTATGTGTACGGGCTAGAATCCCGCTGGAAATTCATGGTCCAGTACCTCATCGGTGAAGCATAGGGGATGTGCGGCGCCCCTGTATTTGGGTGTGCCGCGATGTTCGGATATTTGTTGCGTTGCATTGCTTACTAGAGCTTGCTTTCTTGGCCCATAGATAGATCTAGTTGGGCCATATATTTGATGCGAATCCTTGTGCGGATCGCGTGCCGGATTGAGTGCGGGGCCCTTTTTCACTCGATGTCGGTCATTGGGTCGTCTATCCGACCTGGTGGATTCCTTGTTTTTTGACTGTGGGGGCTCTAAGGCCTCCTCATCAAATTCCGGTAGTAATTTTCGCTTCGGATAGCTCTTTGTGTGGTGACTGTCGCCGTACTTGTGTGCGGTGTTGAGTACTTTACCCCATCTGATTCTGAGTGCATCTTCTGCTGTTTTGAGCTTTCGCTTCTGCTTTTTCAGGCTACGCGCAGTGGCGACGAGCCTTTGGTGGAGGTTCTTCTGCTCCAGCGACTTGTTCGGTGTGAGGTCGTCCGGACTATTATCTTCGGCGGGGACGGATTGTTCGGTTTGTTTATCCAAGTTGCCCTGTTCGGACGGTTGCTCGACGGCATGTTCGTCGTCCGTCGGTTCGCCCTACTCTATGGCTGGGTCTCTGTCGAGGTGGGGTTTGGCGCGGCGCTTACGCCGCCGTTTTGATTGCTTTTCTAGGGAACGATCCCTTGTTGTGCCCTTTTGATCCTCGTCGTCGTTTCTTTTAGGTGTGTCCACCATGCATACATCGTGTGATGAGGTGGTTATCCAGTGCCCTATGGGCGCTGGTTCTTGTTCGTCTCCTTCATCGACGTCCATACCGTCGATGTCTTCGGAGTCGAAGTCGAGCCTGTTGGTTAAATCATCGACAGTGGCTACGAAGTGAGTGGTGGGTGGGTTTCGAATTTCTTCGTCGTCCGCATCCCAACCTTGCTGGCCATAGTCCGGCCAGGGCTCTCCTGACAAAGAGAGAGACTTTAGTGAATTCAGGATGTCGCCAAAGGGCGAGTGCTGAAAGACGTCCGCGGCGGTGAACTCCATGATCGGAGCCCAATTGGGCTCGATCGGAAGGGGTGCGGAAGATTCGGAGTCCGGAAAGGAGTCCGGCACCTTGGAGTCACAAGCCTCACAAAGGACTAGGCTGGTGTTCGGCTCGATCGCCATAGAGATTGCAGCTCCCGGGGCGGCATCCAAACGTCCGTCCCCGACTGGTGCGGTCGGCTCCGAGCTAGGGGTCGGAGCGGACACCTGAGCAGCGCTCTGGGCGCTGTCCGGCGGTAGAGCTAGATCATGCCCGTTGTGATAGTGTGGCGCGCTCAGCCGTGGCTCGAATTCGTCAAGATCAAGTCCCCGCGGATGTCAGCCGTGTAGTTTAAACTTCCAAATCTGACCTGACGGCCAGGGGCGTAGCTTTCGATCTGCTCCAGATGGCCAAGCGAATTGGCCCGCAGTGCGAAGCCGCCGAACACGAAGATCTGTCCGGGGAGAAAAGTCTCACCCTGGACCACGTCGTGGTTGATGATCGAAGAAGCCATCGGGCCTAAAGGTGACGACATAGAGGAACTCTCAATGAAAGCACCAATGTCGGTGTCAAAACCGGCGGATCTTGGGTAGGGGGTCCCGAACTGTGCATCTAGGTGGATGGTAACAGGAGACAAGGGACATGATGTTTTTACCCAGGTTCGGGCCCTCTCGATGGAGGTAAAACCGTACTCCTGCTTGATTAATATTGATGATATGAGTAGTACAAGAGTTGATCTACCACGAGATCAGAGAGGCTAAACCCTAGAAGCTAGCCTATGGTATGATTGTCGTTCGTCCTATGGACTAAAACTCTCCGGTTTATATGGACACCGGAGAGGGCTAGGGTTACACAGAGTCGTTACAATGGGAGGAGATCTTCATATCGCATCGCTAAGCTTGCCTTCCACGCCAAGGAAAGTCCTATCCGGACACGGGACGAAGTCTTCAATCTTGTATCTTCATAGTCCGGGAGTCCGGCCAAAGGTCATAGTCCGGCCATCCGGACACCCCCTAATCCAGGACTCCCTCAGTCGGCCCATGAACGGATGATTCCAACTCTAGCCTGTTTACGGCCATAATGTTGTCTGATATTGGCCCATGTTTGCTAACCGATGATACGGCCCGTAGAAGGCCCATTGATGATACGACCCGTAGAAGGCTCATTGATGATACGGCCCGTAGAAGGCCCATTGTGTCTACTACCCGTATAAGGCCCATTGTTTCTACGCCCCGTAGAAGGACCATTGTTTCTACGGCCCTTGAAGGCCCATTGTTTCTACGGCCCGTAGGAGGGCCATGGTAACTACATTAAATATGTAGCCCATGGTTATTGTGGCCTAGTTTTAAAAAATAGGTTGTTGCGGCCACTAGCAAACCGCGGAAAAAGAACTGCACTGACTACAAGCAAAGAAATAAACAAGACAATAAGGAATTAAATAAGCAAGCAACTTACGCTAGGTATCACGACTATTAGACATATTACATCCACTGGGCATCAAAGTTCGCCACCAATGCAAATATAGGGAATAAAGCAGCATATAAGCGCCGCAGCAAAACAAGTCCAGAACTGAAATCACTTCAGAAGAGCTCAAGAAGCAATATCCTAGGTACCCATAATGCTGGCAAGATGCTTAGCAAGCTTATTAACTTTCTCTTGTTTGGCGCTTAAATCCTCTAGAACTTGCCGTTGCACCAGAAAGTGTGCATCTGAATTCTCCAGGGACTTCCTCACTCCTTCGGCTTCCTGTCACATAACATCTGATCGATGTCTTTCAACTTGAAGTTGAGACTCAAGAAGCCGAACTGATTCATGCAACGAGTTCGAAGAGCTGGTGCCAGCAGTAGTAGCCAGTAACTCGAACACTACATCAAGACAGGACTTTGGGGTTGTCTTAGTGTCTTCAATATAGTTTTTATCAGCTTTCTTGGAGACCAACAGGGATGTCTCGCTATCTTGAACCTTATCTGCATTACTTCCTTTACCATTGCATAACGGGGTACTCTTCTCCAATATTTTATCCATGTTCTAAAAGAGAAACAAACAAACACATCATAGGTTTACAATGTAGTATATGAAACTCATTTTGGTAAACCAGTTTAGTAGTAAGGTGGACAGGATAACAACATGAAACAAACATATATCTATGTAGTATGGTCACTGTATGGTCTATATCATTCTAGTTTATGTTGCCAAATCAAGATATATAGATATAGTTCGAATCATATCTATTTAAGACAAAGCAGCATCAACAGAATATAAGTATGGGAAACTACACAGCAATAACAACACTTGTAATGTGCATGGCATGAGAACATAACTGTTTATTCAATTGAAACTGAAATCAACATAGAGCAAGTTACAACAGCAAACACGTTAAAGAAACATGTTTAAAACATACCTGTTGTGCCATTGGAGTTTCAATTGCATCCTTCAAATTTGAAATTAGTTGGTATGAGTAAATACAGTGATGCAAGAGAAAAGTAGTATGAACCATAGCTACGGAACCTGACCCGAGAACAATTCTTCTTCTGCTTTAAGCATTGACTTGGGGTTCGGAGTGGTGGTCCTCGTGCTTTGGGCATTGCAGTTGCCTTACTAACTGCTCGTGTTTGGGTGCTCTATGGTGGAGACGGTGCTGTGTCAATGGGAACTGGGTTACTATCTGCTGGGGTTGGGGTTAGAAGTGGTGTAGCTGGTTCTCTGTCCAACTGGGTAGGGGTACAATCTGCATGAGTCTGGGTTATGTGTGGTGGGGCTGGTTCTTGGGCAAGTACAACCATGGTTCTATCTGCATCGACAGGTAGCACAATCTTTTCTGAAGACCGTGTTTTTACTCCCACAGATATTGCCATCACACCCTCCAATTGAAATGGCTGACAAACAAGAAAAGTAATTGAATGTACATACATTGTAAGATGGACATGTGCAATGGATAGTAGGGAAGAAAACAGGGCATGAAATAATTCACATTTATGTTGTCTAACCAAACAGAATAGCAGGACATAATTTCACATATATGATGGCTAATTAAATAGGATAGCATGACACAATTTCACATGTATGATGGCTAACTAAACAAGATAGAATGACATACTTCAAAATATGATGACTATGTAAACAGGATGACTTTATATGACTATACGATGTGTCTATTAAAGTGGTTGGCAATCCATAAATCACAAACATGCCGTTGATGGAAACATGATGTCATGATATAATTCACGGATAGAATGACATAATTTAAAATATGATGACTATGTAAATAGGATGAGATGATATAACTATATTATGTCTTTAGAAAATGGGTTGGCATGCCATAATTCAGATACATGCTGTCTATGTAAACATCATGGCATGATATAATTCAAAAATATGATTTATATACTAAGGAAGTGTGCAGAGGGAAATCATATATATATGATGTGTCAACTAAGGAGATGACATTCAATATTGTGTATATGATGTAAAAACTAAGCATTGCAATGCAACATATGCATGATATGAGTAATATAACCCTACCAAGTTTGAGCATACACCTCAGGGGGATAATAGGACTGGTCATCTGCCTCTGAATCCTCCTTTGAAGAGCTATCTGTAACCAGCAAGATATCTGCTTCAGCAGGTAGCATTGTCTGCTCTGAAGAACTTGTTTTCACTCCAGGTTTCTCCGTCACTAATTCAAATGGCTGATGCACAGGAAGTGCAGTTGAATATACAAACACTGTAGACAAAAGCAATGAGAAATACAAAAAAGGACGACATGATATAATTCACATATATGACGCTTGGCTAAACATCATGGCATTGCATAATTCACATATATAATGCCTTGCAACAAGATAACATTGCGTAATTCACATATATAATGTCTTGCAACAAGATGGCATTGCATAATTCACATATATGTTCATTAAACACTAAACAGGTGGCATTCACACAAAGCATGTCTAAACTAAGCAAATGACATAGCAATGCAAGATACCATACACACGATATGAGCAACATAACCCTGCCAAGTTAGAGCATGCACCTTAGGGGGAAATAGGACTGGTCATCTGTCTCTGAATCCTCCTCTGAGGAGCTATCTGTAACCAGCAAGACATGCGCTTCGTCAGATAGCATTGTTTGCTCTGAAGACCTTGTTTCCACTCCAGATTTTTCCATGACCGTGCTGAATGGCTGATGCACAAGAAGAGTAATTGAATGTACTAAAATTGTTGACAAATTTAACACATAATAAAAAAATGATGGCATGATATAATTCACATATAAGATGACTGGCTAACCAAGGTGGCATTGAAAAATTCACATATATGATGCCTGGATAAACAAGATGGCATTGCATGATTCACATATACGTTAAAGAAACTAAACAGATGGCATTGACACAAAGCATGTCTAAACTAAGCAAATGACATCTTTGATGTATACAGTAAGCAATGCAAGGCACCATATGCATGATATTACCAACATCAGCATGCCAAGTTAGAGCGAAGACATCATGGGGTAAATAGGAGTGGTCTTCTCTTTCCGAATCCCCCTAAGAATAGTTATCTTCCTCTTGATTACGATCCGAAGTGGTTGGAGGGGGGGCTGCCTTTGCGCCCACCATGGAGCGACGTCTGCATGAAATATTATTGCCACGCAAGGCTCGTCTATTTTGCTCTACATGATCAGTTCCATTGTGTACAATAATTGACATGCATAGGAATAAAACATAGTGAGATAATGTCAGGAGTGCATGCACAAATCTAGAGTGATGGTAGCAAACTGTGGATAGACCCAAAACCAATGATAGCAGGCAGATAATAGATTTAGTTAAAAAATATAGATAATGGCTCCTTTAAGTTTGTTTGCACCCAACATGAAACTCATAGTAGACACCCGAGATTAACCAGATAGTAGATAGATAGTACTGATTGCTACCCCAATATGTACCCCACAACCATTTAAAAACTCAAGTTTCAGCATTGGTTTGGACCTAACTCAGAGTCTAATAGGTGAATACGATGATAATGTAGCATGTCATCATATTAAGCGATGCATAACGTAAGCAGACACGGAAGAGTGCGACCTCTCTTGCGGACCCGTGTAGTCCTCAAGGTCATCTGCTCAGTTGATGATGGCAATGCAGTTGTCGTGGCTGCCGGCGGCGGGGAAGAAGATCTAAGGCGGCGAAAGACAGTCTGGAGAGCAGATCCCTGTTGTGGTGAACCCTTCCGTCGTTGGAGCAGTTGAGCTGGGGTGGAACATATCGCTGCAGGAGCAGGACAAACCACACAAGGTTTTCTTCGACACATATCTGTAATAGAAGTAATTGTGTAAGGGCTTGTTTGAATTTGAGGATTCTAACAATGCACGGATAGAAAATAGACAAGAATAGGATAGGAATGCACGTGCAAAACAGAGAATTTAAAAACACAGGATTTCTGCCAATCTGGGTGTTTGATTCAGAAGAATTGGAAGATCACAGGATGCAAAGAAGCATGGTGAGATTAAGTCAAACCACAAGAAAATGTACGGTTATAATGCTATTATGCTACTATCTCTTAGTATTGTGCTTCATGAATAGGAATATGAAAAGGAGGACAAGTGGAAATTAGAATTCCTACGGTTTTGCTTTCAAGGAGACACTAAAGGAACAAATGCTACAGTTTTCCTTTGCTCCATTCCTTCAAACCAAAAGCATGAAAAGTAGTACCATAGGAAACTTTCCAATTCCTATGTTTTTCATTCACTTTTCCTTTCAAGCACTAGTGATTCTACTAGGCAGGCTTGAGCAAGGAAAAGCCTACACTAAAAAAATGTTTTTGTGCTACTTCTATTACTTTGGACCCAGGCCATTGGCCTACTAGCTCAACTCCCAGGACCATCGACAAATGCACAGCTCAAACGCGCAGAGATAAATAATGATGCCGTTCAAGAGAGTCCATCATGGATAGCTAAGTTGCCTGGTACCTCACTACTTGTCATATAGTAGGATAAAATAATCGTATTTCATGTTACTACGTGTGCTCAGTGGACAATATATATAACATGTAGAGTAAAAAAGAGATGCAGCAAGTGTACAACCTCTTTGGCGAGTCCATGTCAATCTCAGCATGATTGGGTTGGCCGGTGAGGATGCTCCGGCTGACTTGGCTGTCGGAGGAGGGGAAGAAGATCTTAGGCGCCTGGAGATGGAGCCTGAGGTACTGCTCTGCTGTGATGGAGGGTTTCGTCATTGGAGCAGCTCCGGTGAGTTACGACGCCGAGGCTGAAGCAGGACAAGAGAGACAACGTTAACCTGAGTGGAATTCTAACAGCATCTCCAATAGATGACGTAAAATACATAACCACAAAGTGCTAGATGTAAAATAAATCAGCCGCTCATCTCTGAACTGTCGAAACTGAATTTAACTGTCAAAACTGAACTTAACTGTCGAAACTGAATTTTACTGTCGAAACTGAACGCACTAGAGGTGAGGCTACACGTCAGTCGACTGACTTCTTCATCTTTGGTTAGTCGATTTTTCAGCTGTTGGATACGAAATCAAGGGCCTGTAGTTCATCTTCATCCTCCACCCCCCTGACCCGCCAGCCACCACCGGCCAAACAGCCGCCCCCGCCACCTGCGGTCGGCGGTGCGCCGCCCGCCCGCCCCGAAAACACTCCCCACCGCTGGTCCGCCGCCGCCCCGGCCATCCCTCTAGGCCCCCCGTGCCGAGCTTTTTCTCCGGCGATCCCCACGCCACCGCCCCAACACCGCAGATGACTACCGCCCCCACTCTGAACCCTAAGATAGATAGTGGGATACCTCTTCGGCGAGCCTCCCTCTCTGCTGCGGCTGGTTCTTCCTTAACTCCGGCGAGCCCCCCACCCCCTGAAAATCGACTGACCCAAAAGTTGATTCAGTCGATTGAATTGTAGCTAAATCAGAGCGGCATCGCAAGCGCGAGCAAGAGCGAGAGCAGCAACGCGAGCAAGAGCAATAGCAAGAGCAGACCAGGCAGGGGACCGAGAGCAAGAGCAGAGCAACAGTGCGAGCGAGAGCTAAAGCAGCAGCAGCTCCTACTGATGTAGACGTCGCTGCCGAGGGAGCGACGCCGTGGAGGAAGTGGCCGGTGACGCTGCCGTGGATGGAGCCGCGCCGTGTCGGCTCGAGACCGAGCGCCAGCAGCACCGTGAGATCGAATTAAGAAGAAAATGCGGTGATTAGTGTACAACCTCTTTGGTGGCGCCGATTAGGCTGCATCTTCATTCGAGGAAACGGTGATGATGCTGCTCTTCCGGTGGTGCAGGTGAAGACGGCGATGTGGGAATGGAGGTGGTGCGAAAGACAAGGGGAACGTCGGTGCAGCTCCATGGAGGTGGAGGACGGGGTGGCTGAACCGGCAGGATGACGAGATCGACGATGGATCCTCATCCGGTACGGTAGATGAGGGATGTCGAGGTGTTGCTGTGGACGAAGTCGTCGGGGAAGAGGTTTCGGCTGGGTGGCGGACGGAGGAGGGTGTGGGGCTTCACGGGTTTACACGGCCTCAGTGTATGAGTGGGTGGGCGGATGGGATGGGAGTGGGGAACCATGGCTTAGGGACACACTTGTTTGAAATGTGGGGTAAGTTACGAAAGTACCCCCCGCGATTTGAGGTGGTTCTTTCGGTTCAGGGGTACCACGGGCATTTCGTGTGTCAGGATTTCACAAGAGGTGGGAGTTGTCGCCCGCGTTGTAATTTTGGAATAGCAAGGCGCGGGTTGAGATGGTGGGAGTTTTAGGAGCACAACGAGACAAAGATATATCTTAAATATTTCTGGGTAACAAGGTGCGGGTTGAAGAGGCGGGAGTTTCGCAGCACGATAGATAGAGACGCTAGCTTGAAATTTTGGCATAACAAGGTGCGGCTTGAAATTTCGGGAGAACAAGCTTAATGTGTACCAAAAAAAAGACAATTCGCACCTCATCACTAGAGAGAGCCATGTCCCGTTTTACTATATTACTAGAAATGCATTCAAATACAACAAAAAACTAAAAAAATTGGGACAACAAACATAACATGTACAGTACCAAAACAATTTGCACTTCCCTCAACAATTAAAAAACAATGTGTGTTGTCTAGCATATGGACTAAATTTGAGTACATTTTCCCTGTATGAATGGGATTGTACTCGGGTTAGTTATACAACCATCTAAATATTATCTTCACAACACATGACATGAATATAGGAGAAGTAAATTCCTATATAAATACGAACTACATGTACATACAATCTCAAGTTCAAATATATGTATCCATTTTGTGTTGAATTCAAATCATAGTACGTGTATGCTCTAGCTAGATGTTCGGAATCTAAACCATGTATGATATACTACATACAATGTGTTTAACATGCACAACACACACAAACACCATTTAGACTAGTAAGGTACACGTGCATTGCACGCATGAGATTTGGCAACCAAATTATGAATAAATACCACATTATAGCATGGCTTTGAGTCATATATGCATGATGTAGATGTTCGTTTAATTCTTATAGTTCATTTCATTAAAAATCATCTAGTTTTTATAAGAAAGCTAATCTATTTTAAGATTCATGGAATTGTGCGTTGTAAGACATAAAGTAAAAACAAATAATGGCAAATCATGTAGGAAAACATTTGGGCAATTCTGATACGGAAGATTCTAGAACAAAGAAGAAGTGCTTGTGTTTTGAGGTTTGTGCATTATGCTTAAGTTCAACCATGGAGTCTTCTAGATTGTACATGTGGCGAAATCTGATGGAATCTAGATGATATCCAATGGCCAGTAGTGCTCAAATTTGCCATCTCTGCACCATCGGATTCACCTCATCCAACGACCATCTTTCAAAGTTGAAGTTACCCGCACACAATATAAAAAATATAAAATATAATATATATATATAGGGGTATAGATATAGATATAAAAAATATAAAATATCATCTCCAATTAGAATAGTGTGTCCATGCATGGATGCAATGTGGACAAACGATGTCTGCCATCGGTATCTCAAATTCAAATCAGTCCGACCTTGTTCAATGTGTATACATTACAACATGCTCTTTTCCAAACCACACCACGCAGATCTCCGTTATATTCATGCATGCATGGGTTTCGAACATCATGATCTCTTATTCAAATATTTGAATTCAACTTTACATTGATTATGACCTCACCTAGTCTTTTACACCCACACAATCGTCTTCTCTTTATAATTGTACCACTAACTTTCTCTCATTCATGCATGCACACACACTACCAGTCGGCATTATCCATCGCACACATGCAATCTTTTTCTTAAGGTCGGTCTCCCATGAAGGCACACACACACATCCCCCTCTCCATCATATCGGGCATTCTTTATCTCTCATGTGCATGCGCAACGGTCGATGTTCCTCTATATGTGTGTGTGTGTATATAGCTAGGTCTTTCATAGTTTTCCACACAAATCGATCAATTTATATATCTAGTGAGGTCTCACCCTCTCCCACGTCCACATCGATCAATCCATACCTCTCTATACAGGATTACATATGTAGCTAGTACACCCACATTAATTATATATCCAACGTCCCCCTCTCTTCATCCATGCCTTCCGATTCATCTCTTAGACGCGCGCACAATGGCGAAGACAGGGGGCAGCAAGGGCCCTGCCCCCCCCTAACATCACTATCGAGGCTAATATGAATGTGATCATTAGACAATTGCTGGTAAAAATGGTTTAAGTTAATGAATTGGCCCTCCTCGTAAAGGATTAGCAATGCTTGGCCCCCTAGCTCATTTATTTTTCGTGGCTCCGCCACTGCGTGCAACAACGCACGTTCTTCCCCCCTCTCTCTAAATATTGATCTCACACTTGTGCACTCCTTCATAGTGGCCCTCCACTCGGCCCCTCGCACCATCTTCTAGCCCCCACCAGATTTTGCCACATGTACAATCTAGTAGACTCCATGGTTGAACTTAAGCATTTTGCACAAACCTGAAAACAACAGTGGTTCTCCTTTGTTCTAGAATCTTCCGTATCATAACTGCCCAAACTTTTTTTCTAGTTGAATTGCCATTATTTTTTTTACTTTATGACTTACAATGCACAATTCCATGAATCATAAAATAGATCAAGGGCTTCTTTGATTCAAAGGATTCTCAAAGGAATTTTGGAGGATTCTAATCCTTAGGAATTTTTCCTATCTTGGTTGTTTAATTCATAGGATTGTAAACCATAGGAATTTTTCCATATGATCCATTTGCACTAGATTTCATTGGAAACATCCCATCCACTCAAACCTCTTTGAAAGAATTTTGTGTTTTTTCGTTGCATAATCAAACACTCGTACAATCCTGTAGGATTCAAGACGACATTCCACTATAATCCCATGTTTTTCCTATTCCCGCATTTTGGAAATCATACGAATCCAAGAGTCCCTAGATTTTTTATAAAAATTAATTGATTATGAATGAGATGAACTATAAGAATTAAACGAAGGTCTACATCAGGCATATATGACTCAGAGCTTACATGCTATAGTGTGGTATTTATTCATAATTTGGTTGCCAAATCTAATGCGTGCAATGCACGTATACCTTACTAGTACTTCGAGTATGTGCAAAACACATAAATTAGAATTCCAATGGCACGCTACACAATGTCTCTCTTGCAGTTCATGAAGCCACGTGGCACATGTGGAGGCGTTGACGCGACCTCCTTGTGTGGATTGATCATAGTGACGTGTTGCTGGTTCCAGAAGAATGTACTCGTCCTTCCTGAGCCACACTGGTGGTACATGCATGAAGCGAAGATGTGCATGCACGCCACACACGCACTCATTCCCTCACACGCACACGTGGGTACACGGGCGGATGCAATTTTGTACCAAGACCCACCCCATGTGATAATTTGACGTGTGGAAAGTCCTTCACTTCATTGATGGTCAATTAATACAGTGCATGCAAATTGAGTGGACGTGAGGGCGGAAGAAAGACACTACTACTCCACTGCGCGCATGCGAGTAGTTAAATCATGGGTTGCTAGTAGTACTTCCATTGGTCTCCTTCGTATTTTGTGCCAATTTTTGACAATAACATAATATTTAAGCATTTGAGCAGTGTAGTCTACTTGAAATTTATGTACCACTAAACCCATCGGGAGCCGTCTCGGACCTCGAAACGAAAACCATAAATTAATCTTTACCTTGTTCCCATCACATTCGAAAGTACTAGTGGTACAATTAAGTGCAAGCCTGCTCACACCTACTAGTACGTATCAAACCTGAATGTGTTCCCACTATGCAGGTATTAGTACTAGTGCTAGTACTTAGGTTATAAAGGGGGAACTACCTAACTGAAAATTACTCTACCTTTCCTCCTCATAAGTGCTTCTTCTTTGTCCGTCCTTGCCATGGCCGGTGAGCAGAGCTCTAGGACGAGAACTACTCATAAAAAGGGAGCGGAAACCAAGGCTGCGGAAAAAAAGAGAGGGCTCGCCGCCATGCAGAGACCTCGAAAGATCTCTCATGGGTAGGCGATGGTTCCTAGGAGCGCCCTAGCCGCGGAGGCAAACATGCCGAGCTGGCGGCGCTGGAGTCGTTATTCCTCGATGGCATGCCCGATCAGCTCAATAAGCACCTCAATAAGCAGAAGGAGTTCATCCACGGCTTGTATTTCACGCATGCAATGCAATGGCTATTTCACGCATGTATCCTGCCTATTTACTACCTCTGTGCATGCAATGGCTATTTCACGCATGTATCCTGCATGCATATCCAATCGAGCAGCCCCATGCGCTTGCTTCCATGGGGAGAGTGTTGGAACCTGGGATGGAGGAAATAAAGTGACACACTTTAATGCAGTGGCCAAATAAAAATGGTACAACCTCTAGTAGCTCATGAGACTAATAAACCAGGACAGAGGTAGTACAATAGTGGGCTATAAGGCCGCTTTACATGACATTTTTGCATATGTGGAGGAAAGAGGCAAGGAAAAATTGGAGAAGTGGGCTCTCATGCAAGAGCCAGCCTCTACATGGTGGAGCATTGGGAGAGGCACCTGTATGGAGGTGGTCAAATGATAATGGCAAGTCAAATCATGGGGCCCCACTTATCCAACAGTAACTTGCCGTCAAAGCACACAACCCTACGTTCGCAGCAGCCTACTCCCTCATCTTCTCGCGTCTTTGACGAACCGACAAGGCGAAACTGCCTCGCCTACCGCGCAGGAAAAGCCCAGCCCTCGACTTTTAAATAGTACATTATACTAATTTTGTATCCATGGATTGCACCATGGAGCAAAGCCTCAAGAAAATGGCGGTACACATGTACGGAGTATACAACATGCCCGTCCCGTTCGCGTCGCACCCCAGACGGTCTGTCGGTCTGGCATGCTGCTCTCTGAATGGAACGCGCGTCATATTGCATTTGCACACACATGTGGGACCGCAATTGAGAACCGACCATAGGCACACTCCCCGGCCCCGCAAGTCGGGTGAGTTAGTAGAAGAGAGAGACGAGCAATAGTACCAGACAAGTGTTGTACTATGTTGGTGCCTGGATGATCCCTGCAAGATACGGAAGATCAGTTCGTCCATGCATGTGACCAGACTCTAGCAGACACGCCTGGATTGGCTATCATCTACATATCATGCAGGCTGTGTTGTATAGGGCTGTAGTTCTGGTGAGAAATCTAAAAAAAGGTTTCTTGTCATCTCGCAAAATTAAGTGTCATGTGCTTCGGATCACTGCGAGGGTTAAATAGCGACAACTGAGTTGGGCTAGTCATTGGGGGCACATGCATGAAGACTACTCGGTTGCCATCTAGGTCAAGCCGGCCATGTTAATTAGGACATCTATCGACGGACCCCTTTTCTACGAGTTTATCTTTAATTTGAGATTTGAAACTCGTCTAGTTTGTCCGTCGGGATACATGTTGTATCCTTTGGGTAGCGAGGTTATGATTTCTTGTCATGTGGCATTGTTTCGTGTTATATGTTATAATCTGGTGCTTCAGATCAAAATGATGACAACTGCGCCTCCGGGGCACGTGCATGAAGACTTCTCGACAGTCATTGACGAGGTCAAGCCGGCTTCGGTAGACAAAAGAAAACTAGTACTCCACTATATAGGCAGGAGCCTCCGCGCTTGCTTGCTAGTGTTGCTCTCTTCACACTGTCTCGTCCTCTCCAGATCTAAACACGACAGCGGTGGCCACACACTCTCTCTCTGCTCACCGCTGGTCACAGATCCAGCCGGATCCTCTCCGCCGGGGAAGGTGAGAAGGTGCAATGTTCATGCGGTCGTCCTCGGCGATGACTCTTACCCACTGCCGGTGCGTCCCGATCAGCGTGCCTTGCCGTTCTCTCCCAAGCACCGCTACCCCTTCTTCCTTGCTGCCGTAGTGTGGGTAGATCCGTCCCACCGCCGCCCACCTAGCGACATCCCGAAGACCCTCAGGTATAACTTCCTTCGAAACTGGCCTTTCTCTACTTCCCGAGCTCCTGACGTTGCTGCATTATTATCTTCTACTATTTCTCAGGCCCCCTCGTAGATAGGATTCGACTGTTCGAAAACCACCTAAATTTTTATGGTTAATAGGTAAAAATAGTTCATGCACTCGAATCTAGTACTACTTGGTTCAAACAAGGAAGAAAGGGGGTGGGGGGTGGGGGAAGATTTGTTACCTGAATCCAGGACTTGGTCGAAAGAGGAAATAATGGGGGCAAAAAGTAGCAGAGACTGGCTATCCAACTGGTCTCTAGGTGTAATAGGGAAATAAAGGGAAACACAGTACAAACTCAATATAAACCCAATCTATTGGTTGAAGAAGGAAAGAAAGTGGGGACTGGGGGACAAGTCAATAGAGTAAGTCCAACACTAGATTTGCTAGCCTCACACAGTATAAGGTGGCTATACCGAACAAAAATGGGACCAACCCAGATATCCTCTTCTGATGTTTGTTGCCCCGAGCCACTCTTATGTAATGCCACTGGTAAAATGTAGCAGTCACACTGTTAAAAGTAAGGACACGTTAAACCAATGTTGTTTTCAATGTAATGCCTTCAGTAATATGGATCAATGGCACTTTTTTACATGTCCTGCTAAATTGCCCGTTAAGATAAGTTGCTTCTTTTTGTTAGAAATGCAACTGTCCTGGTCCGCCTACTCTCCCATGCCCAAATACTGACTCTGTAGCAGTTGTTAGTGTAATGTTGCTGGTAAAATGAAGCAATGGCACCACTAAAGTAATGTCATATTTAACGGATGTCATAGTTAATGCTAATGCCCACACTAATATCTAGCAATGCTACTGCTTTAGAAATTGCTACTATCATTGTAGGATTACCATTCAGATAAGGAACATGCTTCTTTTCATTTGATGCATGTTTCATCACTTGTTAGTCACCCTCCTTTCCACCTTTTTTGTGCAAACAGAGATATAAATTTCACGCTCGATCTTAGTTGAACTTCACAAATGATATCCAAATTATAGTTGAACATTCCTGGAGCTTCACAACCAACCTTGATGTTGCTCAATTTTGTTGCAACTAATGACGAAGAAGCTCTATGGGTTTCGTTTTCTGATGGAAATGGAACCGGGGTTGGAGCCCTTTTCTTAAAAAAAGAAGAAGCTGCTAGCTCATGGGACATTGCTTCATTTTAGGTGAACTACACCAAAAGGTCCCATGAATTGAGTCATCCATGTTTGTGACTGGTGTCATCCCTTCTACAATGGCGTTGACTGCAGATATGGTTCCCATCACGAGGTATGTTCCTTTTTGGTGTGACTGTTTGCCAAAGATCCTGCATGTTAATCCTGCTCTTATGCTACTGTTTTGGCACTTTCATGATAAAGTAGTAATGTTATTATTTTGCACCTTAATCTAGTGGCACTATTAATTTGAGGCAATGTTTTGGCACCGCTAGTGCCACTGTCTTTTTATATATCGAAAGAGGGGGTTCGCTCCGATTTCATTAAAGAAATCCAACCATAGAGAACTATTATCCGACAACATCTCAATGTAAACGGGCAGTTATGCAACTACTACTAGAATGGACTGAGTACTAGCAGGAGACAAGTTTGCCACATAAGCTAGGCAGGTAGGGGGATGCAACACTAGCTCGACCAAGATTGGATTACAACCCAAATGCTACCACAGAAACATCAGGGGGAAGATAGGGACTGAAAGAGCCAGCTTCAGCATCCCAGCTAAGCACCCCCGGCCTTCATCCTTGCGACGCACAGTACACCTTGTTTGCCACCTACTCGACCCTAGTGTCATTGATAAAATGAAGTAATTATACAGTTAAAATAGAGTGAGTGTCCTCTCTATCATTTCATTTCCAATGTAGATAAAGAAAGTGCTTCTCTTTGTTAATGTATGTTTCATCAACTAGTCCCATTGTTAATGTTTAAGCGTTTCTGCAAACTGGGGTGCTTAATTTTAGTTGATCTGCACAAAAATAGAGATTTGAATGTCTCAAGGCCCCTCCTTGTACTACCGTTATACACTAATGATCATCACTGGTAGAAGGTGTATCTGGTAGACTTGGGACGATTTCCAGTATGAGGCGTACCGTATGAGGCATCGCAGGGCCCATCTCGCCCTCGCAACGTGGCATACTATGATTCTATCGCAATATTTTCTTCTATTTATTTTGTGTGTTTCATCAACTAGTGCCACTATAATGCACGCTTTTTCATTATCTATGCAAACAGGGTTATTGAGCTGCATTTTGGTGGAATTGCACAAATGTACATATGGAACCGGCATATATGCAGAGTGCAAGGTGTGCCAAGTAAACATTACCGACACCAACCATGGTCCATGCACGCATTGGCATCCACCACCACCACTGGGATGTGTGGCGCTCTCTGTGGATGGATCTTTCTCGGCAGCAAATCCTCTAACCAAATACTAGTAGCTTATATTGGCAGTTTTCTAGGGAGTACTCTTTTCTGAAAGAATTACCAATATATTTTTCTTTATTTGTATACAATGTCACAACTTTGACCCAAAGGTCCAAAGCTATTTTAGGGTGATTGACGTAGTACTCGGAGACTGATTGTAAGCATGATTTTCATTAGCTGTCACATTGATTGTAAGCATGAGCAGGTGGAAGATTAGGTTAGTGCGAAGGTTACCTTAAACCCTACCGCCACCGTTGAAACAAGGTGAGCGTCGAGGGAACCGTGGAGAACCGCGGGGAATTGACGTCGCGCCATCCGGCCTCCTCTTGCGGTGGGAGAACGAATACTCCTGTGGCTCCGGCTAGCTCTGCACCCTCACGAACGGCACACCGTACTTGATCGATTCATTATCCTCTGGGTGCTCAACCTTCGACCTGTACGCCCACCACCTCCGCTTGACTATCGCCTCGGGCGAATCTGTCTGCTCCATCGCCCAGAGGAGGTACTCGATGAACTCGAAGGACGGCGGCGTGACTGCCGTCGAGGAGTACATGTACATCGTCACCCTCATCGCCGCCGTCTCGCTCTTTCGCATACATTGCCACATGGCCCTCACCGTCCTCGAAATCTCCCACTCATTGTCAAACCAAGTAAGGATCTCCTTAAACCTGGCTAACTTTGCCTGGTGGCCGCCGGCGATTTGCCTGATTCGCTGATGCATCTCTCCATAGATGTCCTTTTGAGTGGTCCGATGCTAGCTTTGGAAGATGGGAGTTGAGACAGTGGTCTTGAAATAGAGAAGAGGGAATGGCGAGACAGTGGTTTTGGAATGGAGATGATGGAGAGGAGAGGAGGTGGTTTTGCAATGGAGAAGAGGGAGAGGAGCATGCGACAGCGATTTAGGATTGGACGAGTGGGCCGGCGCGCTGTGACTGGATCAAAATCAAAATCAATTTACACTTCAATTAAGAAAGCGACCCCACATTAACTAGTCTCCCTTTTATTCTGGGTCATAATTGACCATGATTTTCATAAAAATATATATATATGTTATATGTTGCGAAAATAATATAATTTGAAAGTACAATTAGATACGAACCAAACGATACAATTTTTGGTGACATGCATTCACATTTTGCTTGTCAAATACAATACATGGTCAAACTTTGACCCAAAATACGCAAAACAAAAAAAATACTTCCAAGACCAGCGCCGCTCTTCCACTCTTCTCCTCTTAAACCACCGCCGCTCCTCTCCTGTTCCAATCTAAATCCAGCGCCACTCCTCTCCTCTTCCATTTCAAAACCACCGCCTCTCCTCTCCTGTTCCAATCCAAAACCAGCGTCGCTCCTCTCCTGTTCTAATCCAAAACCAGCGCTGCTCCTCTCCTCTTCCATTCAAAAACCACCGTCGGCGAGTGAAGGTGTTGTGGAGAAGTAGATCGATGGAGGAGTACAATCGATATGTGAGGATCGCAGACGCGACCCTGTGAAGCTAGCTAGGATGTTGGAGATACAGTCTTGGTTTGACAACAAGGACCAACTAGTGGCAACGGCGACATCCATGGGAAAATATCTGCAATAGAGCGAAAAGGCGGCGATACTCCCGGAGGGAGTCGAGCCGGAGTACATAGAGCTGCTCCTCTGGGCCATGGAGCAAACAGATTCACCGAATCCTACCGTGAGGGAGAGGTGGTGGGAGTATCAATCCCAGATGGAGCATCCACCAGAGATTGAAGGATCGAGCATGTAAAGGGTGCCATTTGTGAGGGTGCCGTGCTAGAGAGACCTGGTGGAGTCTTCGTCGACCGAACCCAACTACAAGAGGAGAAAAGCAGTTGGCTTGATGATTCTTCCCCGCCATCCTCTCCCTCGCTGTTCACATCGTCTCACGAGGCGGCTACCTGCCACCAAGGAATAGGAGGGGACTACCCCAGCCCAATAGTCGGGCAGGTTATGAATTGTCAGGAGGAGCTTAGGGTTGTCAGTATTTACAGGTTGTGAATTGTGTATTGTGTTGTGTATTTTGAGAGTACTTTTAGATATGAATACCTTTTGAAGTTCAGATTTGCAGTATTGAGCATATGAAGCATTTTATGAATTCTAGAGATCTATTTTTAGCACTTAAAAATGTAGTTTCATAGGAGTATAAAAGTGCAGACAATGTGATTCTCAGAGAAGAAACTGCAAGTTTCAGTTTCAGATAAGAAACTGCAAGTTCAGTTTCAAATAAGAAACTGCAACTTTCAGAGGCAGATCATTTATATTAACACGGCCTTTTCAAACAGGGTTGCCATCATGTTGGAAGTTATATTCATGGTCGAAAATGGAACTACCAGCCAGTTAACATCATGCTGATCAACACTCATGCATAGCACATCTTCAGATGATGCACAGTTAGAAAGATATGCTATTTTGGAAATGTCCACACAATGGCAAGTGTTGGACATGATGTGTGTATATGACAATGGGGACCCACATGTCAATAAAGGCAGAGACAAAAATTTTGGAGATATTTTCCTTGCACAGGTGGAATTGAACCCGGGCGAAACAGCTGTCGGGTAATGTCACTTGGCCACTATGCTAGTTCAGTAGTTTCGTTACTAATAAGGCACTTCCTCAGGTGGTCGCATCCCCTCCTGCGCCTTTGTGCGCTCGCCGCGACACCGCTGTCTGCCGTTATGAACATGCTGAACAAACGAGAGGAATCTTGAGAGGACTATACATGGAGAGGCAGACAGTCGGGACCCACCAGGTCTATGGTCGTACGCAAGCAAGTGGCTCATCGAAAAAATATTCCTCCGAATGCTATACTGATGTTGGGGCCCACGGGTTTGTCAACATAGTTACATTTTTTAGGTGCTTCAACATAGTTACTATAGGAGATAAATTCACAACGAAGCCGGGGAGCTGGCAGGTATCATTTATTATCACTGGGGCAACAAATATCAGCTGGGTTTTGGGCTGCCTCGTCTAGGCTTTGTTTTTTAACATGCAGAGGCCACGACATGCCGGCTTGTATTTTCTTGAGGGACGTCATGTATCGACCGGCCTATGGACCTCCCATCCGAGGTTTTATTTTTCCTGAAACATCGACAGCCCAATTTATGTATTTTTGAAGAAAACGCAGAGGACTGTTCTATTTTTCTATATAAGAATAGGAACACGTGGTCCAACTTATTTTTCCCTTCTAACTATATTATATATATTTAAATTATTTTATATGTTATTATATATTAGCGTTATTGTCATCATATATTTAATAGATACTTACATATGTAAGAAAACAATATCCCACATCATTAACTTATAAATATAATTTCTTAACAATAAAATCTTGGATTTTTTGGCACGAAAATCCTAGTGATTGTGTACAAAAGCTTGGTAAGATTTAAGGACCAATGTAATAATAAATCACTTATTATTTAAATATATTTATAACAAAATGCTCAGTCCCTGTTTATTTTTTGATAACTTTGCTGGCCCAACCCAACATTATAATTAGAAAACCCCAGCAAAATCGTGTATTTTGAGAAAGTACAAATGGCCTGTAATTTTTTAGGAAAACAATAAATGGGCCGCATGGACGCTACATTATTTGTTCACCCAGCCCAGCTAATGGACTATAATTCACAAAAAAAGATCAAATTGACTGTAATTCTACCCCGCAAAAAAGACTGTAAATTCTGAAAAAATAGGTTGAATACGTGCCACATTTTTGGAGGCTGAAATGTGGGCCAATAGGTCAAAGGCAACGCAAGTTGTTGTCAACTTAGTTAACAAATGATTCTAACATGGTTAGCTGTTGGATTTACATCCAACGACCAGCATCCATCTTCAATCTCTCGTCTTCTTCCTCCAGCGCCGCCGGGACCACCTCTCACCTCCTGCTACTAGCAGCTCTGCTTAGCACGCTTCGCTGTGAAGCGCTATTCCACCGTTGGCCAGCACATCCCTCCACCTCTCCACACCTCCTGTTCTTCTCCACCGACTACCAAAGCACACCGCACCAGAACTAGTTAACCCTCGTACACCTCTCCGTCTGCGACTCTACTCCCGCGTCTTCCCATCTCCGGCTCGTTGCTGTCCGGGGCCTCACCGTCGTCCAGCACCTTGGATGCGCTCGGCGCGGAGTGGTCAACATGGTCAACGAACGACAACATCAGAAGTAGATTGTGCATGGAGAGGCTGACAGCTGGGTCCATAGCCGCACGCAAGGAAATGCCTCCTTATTACACGCAAAATAATGATTCCTCCACCTAACAGCTGGGACCCACCGGAAGGGCCTCTGTATTTTGCGAAAAAATGTTCCCCCCGTTGACAGGTCGGAACCACCATCTATATCTTCGCACGCAAGGAAGTGCCTCCTTATTACGCAAAAAAAAAATGAATACCCCCTGCTAGCTGGGACCCACCATAGTGGGAGGCTGACTTGTGGGCCAACTAAGTTGACGAGGACGGAGGGCTTTTTTAACTTAGTCAATATGAACGATTCTAGCTCCAGTGACCGTACGATGTCCATCCGTTATGGAAGTTGTTCCTTGACCACGTTGACCACGCCGTGCCGAGAGCAGCAGGAGGTGGGTGACGATAAGGCCTAGGAAGGGGACGACACAGAGCCGGGGAAGACGCAGCAGTGGAAGCCAGCGCGGAGAGGAGTACGAGGGTTCACTGGTTCCACTACGGTGTGAGGTTGCCGTCGCCGCAGAATAACATGAGGTGTGGGTGAGTAGAGCGATGGCCTGGCCAGCGGTGTGAGTAGTAGGGGGCGGTAAGGCCTCCGCGACATCACTGCCGGCCACGGGAGGCAGGAGCACGCGGCACGATCGGCGCTGGTTTGGGCGGCTGGAGCAAGAAGACCAGAGGTTGAAGAAGAACTACGGCCGTTGGATGGACATCGTATGGTCACTGCAGCTAGAATCGTCTATATTGACTAAGTTTACAAAGCCCTTGGTATGCGTCAACTTAGTAGGCCCACAAGTCAGCCTCCGAAACGCTGTGCCCCAGATGTCAGGGGGAGGAATCACTTTTTGGGCGGCTGAAGCAAGAATATCCGAGGTTGAAGAAGAAGCACGACATCCGTTGGATGGACATCCAATGGCCACTGTTACTAGAACCGTGTGTCTACTATAAGTTGACAAAGCCTTACATACGCGTCAGCTTAGTTTTTTTAGGGGGCGCATCAACTTAGAAGGCACACAAGTGTGTGGCAGAGAACATATAGCCCATTTGAGATTTGTAAGAATGTACAACCCATTTTTGAATTCTAACAGAATTTACTATAGCCCATTTACAGTTTGTTAAAAGTACAGCCCATTTTCTAGCTAGGACAACAATTAATAATTTCAACCAACTGCTCAAAACAGAATTCAAAAGAAATTCCCTCATTTTGATGGGATCCAAAATATTTTTATCTGAAATTTCTAGTCTGATTAAATATAATTTCAAAATAAAGTTGTATTAGATAAAAATCCAACAAAAGATTGCGCGCGTAACAAGTAAGAAATTAAAATTTTCAAATTCCAAAAATAATATATTTTTTATACTAATCACGTGTTTGGTGCATTTTCTATAGTTACTGCCCAGTTATTATAATTACATCCCATTTATTATTTCTTAAAGTCCATTTTCTTGTTAAGCCTAATGCATCCCTCCTAGGAAAGATTTGCAGCCTAGCGGGGCGGAGAATAACAAGTTGACCCGGATATTGTGTACAACTGTCGGCCCAATTGCATTGTTGATGTTGAAAAAAAAGGCTTGTGTAGTACAATACAACCTTACATGGCTACTCAACCCACATTCAGCGACGCCAGAAAGGCCCAAACAAGGCTTCTGTATAACTTTTTGAAGTCAATGAACTCAATTAATATCTTGAGAAAAAAGTTAGAGTACAGTGGAACCTAATTAAAAGTTGCCACGAGCAAAGAAATTATTCAACGAGTCCCACTTGTGTGTGTGTGCATGTGTGTGTGAGATAGAGAGAGAGACCCATCGGTCGATGCTCGTAAATACATCTTTCAGCCATATGCATTGTTGATGCTCAGTAAAAACTTATATAGTTGACACAATCATATAGAACTTCATAGCACACTGAACTTGCATACAGAAATTTCACGCAGGCGGCACAATCAGGATGGAAGCAGTGGATCGCAACAGTTAGGGCTATGTTGAAACCAACGAACTCGTACATAACGGTTCATTGTCTTTATCAATGACGGGGAAATATCTTGAATGTTGTGCAAAGAAAACAGACAGACAACACAATAAGTTCTGCTAGCACATTAAGTTGACATATAGCCCTTTCTAAAAAAAAGTTCAGGTACAAAATTAGAACAGGTCACAATCAAATGTACTGGCACATCAGTGCTTCACACCGATAGCTCGGATTTAACTAGTATCTGACAAGATTCAGTTGTTAACTCAAATTAGAGCACATCCAGGCAGCCAGCCCTGCCTCTTCTCCCAAAGAAGCAATGGCCTCCGCCGCGTGATGGAGTAGGCCCTGTTTAATCCATCATTCCAGAAACACGAGGAAAGTCTGAGGTTGACTCCTGTAATGGACGTAGTCGATGGACTCTGGGACCAACGGCGTCGACATGACTTTGCTTGATGGATTGACCACTTCTTCGACATGCACGGACACTTGATATAGGTACATCCCTAACGTGGTCCGCGGCGGCCTTGGTAGCGACGAATAGTATAACCCCAGTTCCTGCACCGATATCTCAACACCAATCACCTTCGGTATGGTGGACGACTTCTTCATCCATGCCATAACTGTCTGAGCCCAGCTGCCTGGAGGAATAAACATACTTACGAGCTCACCTCCAAGGTCGTTGATAAGCTCATTCATGGACTCGCTGTTCCAAGCACGTCGAGGCATGCCGTGGAAGGTACGCTTTGGTAAAAACTCAAGGTCAGAGTGCATCGAGCCCCATCCTGGGTGCCACCGATCAAAGCTCACTAGCTCACCATCACAGAACAAACACCAGGAAGATTCGAACACATGAGTGCAGTCGAAAGTTGTCTAGAACCTGACGAAGAAATCAGCCGATGGCGGGCAGACTTGAACAAGCAAGTCACTTATTTGGATGCCGTGCGCAATGCCAAGAGCTTTGACAAGGTCATCCGGCGAGACGGGAGGCCGGCCGCCGTTGATGGTTACCATCAGCACTTTGCCGACAAACCGGTCGTTAAGCTCCGCCATGCCATTGTTGAGCGACAACATGCAGCGACCGAAGGCAGGACAGACCTCAGGATCTCCGGCTCGGAGATCTGCATTGACCGGCAACATGATAGTGCGCTTGAGTATAGGGAGTACAGGAGGGGGATTTGGGGGAACTGGAGTTGGAATCAAGATTCCAGAGGATGGTGTGGGGCGGGAGATTGGGGATGAAAAGGTAGCTTGACCACGTTGACCACGCCGTGCCGAGAGCACCAGGGCGGTGGACGACGGTGAGGCCTAGGAAGGGGACGACGCGGAGCCGGGGAAGACGCGGCAGTGGAAGCCCGCGCGGAGAAGAGTACGAGGGTTCACTGGTTCGGCTATGGTGTGAGGCTGCCGTCCAAAGCAGCGCCGGTCTTGCCGCATGCTCCCGCCTCCCGTGGCCGGTAGTGATGTCGCGAAGGCCTCACCGCCCCCTAATACTCCCACCGCTGGCCAGGCCATCCCTCTACTCACCCACACCCCATGTTATTCTGCGGCAACAGCAGCCTCACACCGTAGCCGATTCCTGAACCAACTCCGAAGCCAACTCCGAAGAAAAGAGGTGTTCTATTTCTCAGTCCAGAAGATATGCAAGAGGCAAACAAATCTATGAAAGAAAAATGTATTAAAGCTGAAGACTTTAAGAATTTACCTCCTGTTGAAGAAATACATGGCCTTAATATACCACCTATTGAAGAAATACATGTTCTTGATAACCCGACACAGGTAGTAAAGGTAAATTCTCTCTATAGATATGATAAAGTTGAAATCCCGTCTACTAAGTTTGCTAGCCAATGATTGGATGGATTTGATGACTTTATGGCTAAACAATAAAACTTCAATGCTTATGTTGGTAGACAATTGAGAAGTAATGCTTATATGATTGGACTCTTGAGTGATTATGTGTCTAGAGTTAAAGGTGAACTTAAACTTATTAGTAAACATTCTTCTATGGTTACCACTCAAGTAGAACAAGTGCTTAAAGCACAAAATGATTTGCTCAATGAACTGAATAATAATAAACATGACTTTGCCGTTAGAGTAGCAACTAGAACTGGTGAAATGACGCAGGAACCTTTGTATCCTGAGGGCCACCCAAAGAGGATTGAGCAAGATTCTCAGAGAAATAATGTTGATGCACCTAGTCCTTCTAAGAAGAAGAAGAAGAAAAATGATAGGACTTTGCATGCTTCTAGTGAACCTATTGTAGACACACCTGAGAACCCCAATGATATTTCTATTTCTGATGTTGAAACACAATCTGGTGATGAACATGAACCTAGTGATAATGTTAATGATGATGTTCATGTTGATGCTCAACCAGCAATAATAATGATGTAGAGGTTGAACCTGCTGTTGATCTTGATAACCCACAATCAAAGAATCAATGTTATGATAAGAGGGACTTTGTTGCTAGGAAGCACGGTAAGAAAAGAGTACCATGGGTTCAGAAACTCATGCCTTTTCCTCCTAAACCATCCAAGAAAAAGGATGATGAGGATTTTGAGCGCTTTGCTGAAATGATTAGACGTATCTTTTTGCGTATGCGTTTGACTGATATGCTAAAAAGGAACCCTTATGCTAAGTACATGAAAGATATTGTTACTAATAAAAGAAAGATACCGGAAGCTGAAATTTCCACCATGCTTGCTAATTATACTTTTAAGGGTGGAATACCAAAGAAACTGGGAGATCCAGGAGTACCAACTATACCATGCTCCATTAAAAGAAACTATGTTAAAACTGCTTTATGTGATCTTGGAACCAGTGTTAGTGTTATGCCTCTCTCTTTGTATCGTAGACTTGAATTAAATAAGTTGACACCTACTGAAATGTCTTTGCAAGTGGCCGATAAATCAACCGCTATACATGTTGGTATTTGTGAGGATGTGCCTGTTGTGGTTGCAAACATTACTATCTTAACAAACTTTGTTATTCTTGATATTCCCGAGGACGATAGTACGTCGATTATCCTTGGTAGACCCTTTTTGAATACTGCAGGGGCTGTTATTGATTGCAACAAAGGCAATTTCACTTTTCATGTTAATGGTAATGAGCATATGTTACACTTTCCGAGGAAACAACCTCATGTTCACAGTATGAATTCTATTGGGAATATTCCATTGACTATTATTGGAGGTTTTGAATTTCTTCTTCCTACTGTCAAGAAGAAATATGATATTCTTATTATTGGGGATGTGCATATCCCCGTTGAGGTAACATAGTGTTATTCAAAATTTCTCCGGTTTCATGCGAGTCGGAATGAGTTTGTTAACAAGACTTGATCAACCTTGTTAGTGGAATCCTTTTGATGAGCATGAGATGGATGAAGTTAGAAGGCACAACCTTCTGTACCCTCTTTTTTACTTTCTATTATTTAGATCAAATAAAGCAAAAATAGTATTTCCTGTCTGTTATCTGAATTATCAGTGCAATAAAAAAATACCCTGAAAATAAAAGTTCTCCAAATGCCCTGAAAATTCAATATGATTTTTTCTGGAATATTTGAGAATATCTTGCACTAAGAACACAGCAGGGGGATCAAGCACCTTGCCACGAGGGTCCAGGGCGCGCCCTACCCCCTGCCTCATGGGCCCATGGTGCCCCCTCCACTTATTCCTACACCCACACTCTTCTTCTACCTCCCCAAAAAATCACCAACCAGCTCAAGCACAAGTTCTAGCTCATCTTGCTGCCATTTTCGATCTCCTTGCTCAAAGCTCCATTCACAAAACTGCTTTGGGGGATTGTTCTTTGGTATGTGACTCCTCCAATGATCCAATTAGTTTTTGTTCTAGTGCTTTATTCATTGCAAATTTTTGCTGCCTAGGTGACCCTGTTCTTGAGCTTGCATGTCAAATTTATATGGTCCCAAGTAATTCTAATGCATGATATAGTCTCTAGGCACTTGTAGGAGTAGTTGTTATCAATTTTGTTGAGTCTGGTTCACTTTTATTTTGAGTTACTAAAAATTTCAGAAATTTTTAGGAAATGATGAAGAGATTTTTGAAGGGCTCTTTGGGCCAAAGCTCGAAGGATAAACAAAGTAAGGAGAATAAAAAGCCCAAATATAATCTCCCTCGCGTCGCGGAGGTTCGGTCGTGTGAACGGCCTTCTGATGAGTTCTTGAGAGCATCCGGGATTCATGATGATTTTTATCATTTGGCTTATAATGCAGGCCTCACCGACTTCCTCCACGACCAGCTCAAACAGTATCTCCTACTCACCACTACTTTCATGCAAAATTTTTACTTTCATGCTAATAAATCCCCACCTTCAGTGGAGTTTTATTTATATGATGAGGTTAGGGAGATGTCACTATGTGACTTTTGTGGGGTTTGCAAGATACCCTTCGAGGGTAGTCTAGAGGAACCACATCGTAGAGATGTGGATGGATTTATTGATATGATTACTGTAGGGGAATCGAGGAAGGTTTTCGATGCAAGAATTACTAGCATACACTTTCCTGTCATATGTTACTTTGCAATATTTTCTAGTAGATGTTTAATTGGTCCCGGAAACTGTGGAAACCTTAGTGTTCCTGATATTGTTATTTTGTGCCATGCTTTTTATCCTGATAACACTGTTAGTTTAGGCGCTATTATTGCTAAATGATTGAGTCTAAACCGTACAAAGGCCCCCATCTTTGGAGGCATCTATGCTTCACGACTTGCTAAACATTTTAGGATACCTATTAGGCATTACGAGAAAGAGGAAAAGTTGCTGTCCTCTATTTTTCTAGATTATAAAAGTATGGTAGCACACAAATTTATTGTTAAAAATGATGAGATGATGCTTAAGTATAATTTGAGATTTAATAAGACTCATAGTGAGACTATTATTTTGCCTGCACCCTCTTTGTTTGACTTATCTTCAGGCACGTACCTCGTCTTGCCGGAGGCCGTTCACGCATACCGGAGCCAGACACCAGCTCCAGAGCCTGAGCCGGAACCAGTTGACCCTTATCGACTGTCCTTTTATCAGTGGGATCCGGAGGAGATCGCCAGCCAGTGGTACTCAGATGACACTCCTTAGTACACCGGAGAGAGTAGCCGTGATCCATGGGCATAAACCAACTTAGGCCAAAAGCCTAAGCTTGGGGGAGTACATATTTCTCACCGACATTACATTCATGTTCACACACTCATTTAGGTTGTCGGTGCTCATACTTTTTCATTGTACTATCCAGGCTAGTTTATTTTTTTTCTCGCTTTCTTCTTGTGTGTTTGAATAACCTTAAGAAAAAAACTAAAAAAATAGTTGTAGCGTTTAGCTAGTTTATTTTCCATGCCTGTAGTAGTAATATTAAAAGAAAACCCAAAAAAGATTTCTCATTCTTCTTTTTGCTTGTTGGGAGCTTTCCCGTGTAAATAGTTTTATTTCTTTTCTTTTCTTTGGGGGTCGAGAGGACAAGACCATGATGAAAATGTTGAGTGGGTCTCATATGCATTATTGTTGATTTAACCAAGAGCCCATATTACCTTGTCTTCTCCCTTGAATTGAATGCTTGCAGATTCCAGCTTAGTCCAATGCACGTGGACTATTATTATTATTATCCACAGCGTTCAGTCGTGCAAGTGAAAGGCAATAATGACGATATATGATGGACTGATTGAGATGAGAGAAGCTGGTATGAACTCGGCCTATCTTGTTTTCGTAAATATGATCAGTTCATCGTTCCTGATTCAGCCTATTATGAATAAACATGTTTGCAATGACAATTAGAGATTATAGTTGCTTATGCCATGCTTAATTAGCTAGGAGTTTATAATGGTTTACCTTGCATGCCAACATTGCTATTAAAATGGTTGTGATGTGATAGGATAGGGTGGTATCCTCCTTTGAATGATTCGAGTGACTTGACTTGGGACATGTTCACACATGTAGCTGAAACAAAATCAACATAGCCTTCACGATATTTATGTTGATGGTGGATTATATCCTACTCATGCTTGCACTCAGTGTTGATTAATTTTAACGCATGTTCATGACTATTGTCGCTCTCTAGTTGGTCGCTTCCCAGTCTCTTTCTAGCCTTCATTTGTACTAAGCGGGAATACTACTTGTGCATCCACTTCCAGAAACCCCAAAGTTATTCCATATGAGTCCACCATACCTTCCTATATACGGTATCTACCTGCCGTTCTAAGTAAATTTGAATGTGCCAAACTCTAAACCTTCAAATGAAATTCTGTTTTGTATGCTTGAACAACTCATGTATCAACCAGGGCTGTCTGTATCTTCCATGTTAGGCGGGTTATTCTCAAGAGCAGTGGACTCCGCTCCTCACTCACGAGAAAATGGCTGGTCACCGGGATGCCTAGTCCCATGCTCAAATCAAATCAAAATGAATGCAAACAAAACTCCCCCAGGATTGTTGTTAGTTGGAGGCACCCGTTGTTTCGGGAAAGCCATGGATTGATGAGTGTTGGTGGAGGGGGAGTATAAACTTTACCATTCTATTTGGGAACCGCCTATAATGTGTGTAGCATGGAAGATATCGAGATCTCTCGGTTTTTATGTTGACAATGAAAGTATACCACTCGAATATTTATCTCTGTTTCAAAATCGAGCTCTGGCACCTCTACAAATCCCTGCTTCCCTCTGTGAAGGGCCTATCTATTTACTTTTATGTTGAGTCATCACCCTCTTATTAAAAAGCACCCGCTGGAGAGCACCGCTGTCATTTGCATGCATTACTATTAATTTATATTGGGTATGACTATGACTGGATCTATTTTACCATGAATTACAATGTTTAGTCAGTCCTTGATCTTCAGAGGTGCTCTGCATTTATGTTTTGTAGTCGAAGAAAGGGCTAGCGAGATACCATCTTGTTATATCATATTATGATTGTTTTGAGAAAGTGTTGTCATTTGAGTTTTATTATGATTGGTCGCTAGTTGATTATGCCATTGATATGAGTAAACATGAGACCTAAGTGTTATTGTGAATATGGTTAGTTCATAATCTTTACTAAAAACTTGAATGTTGGCTTTACATATTTGCAACAATGAGAGCAAACAGAGTTTGTAAAAGTTTTTCTTTATCACTTTCAGTTTATCAACTGAATTGCTTGAGGACAAGCAAAGGTTTAAGCTTGGGGGAGTTGATATGTCTCTGTCGTATCCACTTTTCCAAACACTTTTGCACTTGTTTTAGACTCTAACTTGCATGATTTGAATGGAACTAACCCGGACTGACGCTGTTTTCAGCAGAACTGCCATGGTGTTATTTTTGTGCAGAAATAAAAGTTCTCGGAATGACCTGAAAATCCATAGAGCAACTTTTTGGATTTAATAAAAAATATTGGCGAAAGAATCAACGTCAGGGGGCCCACACCCTGTCCATGAGGGTGGGGGGCGCCCCCTCCCTAGGGCGTGCCCCCCTGCCTTGTGGCCCCCCTGAAGCTCCACCCACATCAACTCCAACTCCATATATGCAAGTTCCGGGAGAAAAAAATCAGAGAGAAGGATTCATCACATTTTACGATATGGAGCCGCCACCAAGCCCTGAACTCTCTTGGGATGGCTGATATGGAGTCCCTTCGGGGCTCCGGAGAGGGGGATCCATCGCCGTTGTCATCATCAACCATCCTCCATCACCAATTTCATGATGCTCACCGCCGTGCGTGAGTAACTCCATCGTAGGCTTGCTGGACGGTGATGGGTTGGATGAGATTTGCTATGTAATCAAGTTAGTTTTGTTAGGGTTTGATCCCTAGTATCCACTATGTTCTGAGATTGATGTTGCTATGACTTTGCTATGCTTAATGCTTGTCACTAGGGCCCGAGTGCCATGATTTCAGATCTGAACCTATTATGTTTTCATGAATATATGTGAGTTCTTGATCCTATCTTGCAAGTCTATAGTCACCTATTATGTGTTATGATCCGTTAACCCCAAAGTGACAATAATCAGGATACTTACCAGTGATGACCGTAGTTTGAGGAGTTCATGTATTCACTAAGTGTTAATGCTTTGGTCCGGTACTCTATTAAAAGGAGGCATTAATATCCCTTAGTTTCCAATAAGGACCCCGCTGCCACGGGAGGGTAGGACAAAAGATGTCATGCAAGTTCTTTTCCATAAGCACGTATGACTATATCCGGAATACATGCCTACATTACATTGATGAATTAGAGCTAGTTCTGTGTCACCCTATGTTATAACTATTACATGAGGAATCACATCCGACATAATTATCCATCACTGATCCAATGCCTACGAGCTTTTCACATATTTCTCTTTGTTTAGTTACTTTACCGTTGCCACTGTTACAATTACTATACAACTGCTACTGTTACTTTTGCCACTGTTACCATTGCTTCTATACTACTTTGCTACTAAATACTTTGCTGCAGATATTAAGTTATCCAGGTGTAGTTGAATTGAAAACTCAACTACTAATACTTGAGAATATTCTTTGGCTCCCCTTGTGTCGAATCAATAAATTTGGGTTGAATACTCTACCCTCGAAAACTGTTGCAATCCCCTATACTTGTGGGTTATCATTCATCCAGCCTCCAACGCGCGCTCCTCCACCGACTACAGTTCAACCAACCCTCTCCACGGGGTCATGTTCAACCACCCTCCACGGTCTACTGTTCATCCAGCCCTCCACCGGCTACTGTTCAACCAGCCCTCCACTAACTACTGTTCAACCTTCCCTCCACGGGGTCTTGTTCATCTAGCCCTCCATGAGGTCTTGTTCATCCACGCCCAACTGGCTCGATCGATCGAGATCCTGTTCATCCAGCAGCAACACCACGGGGTCCTGTTCATCCAATCCCCACCGGGAACTGT
>NC_041385.1:321211997-321255044 GCF_002162155.2 Triticum dicoccoides | reverse complement strand
TGTTCATCTAGAGACATCATAGATCGACTTCTGTTAGCAGAGGTAGAGAAGGAATTGCTCGATTGGGTTCTGTTAACAGCCATTGATCGATTGCTCGGGTTTAGTAATGCGTAGCCTGCAGTGCAATCGCTCGGGTTTAGTTAGGCGAACGCCTCGTTCGGGTTCAGTTAGAGCCCAAAGCCTCGCACCCACACGCGTACATGTATGAGAGAAACGTGCATCGCTCGACCCCGACCACCCACCGTAACCGGGAACTCCCCAATATTTTCCTCGCCCTCGCTTCTACCGCGGTTTTTTCCGTCATGCACAGCCCAAAGAATGTCATGCAGCTGCATCTTCGGCCCACCCAGGACGAAAAGGCCATTTTCTGTCATGATTCTTTGTCATAGAAGTAGGAGCCCACCACACCAATGATGATACCAGGTTTTGTCACAATTATTGTCATAGAAGTGTCATAACTATGACAAAAAAAAAATTTCGTTCGGCCCAAAATGTCACGGATGTGTCTTTTTTTGTAGTGAGGAGTGTGGAAGGGAACCGACCCCTTGCTACTTTTTTCAAATGGCACTATGACCATCCCGATTGAAGTAACCTTCGAATCAAAGGATGGGAGCACAAATGTTTCGAAGGCGACAAGGTTTTTCTACAGACAAGTTTGTCCCTTACAGGGGCACACTATGAATGTCTTTAAAGGGAACTTATCTGTTTTGCATTGTCTAGGGTCGATACGCAAGCTTGTTTTTCACTTCTCCTTCTTGGGATTTCATCCACGGCATGGGCCCTGTAGTTAGTACAGGGGAAAAACAACAACATATGATTCTCTCTAAATGATCACGGCAAATTCATGCTAAACTAGACATGCATGCAAGGTCTTTAGGCGCCAACACTTCATTTTATAATCTTCGCACAGGGTCTGCACCTAGCTTTGTACAAAGGGTTACATGCACATTGTCAAGGCTTGTACAAAAGGTTGGCTGCCGGTTCTGAGCCCGCCAACCGCGCCTCACGGGTCGAACTTGCGAAGATGCTCAGTATTCCATGAGATTTGCACCTTAATGTCATCTTCGGTCTCCAGATGGACTACGCTAGGTCTGGTGACTCATACTACCCGGTAAGGGCCTTCCCACTTTGGCGTCAACTTGTTGGAACCTTTGGCGGATTGAACATGCATAAGGACAAGGTCACCTTCCTCAAGGATTCGGGCATGGATCATGTAGCTATGATAGCGGCGCAAGGCTTGGTAGTAGCGTGCAGCACGCACAGCGGCCCAGAGATGATCTTCCTCGTGGAGCACGGCATTGTCATGCTGGAGCTTCTCTTGCTCTACTTCACCGTAGGCAAGTAATCGAGGTGACCTGTATATGAGTTCCGTGGGGAGTACTGCTTCTGCCCCACATACTAGGGAGAAGGGAGTCTGGCCAGTGGCTCAATTCGATGTCGTACGGAGGGATCAAAGAACCACCGGCAGCTTGTTGATCCAGCCCCTGCCGCACTTCTACAACTTATCAAAAGTTCTTGCCTTGAGTCCATCCATCACTTCAGCATTCATCCTCTCATCTTTCCCATTGCTCCAGGGATGAGCAACAAACGCAAATGAGACCTTGCTTCCGAGGGTGTGGACATATTGCATGAAGGCGCGGCTTGTATATTGGGTGCCGTTATCAGTGATCACTCTGGTGGGTACTCCAAAACGACACACCAACCCCTTCAAGAACTTCATAGTTGACTGTGCAGTTACCTTCCTCACTGGCTCCACTTACGACCACTTTGTAAACTTGTTGATTGCAACGTACAAGAATTCAAAGCCCCCGGTAGCACGGGGGATGGGGCCCAAGGTGTCGAGCCCCCAGACCGAAAATGGCCAGGATAAAGGAATTGTCTGGAGAGATGGAGCTGGTTGATGGATGTTTTTGGAGTGGAACTGGCAGGCTTCACATTTAGTGACTAGCTCAGTTGCATCTTGGTGGGTCGTGGGCTAGTAAAAACCCTACTGAAATCTTTTCCAACCAGGGCTCTCGATCCAACGTGGGAGCCGCACAGGCCCCTGTGTATATCTGCTAGCAGCCTCTGTCCATCTTCCCAGCAACCGCACTTCAATTTCACATGACTAGGCCTTTGTGCCATCGACAAACAGATACATACTGGACTGTCAGGCTAATCCTTCGGCTTCTTCTTGTTCTCCACGAAGTTCTCCTGTTTGAAGGTAGTGCACTATGTGTTGTGCCCAAGTTGGAGCCCGAGGTTCAACAAGAAGGACTAACAACACCTCTTCATTCGCGGGAGCGCTTACCTCGACCGCAAGAACTTGTAGTTCCGCGGGTGCGTGGGTCGGGGGGTGCTACTCACCAACCGAATTAGAGTCGTTCCCGATAGTCTCTCTACCAGCGGCTTCGAGAAGCTCTGTCGGGAGATAATTTTTGGAGTCCAATTTTCTCCTTTTTATGGCCATCACTGAAGAGGACACTGATGGTTGAGTCAAGTGGAGGACAAAAGTTCCAAGTTCCACATGGAGCTTTTGTGCAGTGCACTTTGATAAATGATCAGCAATGTTGTTTTCTGCACGTAGCATGTACTCTATTTGTAATCCATCAAAGTGTTCCTCCAACTTCCTCACTTCCTCCACATACGCCTCCATCAATGGGCTCTAGTAATCCTTATTGACTTGTCTAACCACGAGCTGTGAGTCTCCACGGGTGATTAAAGTCTTGATTCCCAATTCTACTGCGATTCTGAGCCCGGCAAGGAGACCTTCACACTCAGTAGTGTTGTTGGTGGCCTTCTCTCGGGGATAGTGCATTTGAAACACGTACTTGAGATGCTCTTCGGTGGGTGCAACAAGGATGATGCGGAGCATCCCTCGCTCATCCCCATGGACGTTCCTACATCTCCCTCAACACCACTTGGACCCATGAAAAGAGCCTGAGCTAAGGCTATCGAAGATAAGGTGAACTCGCTCCTCTCCGAACTTCCTTTTCCTAATCACGAGACATGGCTACTACCTCATTCGGAAACTCTATGTGTAATCAGGTACATGGAGGTGAGCCAAGGATCTACTACTTGCAAGAGCCAAGATGGCGAGGACCCCAAGCATGTTGAAGAACAAGAAAGGATGCAGCAGAAGCTACAGGCATCGGACGTCCGACCCTGTCCGGACGTCCGACGAGTCCCAGGACACGGACGACCGGACCCTCCGGACGTCCGGTACCAGGCCACCCGAACCGAATCTACGGATGTCCGAGACACTCCGGACGACCAACACCCTAGCCAAATCTACGGATGACTGACGACCTTCGGATGTCCGGCCCCTCCAGAAGCTCCGGACGTCCGACCATCTACGGACGACCGACGCGCCTACACCAGATCTGAAACAGCGGAAGTCCGAGCGCGCCCGGACGACCGGACCGTCCCAAGCCTCTGGACGTCCGACGCCTTCCGGACGTCCGATTCCCGAGTGACCAAACCTGCGGGCTGGAGCCCTTGTACCCCTTCGTGTTGACTTCCATTTGCACTAAGACTATAAATAGGACGCCCCCACCTCCTGGTACGGGTAGCATAGGTTTAGCTCATATTTTGTGTGAGAGCCTTGCTCATCCACTTGGCTACTTCTCCTCGGAGCTCAGGACCTCTTCGGAGAAGATCCCCCAAGCGGATTCCAGACCCCTTTCTAGGGAAGACCATCAAGACCTCCGTACAGAGAAGAACTGTTCCTATGTATCCTTACCTTAGTTGATCGTGGATCTTATGTTACTCTGTGTTGTCGGTGATCTAGCACTCGTGTGATTGATTCTATGTCGGTTTAGTGAATCTCCCTCTCGTTTTCCCCGTGTTTCCCTTTGTGCTTCCATGTGTTTTTCGTGATTCTCTGTAGGATCCCTCCAAACGTGAAAGATCGTCCACATAGGGTTCCACCCTACATCATCATGGTATCCTGAGCCACGTTGATCACGTTTTTTGAGCCCCTACCCCGTGTTTTCTAGCTTGATTTTGTTGTTTTCGTCCTAATTCCTAAAATTCCCCACCAAAAAAATAGCCCCAATTTTTTTTGTGATTTGTTTGTGAGTTGAGATTTTGTTGGATTTGGTCCATGGATTTGTGTTACTGCGTGTGGATCTAGCTTTCCCCACCCTCCCCACCCTTTTTCATCCACCATATCACTCGATTTTGACCTCACCATTTTCTTCTTCCCCGGAAATCTTGCAGTTCTTCTTCCCGAGCCCGATTTTCGCCCAGGCTCCGGACGACTGGAATAGGTCGGACGTCCGACGAAGTCCGGACAACCGTAAAAGCCCGGACGTCCGTGAAACCCTGACGAAACTGAAGTTTGTCAGTTCGCCTCCACCACAACCCCACATTCCTCCACCTCTTCCAAACCCACATACACCACCATCTTCCGCGATACCTCCATTGACCATTTTGCCATATTTTGGTCCTTGAGATTTTGAGTTGTGGATCCCGTATCCTTTTGTGTTTCGGCTATGTAGGTATGGTTGACGTCATCACCACCACGGCTCATCTTCGCAAGGGTCTCATCATCGCCAAGGACAGTAACTTCGACGACATCTTTGTCATAACTTGCAATTGCATTGATAACCGACATTGCCTCATTTTGCGTAACTTACCCATTGAGACTAGCCGTTGAGTAGCAGGCAACGTGACTTGTGCACATTAGTGATCATACTCCATAGCATACATACCATACAATAGTGGTGCATATCTTGAGATCAACTTGTCTGTCACAAAGTTGTCATCGCATACACAATTGCTATCTTGGTTCGTGAAGTTTTGCATGAGAAAAGAGCTCAAAAGTGAAAGAGCCACACAAGCTTTTAAGAAAAGAGGAAAGATAAGCAAAGAGCTTATGAACAAGAACCATAGCATCATAATACATTAAGATTGTCATATTGGATCATCTTGGATCATTGCACCAAAATACCATACATATAGCATATTTGGGATAGAGATAGTTGCATTTTTGCCTAGTAGGTTGTGCACAAATTTGTGTATCTGCCTATTTTGCAATCGTGCTAGCGTCTCTCTAGTATTGTGCAACAAGAGCATCTCGTGGTTTCCACATTTTGGCTCAATTTTGGATTGCACAATCCCATTTATCTATTTGCGTGTGTGTTTCCATGTACCCATACTTGCTTGGTCTACTTGTTGCATTTGCAAATTTGTGAATCTTTTCCAACATTATTCAAGCTCACTTACTATTGCATCAAATTTTGTGCCACCATCCTAACCAAGATCCACCATAAGCTTTTACGTGTATGGGTGTGAGAACCGACAAGAATTGGTACCAACAGTGCTATTTCATTGTCCGCATTTGAGTGGACTTGATCCATCGTCAACTTCGGTCAAGGTACATTTGGTACACGTTCTTTTCCTTCTACCACTTACATTTTGCTTGGTATGATGGATAGTCCAAGTTCTTCTACCACTCCACCTCTCATCGAGAACGGCGACGACATGTCATCATTCATCACAAAGAGCCACCTCTTTGGTGCTCAAAGGGCGTTACACCAAGAGCAACAAGCTATGAGCGACCGCATCGACAACCTCGCCACCGACTTGCGACTCTCCGAGCAACATACAAGAGACTACTTCGACACCAAGTTCGACTCTCACAAGCAAGAAAATGATGCAAGAATGGACGAGATCCGCGCCTTGATGAGGAACCGGCATCCTTCCACTTCTTCATCCTCAAGACGGAGCCGCTCAAGTCGACATTCCGACGACACCTTCTCCGACACAAGTACACCGTCATCAACCATTCTTCGACGAGCCGCGCGTCAAGACCGGCATGCATCTCAGAACCCGCTACAAGACAAGCATTCACAAGAACAAGTTGATGAGCAAATCCCTCGCCCTCCATCAAACCAACTCACTTTTGCTCAAGCTCAAGAAAGGCAACGACTAAGGCGCCAAGAAGAAGAACGGGCACGTCTACACTAAGAGGAACAAGACGCCGAGGCTCAACGTCTTCAACAACAACAACGTGAAGCGCAAGCTATTGAGGCGCAACGTGCTCTTCAAGAATCAAGTCGAGCCATCACCAACCACAATCGCGAATGGCGCAATCAAGAGGAAGCCATTCGAGAAGAAATCCAAGAGAGGAACTACCAAACGCGTGCGCAACGTCAAGCTCCTCAAGCACCTCCACAAGATCGTCAAGCTCCACCTCAACCTCACGTTTAACAAGAGCAAGTTGAACATGGACTTCCTCCATGCCAAGAGCAACATGAGGATGACTATCCTCCACGTCAAGGACGTCATCATCACCATCGCCAACAACACAATGAAGAGCAACGCTATGGCAAGCTCAAGTTCACAATGCCCAAGTTCAATGGAAGCAATGATCCGGAAGAGTACCTCTCATGGGCATTGAAGGTCGATAATTTTTTTCGTTTGCACAACTATGAGGAAGAGAAGAAGATCGCTATGGCATCACTTGAGTTCCAAGATTATGTGCTCATATGGTGGGAACAAGTACTTGAACGACGTCAAGCAAGAGGGGAACCACCAATCACCACTTGGGCTCAAATGAAGGATGTCATGCGGGCACGTTTTGTACCAACCTACTACAACCGTGATCTCTTCAAGAAGCTACAACTCCTCAAGCAAGGAACATAGAGTGTTGAAGAATACTACAAGGAAATGGAGATAGCCATGATTCGAGCCAATGTCACGGAAGATAATGAGCAAACAATGGCACGTTTCTTGAACGGACTCAATCATCCCATCAAGAAGATTGCCGACTTCCAACCCTATTCCAACCTCATTGAGCTCGTGCATCAAGCAACCAAGGCGGAACGTCAAGTGCAAGATGACTTCAAGTATGCCAAGTTCTCACCCAAGACTTACGACTTCTCCAACACCCAAGCTTCAACGACTCCTCCAACATCTACTTCAACCAAACCTTCTCAAAGCACCGACGACAAGTCAAGTTACAAGAAAACTTCGGCAAGTTCAAGTCGTCTTCCTCCTAGGACAAGCAACTTCAAGCTGCGTGCTTCATCATCTACTCCAACCGATGAGACCATCAAAACAAGCTCCTTCAAGTGTTTCACTTGCATCGGCCGAGGCCACAAATCCTACCAATGCACGAACAAGCGCACCATGATTCTCAACAACGACGGCACATATGACTCAATGAGTGAAGAGGAGATGGAAGCCCTTGAGCAAGTGGCCATGCACCGGCGCGTGAACGAGGATGAAGATGATCAAGTCTTTTGTGATGAGGATTCGTGCCCCGCTCTCGTTGGCTCCAAAGTCTTGACACTTCAACATCAACAAGAAGAAGACCAACGATGCCACATCTTCCATACTAAGGCCAGCGTCAATGGAAGGTCCGTCAAGGTCATCATCGATGGAGGTAGTTGTCACAACTTGGCAAGTGAAGAACTATGTTCAAAGCTTCAATTAGTCAAGAGGAAGCACCCGCACCCCTACAAGGTTCAATGGCTAAGTGACTCCGGCACTATACGAGTCGAGCATACGGTCCAAGTCTCCTTTAAAATTGGTGCTTATGAAGACACTTTGGAGTGTGATGTGGTTCCAATGACCGTTTGCCACCTCCTTCTTGGTCGACCATGGCAATTCGACCATGGTGTCATCCACAATGGGCGTACCAATCATTATAGCTTCAAGTTGAAAGGGAAGGAATATGTTCTACGACCTATGTCTCCTAGTCAAGTGATAGCCGACAAGCAAGCTACCAATCATGGAAAGACGAGTGAAAAAGTGACACACCCAAAAGTGAGTGAGAGCCACAAGCCAAATTTGAGCGCCTCTTCGCCTAGAGAGAAAAACCTCATCCTATTTTCCACCAAAAGTGAGATAAGAGAAGTGTGTGAGAACCCATCGAGTGTAATGCAATTCGTCCTGGTGTGCAAAGATGGAGAGCCAACAACTAACACCTCTCACGAGTTACCTTTAGTGTTTCAATCTCTTTTGCAGGAATTCAAAGATTTTTTCCCCGATGAGCTACCTCTGGGTCTACCTCCACTACAAGGCATTGAGCATCGAATCAACCTCATCCCCGGAGCACCACTTCCAAACAAAGCTCCATACCGTGTCAATCCCGAAGAAACCAAGGAGATTCAACGGCAAGTACAACAACTCATCGACAACGGTCTTGTACGTGAAAGCTTAAGCCCATGTGCCGTTCCTGTTATACTTGTGCCTAAACCGGATGGAAGTTTCTGCTTGTGTTCCGATTGTAGACCCATAAACGCCATTACCGTTCGTTATAGGCATCCCATTCCTCGCTTAGATGATATGATTGATGAACTCAGCGGAGCCAACTTTTTCTCCAAAATTGATCTTAAAAGTGGCTATTATCAAATCCGAATTCAAGAAGGTGATGAATGGAAAACCGCTTTCAAAAAAAAATTTGGCTTATATGAGTGGTTAGTGATGCCTATGGGTTTGTCGGAAGCACCCGAAACTTTCGTGCATCTTATGCATCATGTGCTTAGACCTTACATTGGAGTCTTCGTTGTGGTTTACTTTGATGATATCCTTGTGTTTAGCAAAACCATGAAATAGCACATTAATCATGTTAAATCGGTGTTGCAAACCCTCCGAAAGGAAAGCCTTTACGCAAACTTGAAAAAATGCGCTTTTGGCGTTGACAAAGTGATTTTCTTGGGTTTTGTTGTCTCTTACAACGGTGTCCATGTTGATGAAACTAAGATTAAGGCAATTAAAACGTGGCCCCAACCCACAAATTTGCAACAAGTGAGAAGTTTTCTTGGTCTTGCAGGATTTTACCGCCGCTTTGTGAAAAACTTTAGCACAATTGCCGCTCCTTTACATGCTTTGAGTAAGAAGAATGCTCCTTTTGTTTGGGGATCTTTGCAATCCACCGCTTTTGATGAGCTCAAGTCTTTACTTACTCATGCTCCGATTCTTGCTTTGCCCAACTTTGAAAAAACTTTTGAGGTTCATTGTGATGCAAGTGGTACCGACATTGGCGGAGTTTTAATGCAAGAAAAACGAGCCATTGCTTATTTTAGTGAAAAACTCTCCGGTGCTCAACTCAATTATCCCATCTATGACAAAGAATTGTATGCTTTAGTATGTGTGCTACATGTTTGGGAACATTACCTTAGACCTCATGAATTTGTCATTCATACCGATCATGAAACGCTTAAGTACTTAAAAGGTCAAACTAAATTGAACAAGCATCATGCCAAATGGAGTGAATTCATTGAATCTTTTCCTTATGTGATCAAGTACATTAAGGGTAAAGAAAATGTTGTTGCGGATGCACTTTCACGCGTATGCATGCTTGTCACTCAACTTGAGTTGAATGTTATTGGTTTTGAGCATATAAAAGACTTGTATGAGCATGATCATTCTTTTGCTATTCCTTATGCTAAGTGTTTGACACACACATCTTGGGAACGATATTACATAAAGGATGATTATCTTATGAGAGCTAACAAACTTTGCATTCCCGAGTCTTCTCTTCATTTGCTACTTTTGCAAGAGGCTCATGGAGGTGGACTTATGGGACACTTTGGACGCGACAAGACTTTCGCCACGCTCTCCAAGAACTACTTTTGGCCCAAGATGTTTCGTGATGTCTCACGCTACACCAACCGTTGCTCTACATGTCGCAAAGCTAAGTCAAAAGCTCAATCCCATGGTCTTTACATGCCCCTTCATATTCCTTATCAACCTTGGGAAGACATTAGCATGGATTTTGTACTTGGTTTGCCTAGAACTCAAAATGGCAAGGATTCCGTCTTTGTTGTTGTGGACAGATTTTCTAAGATGGCACATTTCATTCCTTGCAACAAGATAGACGATGCTTCACAATATTGCCAATCTCTTTTGTAGGGAAATCTTGCGACTTCATGGATTGCCAAAGAAGATTGTCTCGGATCGTGACGTCAAGTTCTTGAGTTACTTTTGGAAGACCCTATGCGCCAAGCTCGGAATCAAGCTATTGTTCTCTTCGACATACCATCCTCAAACCGACGGCCAAACGGAGGTGACAAACCGTATACTCTCCACTCTACTTCGCGTGTTGATCAAGAAGAACATCAAGGAGTGGGAGGCGTGTCTACCCATCACCGAGTACGCCTACAACCGTGCAAGACATTCCACGATCGGCAAGTCCCCTTTCGAGGTCATCTACGGCTTCAACCCTTTGTCCCCATTGGACATTCTACCTCTTCCTCTACAAGAGCGAACCAACCTCGAAGCAAGTGCTCGTTCAAGCTACATCAAGAAGATGCATGAAGATACAAGGCACACCATCGAGCTCCAAGTACAACGACTAGCGACCAAGCTCAACATCAACAAGCAAACCATGGTATTCAACATTGGTGATCTCGGGTGGCTACATCTTCGCAAGGACCGCTTCCCCAACGAACGCAAGTCCAAGCTCCTACCACGCGCCGATGGACCTTTCAAGGTTCTAGCATGCTACAACAACAACGCCTACAAGATCGACCTACCACGAGGCAAATACAACGTGAGCGACATCTTCAACGTCAAGGACCTCGCACCTTTCCATGGTGATGCTCCTTTTGATCCGAGGTCGGATCTCTCCCAAGGGGGGGGGGGAGATGATGCGGAGCATCCCTCGCTCATCCCCATGGACGTGCCTACATCTCCCTCAACACCACTTGGACCCATGACAAGAGCCCGAGCTAAGGCTATCGAAGATATGGTGAACTCGCACCTCTCCGAACTTCCTTTTCCTAATCACGAGACATGGCTACTACCTCATTCGGAAACTCTATGTGTAATCAGGTACATGGAGGTGAGCCAAGGATCTAATACTTGCAAGAGCCAAGACGGTGAGGACCCCAAGCATGTTGAGGAAGAAGAAAGGATGCAGCAGAAGCTACAGGCATCGGACGTCCGACCCTGTCCGGACGTCCGACGAGTCCCAGGACACGGACGACCGGACCCTCCGGACGTCCGGTACCAGGCCACCCGAACCGAATCTAAGGATGTCCGAGACGCTCCGGACGATCGGACGACCAACACCCGAGCCAAATCTATGGATGACCGACGGCCTCCGGACGTCCGGCCCCTCCAGAAGCTCCGGACGTCCGACCATCTACGGACGACCGACGCGCCTACACCAGAGCTGAAACAGTGGAAGTCCGAGCGCGCCCGGACAACCGGACCGTCCCGAGCCTCCGGACGTCCGACGCCTTCCAGACGTCCGACTCCTGAGTGATCAAACCTGTGGGCTGGAGCCCTTGTACCTGTCACATCCCTAGCTGCTGGTAGTGCTCTAGGATAGCTTCATGTGTGCATCATGTCTATATTTTCGAAACTTGAACTGAGGAATTTTGGAAGCCTCAAAAACTTAAATAAAAGAGGGGCAAAAACCCTAGAAATCTCATTCATTGCTCCAAAAATGCTCTTCTTAAATGTTTGATAATTTTTGGTAAGGGTTCTGGTCCCAACCAAAATATTGAACATTTTTAAGGATTTATTTTTGGGACTTTGAATTTAAAACATTAGCTATTTGAATTTGAATTATATTCATATAACTAGAATATAATTTCAAATACCCCTGAAATATTTTATGAGCTTTTGGAAAAGTCCATATAGCAAAATAAAAATATTCAGAGGAGCTTTGGCATTGTTTGAATTATTATTTTTAATTCAAAACAGTGGCAAAAGAATTAAATAAAAGAAAAACAGAACAGAATTATAAAAAAAAAAGAAAAGAGAGCAGAACCACCTGGACTTACCTGTGAAGCCCACCTGGTGGCCCAACAGGACCGGCCCAGCGCAGCCCAGCCCACCCTTCTCCTGTCGTCTTCCTCCCCTCGCACCGAAGCTGCTCGGTGGCAAGCGCTGGCGATGCCCCGGCCACCTCCTGCTTCCCCCGGTCTCCCTAGCGACGCCACGACGACGCCTCGTGTCCCCTCGCTCCTCTTCCTCCCTCGCTGCTCCCTCTCTCTTCCCCGAACACTCTCCCCCCTCCTCTGTTCTCCTCACCGAACGCGCCTGCCGCCGCCGACGAGAACCACCGCGGCCATGGCCCCTCCCTCGTCCCCTTGAGAAGCCCAGGAGCTCCGTCACGACATCCTCGACCTCCCCACCAAGCCAAGCACCGCCGGACACCCTGTGACGATGCCTCCGAGCTCGTCACCGCCGCATCTGCCGCCGGACTTCGCCCGTCGGTCTGCATCGCCCAGTCCCTCCCCGAGCTCAACGACGGCGCCGTTCAAATCCCTGTGAGCCCCGCCGTCATCTCCCCCTCTCCCCATGGTCGATTTCTTGCTGCAACGCCGATGACCGCGAGTCCCGTATGCCGCCGCCGCACGAGGTCGTCGCCGACGAGGCTTCGGTGACCAAATGGTCACGTGCGTGCCTCCGTTGGGTTCGTGAGCTCTCGTAGATCATGTAGGTGCATACCGCTGGTCCTCCCGCGCGCCGTGTCGTCGATTCCGTCGACACCCGAGCTCCGGCCGCCGCCCAGCTCGCCGCTGCCGCCGCTATGGACCACCTCGCGCCCTCTCACTGCCACCGCTGGATGCGCACGAGCCCCAGCTCTTCGTAGGACCCAACCGCGTCGCAAACTGCCGCCTGTAGCGCGAGTCCGAGCAACTCCGGCGAGCCTCCGCCGCGAGATGTGGTCGCCGGTGCTTAATCCGGCGACGCTGACGTGGCACCACCATTAGCGCTAATGACGCACTAACTACCCCCCCCTAAAGCCACTGCCATGTGGGCCTTGGGCCTGTTTAGGTTAATTTTATTTTCTGTTTAGATTAGTTCATAAGCAGTGGGACCCACCCGTCAGCATTGACTCTGCTGACGTGGCCGTTGACCTGGCCCCACCTGTCAACGACACTAGTCAGCACTGTGTCACTGACCAGTGGACCCCACTGGTCAGTTTGACCCGGACCAGCCCCTGTTTACCTGATGACGTCAGGGTGAGGTCATGCTGACGCAATATTCATTTTCTGGAATTTAGTTTATTTTATTATATTCAGGAAATTCCAGAAAATAGCTAAAACTTCTAAAAATCATAGAAATTCAACCGTAACTCCAAATTAAATAATTTATATATGAAAAATTATCAGAAAAATTCAAGGAATCCATCTGTACCATTTTCATGCATGATAGAACAACTTATAGCTGCTGTTTAGCACAAATCAATTAAATGGCATTTGAATAATCACATATGGAGTTTAAATTTGAATCTTGTATTCAAACCAACTTCATTTAATCGGTTGCTAGTTGCATTAGCTCAAAACACATTCATTTTGCCATGTCATGATCATGCATCATATTGTGCATTGCACTGATTGTGTTCCCTTCTATGTTGCCGGTAATTGTCCCCTCTCGATAGACGTGATACCGATGATGTGATCGTTGACACTGATGAAGACTCAATGCTATCTTCAGAAGTGCCAGGCAAGCAAAACCCCCTTGTTCATTCCGATACAATCCTACTCTCTCGCTCCTGCTCTCTTTTACTGCATTAGGACAACATCGATTCATCTGTTACTTGTTGCGGTAGCTGAACCCCTTTATCCTTTGCATGACCTGTCATTGCCACAGTAAATAGATAAAACCCACTAGCATGAGTAGGAGTTGTTTGAGCCCTGATGTGCCTACTCATTCATGCTTGTTTGTCATGCCTGCTACTGCTTAGAGTTGAGTCAGGTCTGATTCATCTTGGATGAATCAGAGGTGTGTGAACATGTCCTACTATGTGTGAGCTAAGTGTGTGAACACGATTTGGTAAAAGGTGTCGGTGAGAGGCCATGTAGGAGTACATGGTGGGTTGTCTCATTGAAGCCGTCCTTAGGAACTGAGTTCTGTGTTTGTGATCCATGATTCAACTACTACCATGCATTGGGCCCTGAAATATGACCCCGCTCGACTTCTTATTCACCCTAGTCCTCTGTCCAGGAGTTGCAAGTAGTTTCTGGTGTTTGTAGTATGCTGGAGGCCGTGGACAGCGCTGACCGTAGGGGTGGGCTGTGATGCGGTAGGCACGTGGCCGGGTAAACCGGGCACCCGTTTGGTGTCACGGAACCCTGTTCACATCGTTTGGGGCTGTGAGCGAAACTCCGGCCGGATCTCCTCATGGATGGAACCCGAATAGGCGATAAACCTGGACTAGAGACTTAGGTGTTTAGGTAGGTCGTGGTCTACACCCATGTCCGCTTTCGCTTGAAGTCTGCCGAGCACATGTCGTGTGCAGACGCTAAGTGGTGGAAACATGTATGAAGAAGTACACCCCTGCAGGGTTAACATCATCTATTCGAATAGCCGTGTCCGCGGTAAAGGACTTCTGGGTTGCTTATATCAGTTCATAGACAAGTGAAAGTGGATACTCTAAAATACGCAAGATAAGCGTGAGTGCTATGGATGGTGTTCTCGTAGGGAGACGGGAGCGGATCCATAGTGGTGTATTGATATGGTGAATATGTGGACTCGTGTGCGCCACCTCAAAAGAGTTACTTGCAGTCGTAGTTCAGGTTAGCCACCGAGTCAAAGCTGGCTTGCTGCAGTTAAACCCCACCATCCCCTTGTTGAAAATGATGCATATGTAGTTAGTTCTGATGTAAGTCTTGCTGGGTACATTTGTACTCACGTTTGCCTATTTTATGTTTTTGCAGAGAGACTTCAGTCTCACTAGTAGTTCCACGTGGACTTCGACGTTTAGCTTGTTACCTCAGCTACGATCTTGTGCCCTCGGCAGGATCTGGTAGATAGTCAGGCTTCTCAGCCTTTTTCATTTATAGATGCCTGTACTCAGACATGTTAAGCTTCCGCATGTGCTTTGACTTGTATGCTCTGATTGTTGGGTCATAAGACCCATGTTTGTAATATCTCGCTCCTCGGAGCCTAATGAATAAATTACTTGAGTCATAGAGTCATGTTGTGATGCCATGTTGTATTTGCACATATCGAGCATATTGTGTGTATGTTATTAAAATGCTTGGTATGTGTGGGATCTGACCTTCTAGTTGTTTATCTTTAGTTGCCTCTCTTATCGGGAAATGTCTCCTAGTGTTTCCACCGAGCCATGGTAGCTTGCTACTGCTCCGGAACACTTAGGCTGGCCGGCATGTGTCCTTCTTCGTTCCTGTGTCTGTCCCTTCGGGGAAATGTCACGCGATGAATACCGGAGTCCTGTTAGCCCGCTACAGCCCGGTTCACCGGAGTCCTGCTAGCCCAGTGCTACAGCCTGGATTCACTCGCTGATGACCGACACGTTCGATGCTGGGTCATGGATGCCTGTCCCTGTAGGTCTGTGCCACTTTGGGTTTACGACTAGCCATGTCAGCCCGGGTCCTTTGTCATATGGATGCTAGCGACACTATCATATACGTGAGCCAAAAGGCGCAAACGGTCCCAGGCAAAGGTAAGGTGGCACCCGTGGGAATACCGTGCGTGAGGCTGCAAAGTGATATGATGTGTTACATGCTAGATTGGTGTGACTTAGGATCGGGGTCCTGACAGCGTTGGTATCAGAGCTTGACTGCCTGTAGGATTACCAAGCCAAACTGGTCGAAGTTGAGTCTAGAAATTCCTTAGTTATATAAGGGAATTGATTGTGGGATGGAACGTAAGGCTCTTTTTACTCCTTATACCTCATGGCCTTCTGATCTGAGTCATCATCTTCTCTTCTACGGGGATTAAGAACTAGGCTATCTCTTCTTTCTATTAGGATCATGTGTTACTAATCAGTGGACTTATAAGATTGTTGGATTTAAGCCTCTGTTTAGTTTTTACTGCTTCCGTATGTTAATTGTTGATCTCGAAACCGTGATATTGTGCTTCTGAGTGGTTATGCCACCATTTTTGTGAATGTCTCAAATCTTTCTGAGCATTTACAGCCGTTATGCTGTCCGAGTCATCCCAGGTTTCTAAGTAGTCTGATGCAATTGCAAATCCTTTCTTCCCGTTTCAATGTGCCCATGGGCCAGATTAATCACACTAATTGTTGAGTTGAGGTATTCTATTGCCTTGACTTTTATGTTGGAGTTACTATTATGACCCTAGGTATTTAGGGAGTCACCTAGTAATCTAGCAACGTTTTGTGTTCCCAGTGTGAGATTCTGGCCTTTATTCTCGAAAGCATCCCGTGATGCTACTTAGTAGTAGGTATTCTACTCCTGGGTTCTGAACCCGAGATTCACTCTACCTACTTCATGTTGATAGTAATTGCTAGTGCCTTTAGGATATTAGTAACCTTTGCGATAGTCCTTGAAGTCCGTGGTATCTTCTTCTTCCAAATACCATGAACTACTTATGGCAGATGTTTATTGGATCAAAAAAAATCACAATTAGAGTACTCTTGAGGAGTTCTCCATTCATAAATCGTGACTCTGCCAGTTCTACCTTTCTGCATGGGTTATCCGGAAGAAATATGTTGAACTTGGTTCGACATACTAATCTATGCATCCCCAACTCAGAAAAATTTTATGTTCCTTTGAGATGTTCTCTTTAGTTGCATTCTGACCCTCGTCTATCAATTGATAGTCAAGAGTATGCGTGCGTTCGTTTATCGATGCCTATTACTCTTGTGGTCCGTCAAGCCATTCTATCGCGGAATGACTAGGAGAAACAAACTCCAGTACCTCTTCCATATCTAGGATTGGGTCAAAACAATTGTACTCCACAGATCAAAATGCCAATCTAGCTTTTGCTCTGTTCTACCTTGGAGTATTACCATCTTTTATATCGGGATTGTTATGGGAATTGCACACCATCCTATGAACTCTTGGTACAGTGATACTTTTGCCATCATTGTTCATTCCTCGGTTCCTGTGTTATTGTAACCGGAATGCCGACAAATGAATCATGGCGTGTGAAATCAATACTCCCAGCAACCTCGTTGCTTGGTAGTTAAAGGATAATAATTTCAATCTTAGCATGTTGGTTTTTAAATCATCCCTCTAAGACTGATCGTGCTACCTAGTCCTTATTTCGGTGCACCCTTCGATTGATGAGTTAGGATCTTGTCAAGTCCTCACTCATTTGATCATATCGTCTTGCCCTCAAAAGCGAGATTGTTCTCGAGCTTAGTAACATACCGGTGGTTCGTGATTTTCTGGATGTCTTCTCAGAAGTATTACCAGGTTGTCACCTGACTGTTATGTTGAGCTCGTGATCAAGTTGGTTTCTTGTGAACCACCCTTTCTCCAAGAATCTGTGATGGATATCCCGGAGCTAGTTGGTTAAGCTAGACAACAACTTGGAGAGTTGGAAGATAAAAGCTTCCCTGACTTAGTTCGTTCCAAAGGGATATTCTTGTGTAGTGTGTGTTGAAGAAAGATGATATCTTCATCGATTGGTCCTTGTGATCAGTTGCTGGACCTATTGTCTTATCAATCCTTTGATTTGAGTGTGGGCTATCGTCAAATCAAATCAGTACCAACGATGCTCGTAATGTTGTCTTATTCATGGTTGATCCCTCGAGCATACACCATTACATTTTTGGTCTGACCAATGCTATCACCGTGTTCACTTAACTATGGAATTCCTTTTAAAAGGAAACCTAGATGAATTGTTGTTGAGCCCATTGGCAACATCCTTATCTCCTCCATGATTTTGTTGAACATTAAGCTAGCGTTGGAAACTTTTGAAAGCATTTCTTCATGCTAACTCATGAAGTATTTGTTTGATGAAAGGAGTGACTTCCTCTTATACACGTGCATTTGGTGAAAGTTGCCGCCGTGGATTTGAGAAAGTTAGTTTTGCTTCCTCTGGAATCATCCCAAGTCAGTCATGCATACGTGCGAAGTATTCTGTGGTCTGGAGACTTGCAACCTTCATTCCATATGTGTTCCGAGCACACCAAGCCACTGATTGAGTTGTTCAAAGATAAAGGAGTCTGTCCAAGGTGAACTCTTTGGACTTCCACGCGTGGAGACTTCGATGTCATTAATGATGGTTCCCCCACCTGAACTCGGTAGTGTTTTATTATAAGACTATCACGTGGTCATGTTTGTTTGGGACAGCGTGTTCACATGTTTGTAGAAGAACCAGCTCATGTTTTGGAGCTTGCTATCGTAGTTCATCTCCCGAGAATCCCGCAACGTCATCTCGTCGATTTGTGTTGCAAACTTTCATTTTTCTTCCTAGACTCGATGAGTCTGGAATATCCTGACACCAACCAGATCTGAATCTCAGGCAGATATGATGGTTTGGAACATTTCCCAAGAACTATAATATCGGTCCCTCGAAAACCGGTAAAGTGGATGTCGTGGCCAACACACCCAGCCGGAAGACCTGTTATTATAATATCTTGATTGAGGAAGTTGGCCACCTCCCCATAGGGATTTCGTAGGATTTACTCCCTAGTTGCCCCTATGGATTTTGAGATCCCGAAGTCCGACCTTTTTACTTGATGTTCTAGATATCAAACCATATCTATGAATGGGTTACGCTAGCACATCAAGGAGAACATTAGAAGCGGAGTGCTAAATGTCTCTCGGTCGATCGTCCAGATTTTGTTCCTTGGCTCGCTAAGATGAAATCTGAGAAAGTGTTATCCTCCATCACCATTCATCATGGTAGCAAGTTGTGTTGCCAGGATCCTTGACACGGATGTTGGTAAAACCTTGATGATTATGGAATTGCTCAAGTTCTTGAGAGCACGCGCAAGTGCTAGGTTTGATCGTCGGCATTAACTGTATAGCGCTCTCAGTTTCCTCGGTTATGCTATAACCATTCCAATAGTGGAATAACTCTCTACTGTTGGGTTCTTCCCTAGTTACCAGAATCATTCCCATCATTTGCATTTTGTTCCCAGCTTGCACCGCCAATGTGCCATTCTACCATGGGTCTCTTCCATTTTCGGTGATAAGCAAATTCATCCATTACGTTGTCTTCAACAAGGTAATCCACATCATCCAAGTCTGAGTATGCCATTCTACCGACCCCCTCCAAATGATCGCTTGTGATTGCCTTAGGCTGGTTTAAAGAGTTTCAATGATCTCTGAATCAAAGGTAATTCTTTTTGCCACTTAAGGAAATAATCTACGAATCACCCTCCTCCAGGATGTTTCGTCGTGGTATCATAGCAACTCAACTCCTCGCTACGTTGACAATCGATTACCACCTTCTTAAGCGTGAAATTGTGGTCTACCTAGTGAACCTTCGTCATCTGCTTCACTCCATTCCTATGGATGTGTGCTCGTGTCTCAACCCGAGAGATGGTCCTATGTCTCGTTCCGTGAGTTGTTCGATCTTCGAGAAGATCGACCCTGCTAGAGTCTCCTTCTTTCCTCCATGTCATGTTGACATGATTTTTCAAGGCAAGACTTCAAGACAATGATGGTGAATGAATCAACGTTCAACTGAAGTGCACCCTGGATCGTGAAGATTATACTAGTCTGCGTTACCCTTCACTTTACCCTACGCTTGAATCTCGAGACGAGATTCTTGTTTAGTGGGGGTGAGTTGTCACATCCCTAGCTGCTGGTAGTGCTCTAGGCTAGCTTCATGTGTGCATCATGTCTATATTTTCGAAACTTGAACTGAGGAATTTTGGAAGCCTCAAAAACTTAAATAAAAGAGGGGCAAAAACCCTAGAAATCTCATTCATTGCTCCAAAAATGCTCTTCTTAAATGTTTGATAATTTTTGGTAAGGGTTCTGGTCCCAACCAAAATATTGAACATTTTTAAGGATTTATTTTTGGGACTTTGAATTTAAATCATTAGCTATTTGAATTTGAATTATATTCATATAACTAGAATATAATTTCAAATACCCTTGAAATATTTTATGAGCTTTTGGAAAAGTCCATATAGCAAAATAAAAATATTCAGAGGAGCTTTGGCATTGTTTGAATTATTATTTTTAATTCAAAACAGTGGCAAAAGAATTAAATAAAAGAAAAACAGAACAGAATTATAAAAAAAAAGAAAAGAGAGCAGAACCACCTGGACTTACTTGTGAAGCCCACCTGGTGGCCCAACAGGACCGGCCCAGCGCAGCCCAGCCCACCCTTCTCCTGTCGTCTTCCTCCCCTCGCACCGAAGCTGCTCGGTGGCGAGCGCTGGCGATGCCCCGGCCACCTCCTGCTTCCCCCGGTCTCCCTAGCGACGCCACGACGACGCCTCGTGTCCCCTCGCTCCTCTTCCTCCCTCGCTGCTCCCTCTCTCTTCCCCGAACACTCTCCCCCCTCCTCTGTTCTCCTCACCGAACGCGCCTGCCGCCGCCGACGAGAACCACCGCGGCCATGGCCCCTCCCTCGTCCCCTTGAGCAGCCCAGGAGCTCCGTCACGACATCCTCGACCTCCCCACCAAGCCAAGCACCGCCGGACACCCTGTGACGATGCCTCCGAGGTCGTCACCGCCGCATCTGCCGCCGGACTTCGCCCGTCGGTCTGCATCGCCCAGTCCCTCCCCGAGCTCAACGACGGCGCCGTTCGAATCCCTGTGAGCCCCGCCGTCATCTCCCCCTCTCCCCATGGTCGATTTCTTGCTGCAACACCGATGACCGCGAGTCCCGTATGCCGCCGCCGCACGAGGTCGTCGCCGACGAGGCTCCGGTGACCAAATGGTCACGTGCGTGCCTCCGTTGGGTTCGTGAGCTCTCGTAGATCATGTAGGTGCATACCGCTGGTCCTCCCGCGCGCCGTGTCGTCGATTCCGTCGACACCCGAGCTCCGGCCGCCGCCCAGCTCGCCGCTGCCGCCGCTATGGACCACCTCGCGCCCTCTCACTGCCATCGCTGGATGCGCACGAGCCCCAGCTCTTCGTAGGACCCAACCGCGTCGCAAACTGCCGCCTGTAGCGCGAGTCCGAGCAACTCCGGCGAGCCTCCGCCGCGAGATGTGGTCGCCGGTGCTTAATCCGGTGACGCTGACGTGGCACCACCATTAGCGCTAATGACGCACTAACTAACCCCCCCTAAAGCCACTGCCATGTGGGCCTTGGGCCTATTTAGGTTAATTTTATTTTCTGTTTAGATTAGTTCATAAGCAGCGGGACCCACCCGTCAGCATTGACTCTGCTGACGTGGCCGTTGACCTGGCCCCACCTGTCAACGACACTAGTCAGCACTGTGTCACTGACCAGTGGACCCCACTGGTCAGTTTGACCCGGACCAGCCCCTGTTGACCTGATGACGTCAGGGTGAGGTCATGCTGACGCAATAATCATTTTCTGGAATTTAGTTTATTTTATTATATTCAGGAAATTCCAGAAAGTAGCTAAAACTTCTAAAAATCATAGAAATTCAACCGTAACTCCAAATTAAATAATTTATATATGAAAAATTATCAGAAAAATTCAAGGAATCCATCTGTACCATTTTCATGAATGATAGAACAACTTATAGCTGCTGTTTAGCACAAATCAATTAAATGGCATTTGAATAATCACATATGGAGTTTAAATTTGAATCTTGTATTCAAACCAACTTCATTTAATATGTTGCTAGTTGCATTAGCTCAAAACACATTCATTTTGCCATGTCATGATCATGCATCATATTGTGCATTGCATTGATTGTGTTCCCTTCTATGTTGCCGGTAATTGTCCCCTCTCGATAGACGTGATGCCGATGATGTGATCGTTGACACTGATGAAGACTCAATGCTATCTTCAGAAGTGCCAGGCAAGCAAAACCCCCTTGTTCATTCCGATACAATCCTACTCTCTCGCTCCTGCTCTCTTTTACTGCATTAGGACAACATCGATTCATCTGTTACTTGCTGCGGTAGCTGAACCCCTTTATCCTTTGCATGACCTGTCATTGCCACAGTAAATAGATAAAACCCACTAGCATGAGTAGGAGTTGTTTGAGCCCTGATGTGCCTACTTATTCATGCTTGTTTGTCATGCCTGCTACTGCTTAGAGTTGAGTCAGGTCTGATTCATCGAGGATGAATCAGAGGTGTGTGAACATGTCCTACTATGTGTGAGCTAAGTGTGTGAACACGATTTGGTAAAAGGTGTCGGTGAGAGGCCATGTAGGAGTACATGGTGGGTTGTCTCATTGAAGCCGTCCTTAGGAACTGAGTTCTGTGTTTGTGATCCATGATTCAGCTACTACCATGCATTGGGCCCTGAAATATGACCCCGCTCGACTTCTTATTCACCCTAGTCCTCTGTCCAGGAGTTGCAAGTAGTTTCTGGTGTTTGTAGTATGCTGGAGGCCGTGGACAGCGCTGACCGTAGGGGTGGGCTGTGATGCGGTAGGCACGTGGCCGGGTAAACCGGGCACCCGTTTGGTGTCACGGAACCCTGTTCACATCGTTTAGGGCTGTGAGCGAAACTCCGGCCGGATCTCCTCATGGATGGAACCCGAATAGGCGATAAACCTGGACTAGAGACTTAGGTGTTTAGGTAGGTCGTGGTCTACACCCACGTTGGCTTTCGCTTGAAGTCCGCCGAGCACATGTCGTGTGCAGACGCTAAGTGGTGGAAACATGTATGAAGAAGTACACCCCTGCAGGGTTAACATCATCTATTCGAATAGCCGTGTCCGCGGTAAAGGACTTCTGGGTTGCTTATATCAGTTCATAGACAAGTGAAAGTGGATACTCTAAAATACGCAAGATAAGCGTGAGTGCTATGGATGGCGTTCTCGTAGGGAGACGGGAGCGGATCCATAGTGGTGTATTGATATGGTGAATATGTGGACTCATGTGCGCCACCTCAAAAGAGTTACTTGCAGTCGTAGTTCAGGTTAGCCACCGAGTCAAAGCTGGCTTGCTGCAGTTAAACCCCACCATCCCCTTGTTGAAAATGATGCATATGTAGTTAGTTCTGATGTAAGTCTTGCTGGGTACATTTGTACTCACGTTTGCCTATTTTATGTTTTTGCAGAGAGACTTCAGTCTCACTAGTAGTTCCACGTGGACTTCGACGTTTAGCTTGTTACCTCAGCTACGATCTTGTGCCCTCGGCAGGATCTGGTAGATAGTCAGGCTTCTCAGCCTTTTTCATTTATAGATGTCTGTACTCAGACATGTTAAGCTTCCGCATGTGCTTTGACTTGTATGCTCTGATTGTTGGGTCATAAGACCCATGTTTGTAATATCTCGCTCCTCGGAGCCTAATGAATAAATTACTTGAGTCGTAGAGTCATGTTGTGATGCCATGTTGTATTTGCACATATCGAGCATATTGTGTGTATGTTATTGAAATGCTTGGTATGTGTGGGATCTGACCTTCTAGTTGTTTATCTTTAGTAGCCTCTCTTACCGGGAAATGTCTCCTAGTGTTTCCACCGAGCCATGGTAGCTTGCTACTGCTCCGGAACACTTAGGCTGTCCGGCATGTGTCCTTCTTCGTTCCTGTGTCTGTCCCTTCGGGGAAATGTCACGCGATGAATACCGGAGTCCTGTTAGCCCGCTACAGCCCGGTTCACCGGAGTCCTGCTAGCCCAGTGCTACAGCCTAGATTCACTCGCTGATGACCGACACGTTCGATGCTGGGTCATGGATGCCTGTCCCTGTAGGTCTGTGCCACTTTGGGTTTACGACTAGCCAGGTCAGCCCGGGTCCTTTGTCATATGGATGCTAGCGACACTATCATATACGTGAGCCAAAAGGCGCAAACGGTCCCGGGCAAAGGTAAGGTGGCACCCGTGGGAATACCGTGCGTGAGGCTGCAAAGTGATATGATGTGTTACATGCTAGATCGGTGTGACTTAGGATCGGGGTCCTGACAGTACCCCTTCGTTTTGACTTCCATTTGCACTAAGACTATAAATAGGACGCCCCACCTCCTGGTACGGGTAGCATAGGTTTAGCTCATATTTTGTGTGAGAGCCTTGCTCATCCACTTGGCTACTTCTCCTCGGAGCTCAGGACCTCTTCGGAGAAGATCCCCCAAGTGTATTCAAGATCCCTTTCTGGGGAAGACCATCAAGACCTCCGTACAGAGAAGAACTGTTCCCATGTATCCTTACCTTAGTTGATCGTGGATCTTATGTTACTCTGTGTTGTCGGTGATCTAGCACTCGTGTGATTGATTCTATGTCGGTTTAGTGAATCTCCCTCTCGGTTTCCCCGTGTTGTCCCTTTGTGCTTCCGTGTGTTCTTCGTGATTCTCCGTAGGATCCCTCCAAACGTGAAAGATCGTCCACATAGGGTTCCACCCTACATCAAAGGAGCACACTAGCTCCGGCGCCTTGCAACGAGAAAGCACCATCAAAATACATGATCCACTCCTGAGGCGCTTCCTTGCCGGGGATAATCATCTCTGGTACTTCTTCATCTGGAGTGGGTGTCCATTCTGCAATCAACTCCACTTGAGAACTTCTCTGGTACTCTTCTTTGAATGGTTGAGGTACTCTCATACTTCAGGCCAAAGCTTGACAACTCTAGTGCCCATTCAACTATCCTGCCAATGGCTTCAAGGTTCCTCAGTAGGCACCATAGTGGGAAACGGGTGACAACCATGATCTCATGGGCTTGGAAGTACTGGCATAGCTTCCTCGAGGCCATGATGAGGTCGAAGATCAATTTTTGCACTCTAGAGTACCTTGACCAAGCCCCCTATAACAGGGAGCTGACGAAGTACACTGGCCGTTGCATCACTTTCTTCCTTGCCGCGGTTTTGGAACTGGCTCCGCTAACTTGCTCTACTTTTTCATGATCTATGTCTGATCCTACCGCGACTTATTAAGTTTCACCTCCGGAGGGGACAGTTGCCGCAGCTTCTTCTTCATCTGTTTCTCGCTGCGCCACCAGCGCTGGACTAACCACTTGGTTCGTTGCTGCTAAATATAGCAGCAACGACTCTTGCGGTTTAGGAGCGACTAAGGTGGGAGCAGAGGAAAGGCATGCTTTCTGGTTTCGTAGTGCTGTTTCTGCCTCCGGGGTCCACTTCATAGGTCCTACCTTCTTCAAAATTTTGAAGAAAGGCAAGGCATACTCTGCAGACATGGAAATGAACCTCCTCAATGTGGCAACGCATCTAGTTAGGCACCTCACATCCTTAACAGTCAACGGTGCTTGAATCTGCTCAATTACCATGATCTTGTCGGGGTTGGCTTCTATCCCTCGGTGAGACACAAAGAAACCAAGTAGCTTGCCGGAGGGTACGCCAACACACACTTCTTAGGGTTTAACTTCAGGTTGATATTGCACAAGTTCGCAAAGGTCTCTTCCAAATCTTGAATGAGTGTTGATTTGTCCTTGGTTTTGACCACTATGTCATCCATGTAAGCTTGTATATTTCTATGCAACTAAGGCTCAAAGTCAATTTGTACTGCTCTCGCAAAGGTGGATCCAGCGCTCTTCAACCAAAAAGGCATCCGTACAAAGAAGTACGTGCCACATGGAGTTATGAATGCGGTCTTCTCTTCATCTTCCTTGGACATGAATATCTGGTGGTACCTGGAGTACACATCCAAAAAGGAAAGCAGATCACACCTGAAAGTGGAATCCACAATCTGATCAACGTGTGGCAGGGAAAAAGGGTCCTTCGGGCATGCCTTGTTCAAATCTGTGAAGTCTATTGAGGGAGTCTGGGACTAGGGGGTGTCCGGATAGCCGAACAATCATCATCGGCCGGACTCCAAGACTATGAAGATACAAGATTGAAGACTTTGTTCCGTGTCCGGATGGGACTTTCTTTGGCGTGGAAGGCAAGCTTGGCGATACGGATATGTAGATCTCCTACCATTGTAACCGACTCTGTGTAACCCTAGCCTTCTCCGGTGTCTATATAAACCGGATGGCTTTAGTCCGTAGGACGAACAACAATCATACCATAGGCTAGCTTCTAGGGTTTAGCCTCCTTGATCTCGTGGTAGATCTACTCTCGTAACACACATCATCAATATTAATCAAGCAGGACGTAGGGTTTTACCTCCATCAAGAGGGCCCGAACCTCGGTAAAACATCATGTCCCTTGTCTCCTATTACCATCCGCCTAGACGCACAGTTCGGGACCCCCTACCCGAGATCCGCCGGTTTTGACACCAACATTGGTGCTTTCATTGAGAGTTCCTCTATGTCATTACTGATAGGCTCGATGGCTTCTTCGATCATCAACAATGACGCAGTCCAGGGTGAGACCTTCCTCCCCGGACAGATCTTCGTATTCGGCGGCTTTGCACTATGGTCCAATTCGCTTGGCCATCTGGAGCAGATCGAAAGCTACGCCCCTGGCCGTCATGTCAGATTTGGAAGTTTGAACTTCACGGCTGACATCTGCGGGGACTTGATCTTCGACGGATTCAAGCCACAGCCAAGCGTGCCGCACTGTCACGACGGGCATGATTTAGCTCTGCAGCCGGATAGTACCCTGGAGGCCGCACTCGAGCCCGCTTTGATCTTCAATTCGGAGCCGGCTGCGCAGATCGAGGACGGATGGCGAGACACCGCCTCGGGGGCTGCAACCTCTACGGCGATAGAGCCGAACACTGATCTTGTCCCTCATGAAGCCCGTGACTCCGAGGAGCCGAACTCCTCGCCGGACTCCGAGCCTCCTGCGCCCCCTCCAATCGAATCCGGCTGGGCGCCGATTGTGGAGTTCACCGCCGCAGACATATTTCAACATTCACCTTTCGGCGACATCTTGAGTTCGCTAAAGTATCTCTCGTTATCAGGAGAGCCTTGGCCGGACTGTGGTCAGGACGGTTGGGATGCGGACGATGAAGAAAATCAACGCCCACCCACCACCCACTTAGTAGCCACTGTCAACAATCTAACCGACATGCTAGACTTCGACTCCGAAGACATCGACGGTATGGACGACGGTGCCAGAGACGACCAAGAACCAGCGCCTATCGGGCACTGGAAAGCCACCCCAACTCACGACGTATACATGGTGGATACACCAAAAGGAAGCGATAATGAGGGACAACGGGACGGGGCGAAGGACAACTCCCCCAAGAAACAACCAAAACGGCGACGCAAGCGCCGCCCGAAGTCCCGCCTCGATAAAAACGGCACCCATACGGACCCGGCCTTAGAGCAGGGCGAAGCAGTGGACGGCGAACATGCCACCAAGAAACCATCCGAATATGACGAACTAGACAAGCAACCCATCCCCGGCGAAAACAAGAGCCTAGATGACCTCACACCGAACACATCACCAGAGCATAAGAACCTTCATAAAAGGCTCGTCGCTACTGCAAGAAGTTTGAAGAAGCAAAAGCGGAAGCTCAAAACAGCGGAGGACGCACTCAGAATGAGATGGAGGAAAGTACTCAATACCGTAGATAAATATGGCACTAGTCGCCAGGCAAAGAGCTACCCGAAGTGCAAGCTGTTGCCCGAATTCGACGAGGAGGCCTTAGAGCACCCGCAGTCAAAAACGAAAGAGGCCGCCTGGCCGGATAGACGACCAGATGACAGGCTAAGAGCAGCAAGGGGCGCCGCACACAAGCTGACACACGATCAGCATAAAGATCCTCGGAAAAAGAATGACCCGGTCAGGTCTATCTATGGGCCAAAAAAGAAGACTCCAGGAAGCAACACAACCCGCCGAGCGTTTGAAGACAACGACACACCCAAATACAGGGGCGCCGCACACCCACTATCTTTCACCGACGAGGTACTGGATCATGAATTTCCAGCGGGATTCAAACCCGTAAACATAGAGGCATATGACGGAACAACAGACCCCGGAGTCTGGATTGAGGATTATATCCTACACATACATATGGCCAGAGGAAATGATCTCCATGCCATAAAATACCTACCCCTCAAGCTCAAAGGGGCAGCTCGGCATTGGCTCAAAAGCCTCCCAGAAAATACCATTGGAAGTTGGGAAGAGCTCGAGGATGCGTTTCGAGCAAATTTTCAGGGGACTTATGTCCGCCCTCCGGATGCAGACGATTTAAGTCACATAACTCAACAGCCCGGAGAGTCAGCACGCAAATTCTGGAACAGGTTCCTCACCAAAAAGAACAAAATAGTAGACTGTCCGGACGCCGAAGCCTTAGCAGCCTTTAAGCACAACGTCCGAGATGAATGGCTCGCCAGACACCTCGGCCAAGAAAAACCAAGAACAATGGCCGCACTAACAAGCCTCATGACCCCCTTTTGCGCGGGGGAAGACAGCTGGCTGGCTAGATGCAGCACCAGCGACCCGAGTACATCTGAAGTAAGGGATGGAAATGGGAAATCACGACGCAGAAAAGATCAACGCTGGAATAAGGAAAATGGCCCAAATAGCACGGCGGTCAATGCCGGATTCAAAAGCTCTCGGCCGAATAATAAAACACTGCCCCTCAAGGACAACAGCGACGAGCTATCCAACCTAAACAAAATTCTGGATAGGCTATGTCAAATACATAGTACCTCCGGGAAGCCTGCAAACCATAGCCACAGAGATTGTTGGGTCTTCAAGCAGTTCGGCCGACTTAACGCCGAACGCAAGGGGCTCGACACGCCAAGCGAAGACGATGACGAACCCCACAAGCAGCACGCCGGAAAACAGAAGACTTTCCCACTAGAAGTCAAAACAGTGAACTCACTTCATGTGATAACACGAAAACACAGTGCGGCACCTGCCATACCAGGACACCGTCCACAGAATGGGGATAGACCCTACCAAAGTTTGCCGTAACAGCACTTCCTTCAAAGGAGTGACGCCAGGCCTTTAAGCCAATTGTACTGGCTCTATACCACTAGAAGTTGTGTTCGGTTCATCCGACAACCTCCGTCGCGAAAAGATCACTCTCCATATCGCCCCATCTAACAGTGGCCCTCAAACACTACTGGGACGCGAAGCTTTCGCCCGCTTTAACGCAATACCACATCACGCGTCTCTTACGCTTCAAATGCCCGGTCCACGCGGCATAATCTCGTTAAAGAGTAACTCCGAGTGTTCCTCGACCACGGAGAACATGAGGCCGCCTTGACAGCCACACACTAATCCGACCTTGCAGGTCAAAGCCCCTAAAAACAGGTCATTCAGACCTCGGACACGGTTAGGCGAGTCCGGCGTAAATAAATAAGGGGCTTCCTAGCCGCATACCCCTTTACAAGGGGCCGCGCGTATAAACGATGAGAGCCAATAAAGCTCAATTTTATTCATCTTCTAAATTATACTTTATTTTAAATACAACTTCCGCACGATATTTCTTCCAAACTAAGTCCTTCTCTTTTACAGATGAAGCACGTGCTACACCCGTCCAGGATACAGCACAACGGAGAAACAAGCGCAGACGTGCAACAGGGACCCGTTGCAAGGATTCTTTTCATATTAAGACCCTGCGTAAACCTTTCTTACTGTCTCTTGTTGATACACATCCCCCGGTTTTCTACCATAACCGAGGAGGAGGATTGCGTTTTGGCATCGGCCGCGTCAGAAGTTCCCGCCTGTACTTGGACACTAGGGGCTTAGGGCATTGTTCTGCCCGGTATCATAAAGACCGAACACCTCAGGGAGTGTTCGGCGTCTCGAGTTAGGCCTTATATGCATCAGCTCCGAATCATGTCTTTGCTCAAATGTTGGGTTTGCCCGGCTCCTGTGTTTTGCTGCCTTACGTTCCGCTCCATTGGCTAATGCGGCACCAGGAGAACTACTGCGATTGTGCCCCGGTTCAGCCGGGCGAGCACCTCAGTAGAGAAAGCCGAAAACTGGTTGTTATGAAATAGCGAGAGACTGGTCAACCACTCGATCGACTATTGGAATGTTTAGAATTCCTCCGCTTTGACGAAGGACAACTTCCCGGTCAGGCACAAACGTGCCTCGAGGTCGGAGAGCGCGGTGCCTCTAGGGGCTATATAGTAGCCCCACCGTCGAGCTCCTATGGCTAAGTGAAAGTGATAAAGCATTATAGTCTGGTTGCATAGTTTGCTATGCTATCACCTCCTTCAAAGGACCAAGACGTTGGATTAAGTGTGAAAAAGCGCTTTTCTTTTTGCAAACACCCCCGCACCATGTGCGTGGGTGCTGAAGCCAAAGACTGCAACTTTCAAGTTATTCATACATATACGGGCGCACGAGAGATAGTTCAATACTTGAACGCACAAGTATAAAAAGCCGTTGCATTATAAACATGATCTCAGAAATCATACATGTCATTTAAACATAACATCTTTCGAGCACTGCGACTCTATTAAACGAGCGCCCTGCAGGACTTCCTCAAAATAGTGCTCGGCGGGTAATCGGCTTTTGTCCGAACCCCGGGATGCAACAGCGGTGGCATCCATCTCCGCCCAGTATGTTTTCACACGGGCGAGAGCCATCCGTGCACCTTGTATGCACGCTGACCGCTTCATCGCCTTGATATGCGGCACCGCCCCAAGGAATTGCTGCAACAAGCCAAAATAACTCTTCGGCTTGGGCCTTTCCGGCCACAGATGAGCGACCACATTTGTCATGGCAAGTCCGGACAATCTATTCAGCTCAGCCCACTCAGCCAGCCGATCAGCAAACGGGAGTGGATGCTCCGGACTATGGAATTGAGACCAGAAAAGCTCTTCCATTTCGTGATCCTTCTGGCTTCGGAAGTGCACGACTGCGTCTGCCGCACTCGCCGCCAAATCCAGATAAGGATCCTCCGCACCACACAATTTGCCCAACTGAGCATACTTCGGATCTGTAAACTTCCTACACAGTAGAAAGGGCTTTCCAGCCGCAATGTCTCCGGCCTGACGCAGTTCCTCCTTCATAGCCCGCATCGCACCACGGGCATCCTTGGCTTCGGCGGCGGCCTTATTCAGGTCCTCTTGCTCCGCTCGGCGTTCTCTTTCAAGAACCTCAAAGCGGTCAGCAGCATCTTTTAATTTCACGGCCATTCCGGCCATCTCCTCCCTGCTTCGGCAGTGAGCAGCCTTTTCGGCTTTTAGCTCTTCCGCTGCCTTCGAGGCAGCCGCATCACTTTTCCTGGCTTGCTCCTTGGCTCGAGCAAGCTCTGCTCGAAGGTCTTCCACACCAGCGGCGCCATCTACATCAAGCATACAAATTGTAAGGACTGGGCATCAGCTCCCTTACTAGGCAACCGCGAAGCAACCACCTACCTTGTGACTCGTTAAGTCGTTTATTGACCAGCGCGATGTCCGCATCCGCAACATCGAGTTGCCTCTTCAGTTCGGCAACTCCATCAGTACGGCTAGCCACCGAATGTTCTGCCACCTGCATAGGAAAGGCGACATTCTATAACTGAGATTACGATCCTTGCCACGCTGTCGCTTTCGACAACTTACCAAGTCTCAGGGGCTACTATCTATACAGGGCGCACTCCATGTGCAAAACTGTCAAAAGGTATGTCATTTTTTGCGTACCTCAAACCCAGTCAGCAAACTTCCGACGGCCTCATACAACCCGCTTTCGGCGGATGAGATCCTCTCAATCACCATACTCATTAATGAGCGTTGATCTTCTGAGATAGACGCCCTCTTGAGCAAATCCTGCAGCTCCACCGGCCGTACTCCAATGGGTGCCAAACTCTCCGGCCCCGCCGGACTCAGGGAGACCCTCCGTGACGACACCTCAGGGTCGTCCGCCCCGCCCGACGGGGCGGCAGATGGAGGCATCTCGCTCTCCATCATCTCCAGACGAAGGTCCCCCGAAGATGAGCTCTGCTGAGATGGGCTGAGATCCGAACTACAAGGTGAAAACTTCGGTTACCTTTGGAAATAATACAGGGGCGTCCCCTATTACAAAATTCCCCCTTTTTACTTACGGCTCGCTAGAGGGCTGACTTCTCTGGGGAGACTGTGCGGCCGGGGCTCTTCCCAGCATAGGACCTTCCGACGCAGATTTCCTTCCCCGCTTTGAGGCCTTGGCCTCCGGGTCTTCGGAAGCGGTCCTCTTCTCCCCCTGGAAGGAGGAATTCTCGATCCCCCCTTATTGAAGGCCTCCTTGGCAGAGGTGGTAGTTTCCTTGTGCCCCCCTTCGCTCTCCTCCGAAGACACAAACTCCAACATTTTGACTAACACGGGATCCGGCGTGGTCTCAGGGAGGGGGGCCGGACACCGTATCAGTTTTGCTTGCGCTATCCACTCCTGTCCAAGGGATAGCTGGTTAAAAGGAAAGTCCATGATAAATAAATGGATGTGACACCCCAAAAATTTGGCCTTGTTTTAGTGAATTAAAATTTTTGCCAGGAATTAAAACTTTGAATTTCTGAGCTCCATTTTGATTTTTAAATCATTTCCTTCCCTGTTATGATGAGTTTTTCCCAAAGAGAAAACTTTTCAAATATGTTATTGGACTTGTTTAATCTCTCAAGAAAAACTTTCCTTTTATCAGTATAACTAATTAACTAATTTAATTGCTTGATCTTTATTTTCCTGAAGAATGGATTTTCAAGGTTAAATGGCCTTATTTGAACTACAACCATTTGATAAATTCACTTAAAATTCCAACCAAAATTTGGAGATGTCATGTGATGTTTTTAAATCACTTTTGTACAAAAATATCTTTTATTTATGTAATAATTTGAGCTCTGCATCAATTTTTCCTTCTCTGGTCCAGAGTGCAATTTGCACTACAACCCTTCTAAATAATTCTTTCTAGCCTCCACCAAAATTATGGGATGTCAGTAGAAACATATCATTCCATTATATGCAAAAATCCAGGGTTGTTCTTTGAAAATTTTGAGTGAATCAACCTCCTTTCCATTCTGGTCCAATTTGAGGATTTGTACAGCAACCACCATTTTAGTTGCTCCTATATCCATGATTACTTTTTCTACTGGTAGTCCCCCTTGCCAAACCCTTAAGTCCAGGAGCATGCACCCATTGGCATATTTTTGGTTCATGAAATAATGTCATTTATTTCCTGTCCAGAATTGTAGTTTTGCAAAACTTGCTCTAACAAGTTGCTGCATTTGACCAACTAACCCCACCACCCTCTTGTACATCTGAAGGGACCCCAATCTGGAAGTTTTGGCTACCCCAAGAGATGCCTAGGTGCATGTGGCATTCTATCGAGCACCCTGTAGGCATGACCAGTTTTGACATGAGTTTTGGCATTTCACTGTGAGCTTGCACCTCTGACCAAACTAGCATGTCCACTAGACTCCCAGTTGCTCCTAACCTCGATCTGGTAAACCCCAACCTCACCTGCGACCTGTAGCATGCCGCGGCATTGTGTCGAGCATCTCCCGTGCGTGCACTGGACGCGCCCAGAGCGCGAGTATTGCACGATGCCGCGCCCGAGCAGACACGCTGGCCCCCTAGCTTTGGCCCACACGGCAGCACCTCGCCACGCACTCCCCGCCTCGCAGCATCGCGCCAAACCACCCTGGCACGCTACAGCGCCGCCGCCAGGGCATTCTTGGCGGCACTCCGGCGTCCGCAGTGGCTCCAGCCACGGGCAGCACCGCCCAAGCCCCTCCCGCTCGCCACCTGGCCCCTGGAGCACCGCGAGCTCATCCACAGCCATGTCCACTAGCGCTCGTCGCCGCCACGATGCCCTGCAGCTACAGAAAGTCGGTCGCCGGAGAGCTTATCCACGGCCGCCACGGAACCGCCTTGCCACGCCTATAAAAGGAGCCCCGAGCTCATCTCCGCACGCAGGCAATCCCAAGCCACCTCCCGAGGACCCCCATTGGCAGCCAATCGACCCGGGGAGGCCTCCTTCCTCATCTCCGGCAACCGCGGCCGCCACCACTGCCCCGGCCATTCCGGCACCACCAGGGCCTCCCCCTCTCCGTTCTCTTCGCCAGAAACGTCCTTATCCTCCCGTGAACCCTTCCCCCTACTCGATTTTGATCGGGAACCACCGCCGCCTCAAAACCACTTTACCACCGAAGCTTCCCTCCGCCGCGGAGCTCGCCGCTGACGATTTCCTCCACCTCCGACGACCCTACGACTACCGGAGTGACCACCTCGGCACCCTGAATCCGCTAGTGGCCTCAGCTTCCCGAACGGAGCCACCGTTTGCCGGCGATGATCGCCGGAGCCCCGCTCCACTCGGGCAGAGGAGGCAGACGACGCGGGCGACTGGTCAAACCTGACCAGTGGGCCAGGCGGGCACACCATCAGAGACCCAGCGCCGGTCCACGTGGTTAAGTGGAGGTGTAAAGGGCGCAAATACGTTTTCTCTGCACCGAAAGCGTAATCTCGTTTGAAACGTTTTCCTTTTCCTGATTTTATTAAAAACAGATTTTTGACCACAACTTTGACTGGTTATATCTTTTTAAATACAACTCCAAATGAACTGATTCTTTTTCCTACCTCTCTCAAATTTCACCTAGTTTATTTTAAGATTTATTTGAAAAAGTTTAAGAACAACTTTTGGTGCTGTTTTTATTTTGTGTGATAATTCTTTTATATTGCTAAAATAGGATTTTTGAAGAGAGGAGAAATGTTTCATGTCTTGGAGTGCACCCTGCCTTTCCACACATTGAAGGCAAGCATTCTGAATCCCGGCATAGTATTTTTGGTGTGATCATTGATATATTTATAACACCACCACATTTCGAAGGACTTGTTATTTCATGTGACATGATCATATGCATGGGTGCATGTTATTGATTTCCATGCTGTTGGAAATGGACACACTTGTGATGATAATCACCCTCATGTGCCTTGCATGCATACCGGCAGGGACCCGGGAAAACCTCTGCCTTGGGTAGGCATGAGTTTGTCGCCGGTCTCCGCCGGGACGGTTATGTCTGGTATGGCATGGTAAGGTGATATGAGCGGTGACTCTGTTGGATGAAATATATTTGTTATACTAATCATGCAGGGAATACTTAAACCTCCTGAGTCGACCGTAGATCGAGTCTTGTTCCAGTAACCCCCATACTTGTTTCGTACTACCACTCGTCTCTACAGCAAGTAGAGTACGGTTCAGTAAGTTGTCAACCTCTTTCTAGCACACACCGTATAGAGAGGCCATGGTGGAAGATACCGGTTGTAGCTGGTAGGCAGGCCACCTGGTCCGGGGGCATGGGTGTTTCCGGTTGGGACCGAGAGGGGAGGCCACCCCTTAGAGCGCGCGATATAAATTTGATCCCATGCTACGCGAGGTTGTAGCCTCCCCACTTAGAGTTTGCTTGACAGGTGTCGTGGGTGATTCCAGACACGTGTGAGTTAAGCTGGTGTGTGCAAGTTAGGTGTGTTTTCAACAAAAAGACCGTAGACTGAATTAGTCCCGATGGACTAAAGAAATCCGTTACTCGTGGGTAAAGAGTACACCCTCTGCAGAGAATAAACCTATTCGAATAGCCGTGTCCATGGTTAAGGATTACAGTCTGGGATGGGTCAAGTGTCGGTCTTAGCGTCGGTCTTCGGAGGTGAAACTGTTAAACCAGAAATGGAATTACTACTTGCGACTTGTGAAAATTATGATTATTATTATTGTTGACAAACCCGTGATATTATTGTTATTATCGAGTATCTCTGGGTTGGTTCTACCTCCGGGATATTCACTATGATTGTTTATTTTAAAGCCCTTTATGTGGTGTCGCTCAGACGCCCGACTGTGGCATTTCTTTTAAAGCCCTTTATGTGGTGTCGCTCAGACGCCCGACTGTGGACTTTCTTTTAAAGCCCTTTATGTGGTGTCGCTCAGACGGCCGACTGTGGCATTTCTTTTAAAGCCCTTTATGTGCTGTCGCTCAGACGCCCGACTGTGGCATTTCTTTTAAAGCCCTTTATGTGGTGTCGCTCAGACGCCCGACTGTGGCATTTCTTTTAAAGCCCTTTATGTGGTGTCGCTCAGACGCCCGACTGTGGCATTTCTTTTAAAGCCCTTTATGTGGTGTCGCTAAGACGCCCGACTGTGGCATTGCTTGTTATTTGTTTCATAAATTTTAATACTACTATGTTATTGCATTTTTACAAATAACCGCCTGCACGCATCAGAATTTTATTTACTATTTTTGACTGACGTCATGAGCATAAAATATTTTCAGCACATCATTGTTATATTATACCTGTGTTCATAATGTTTGCGAGTACATTCAAAGTACTCACTGGCTTGTCCCTGGCTATTGTCTCGGCCAGATTTTCTTGCACGGAGAGGAGCGACGCGATGACAGCCCCGGAACCCACACAATGGAGATAGCAGCCTCGTGAAGATAGGAGTTAACCTGGTCAGCTGTTCTTGTGGGAAATGGAGTCCCATAGACACTGATAATCCACAAACCGCTTCCGCCATCAACCACTAGAAACCATTTGCTGTACTCACAGGCTAGAATGGTCTTGTACTACATATTTTGTATTTTGCTTGGAATTTCTGTATCAAGTTGGAGCCTCATCAGCTAACAGTAATCCTGGGGCTGATGAGCACAGCGGTCTTTTCTGGAAATTTATATCCAGAAAACCCGGTCGTGACAGACTTGGTATCAGAGCCAGGCTGACCATTATCTAATCCTATCTTAGCCAGGTCGAAAAACTTAGGCAAACCAACCCACTAGACCTTAACCAAACCCCATCCAAGCTTCTCGTGCAAGATAGCCACAGTAATCCCGACACTTTTGGCAGTCGGTGCCCAACCTATCAGCCTAGCCTGTCGATCGCACACCAGTGACCAGCACCCAAGGTGCCCCATTCGCAAGCGTGCGGCGGAAGACCCCGTCCCCTTTTTCCTATAAAAAGGGCACGCTACTCTCAACCCAGCACAGCACAGCCGCTACCCCAAACCGAGCCACAATGCCTGGACCCATAGTGCACAACGAGACCACAGCAACCAACCTTGGAGGTTTTGTGACCATCCTCGCAAACCTCACCCGTCGTGCCGATGCGTTAGAAGAGCCACCAGAATATGTTGTGTACCAAGGACCCATGAGCAGTGAGGACCGCCAATTCTGGGCCACTGTGCACATCTACAGTAGGGGTCTAGCACCCGAACGCCCCTACAGGTTCATCAGAAGAACAACTTCCTTTGAGCCACAAGCCATTCAACTAGCCGCTCGAGAGGCTATAGTTCATCTCAGGCACTTGTCGCCCAGAGTTAACTGTCGCTCGTTCCACTACTACCCCAGACGCGAAGGGTATGGTAGACCACCCCAATTTGCCAACGGAGATCACGAGACGGACCCTGCATTGTTGCACCTAGTGCGCTATGTAAGTGCACTAGAGGCACTGTTCGACCAGATCACCATTGATCTGATCGCAGCTCGTGGAGAGCTAGTTCGTCGAACCCCAGCTAGAAGAGAAAATGAGCCCAACGCCGACAACCCAGTCGTGCTGTTTGGACAACCGATCGAGACCCCGAGATCAGCTCCAGCCATCAGCCGAGATGCTTTGATGACCCCAGAAGTGCTTCGTCGCCTTTTGGGAGCACACTCCAACGGGGTTGTGGCTAACAATCCTCGCGATGGTCATCATCACTACCCCGACCCTGCAGTTCCTCCTCCATCTTCGACTAATCCCGGTAGTGAGACACGTGGAGAAGCCTCGACATCCACCAGGCATGCCCGTTTAGACATAAACGAAGTAGACTAAGCCGTATGAGTAGTACCGAGTCTCAGTGTATCCTCACTTTGTAATCGTGCGACCATGTATATTAGCGCAGCCTGTCGTTGTGCCTCTGCTTTAATGGTAGCCTTGCGTATTTTCTTTGTCAGCGCATAGTTGCACATTTTCCGGGCACAACTACCAAAACCAACCCGACGACAACCACAGTAACACGTCTCTTTATGAGATATGTGTATCTCTGACACTGACCTGACCTTTGGAGCTAAGCTGGCAAATTTATTACCTTTCACCACGGTAAAATGATCCGGCTCCATTGCTATATAAAGGCCACCTTGTGACCTTACCCAGCAACCCTCACCTTGTGCACCACACTCACAACTTTTCCTGTCATGCCGAGCCCCAGCATTCATCTGAGAGCCCCAGATGCAACCCCAGGTAGCTTTGTCAAAATATTGTGGGATTTTACCCGCAGTACCATGGGTTCTACCCAGCCACCCCAGTACGAGCTGTTCAAATCTAGAATCACCCCATCCACCTCAGAATATTGGGTAGCAATACACATTCCTCCTATAGACCCCAACCAAGATCCAACAGAAGTTTCCTTCGTGGGGAAATCTATGCCAACCCCACACTTGGCCATAGAAGCTGCTGCGAAAGAAGCGATTGCTCGTCTTCGATCCGCAGTACCCTATGCCCGCGAACGAGGATATTATTACTTTCCGAGCCGTGCAGCACCCGGAGAAGTTACGTCTTTTCCCGGTGGGCGTATTGAGAGAGACCCAGTTCTAGCCAACATTATCCAGTACATCATCGCTCAAGAGCATTTGAACCAGCGAGTGATGGATTATCGCCAGAGCCTCGCAGATTTAAATCCTCAGATCGCCATCGGCAGGGCACTAAAGCCCGACCAGGAAAGACACGTGCATCGACTGGTCAATCCACTTTCCCCGATAGAAGAGGAGTGTATCCCTTTACCAGAGACATTTTATCAGGTCCCCGTCCAGTTACCGTTTCCATTTTAGATGTCGCTGCAGTGTTCATTATTTGCAACATTTATTTATGTGGGTGACCTATGCGTGATATCCTGAGTTTGTACGACGAGTCAAATTTTTGGCTTCTACTAATGTATGTAGTTTTTGTTGTAGTTTATACTCCTTTAAATTAACTGTTTTTCCTCGCAAAAATTCTGGAGTGAGATTTCTTTTCCCTGAGTTGCTACATCTACACTTTCTCACGGCGTGGATTTATTAGCTTCACACAGCACCAGGCAGCAGACTCACAACCATTACCATTCGAACACATACACTGTTTGCAAAACTTTGCAACGGCGTTACATCCAGCTAATCACCCCCCCCTAACAACAGTTAGCACCCGGCACACCCCATCTACTCCTCATGATCACCACCACCGCGGAGAGCCAACACCCGAGCAGCAGCGTCGCGACGATCGTCGAGGATCATCGCGCACAGGAGCGCAGAGAGCCCCAGCAGCGTCGCCAGCCCTCCGCATATCAGGACCGCAAACCAGTCCGGCATCGCCTCCGCCATTAGAGCCTAACCCGAGCTTTTGTAAGTAGTAATGGAGGGAGGAGGAGGAGAAGTGAGGCCAGGTGTGAGGGAGAAGAGAGAGGCACCCCGGCCGTTTTATAGCTCGAGCTCGGTGTACGATGGGCGAAGTCCACCAACGCCGCTCGTCGCCGATCGCCGGTGTTCGGAGTCGAATCCGCGAGCAGTGCCGACAGCGCGCTGGCTCGCGAGGTGAGTGCACGCTGCACCGGCAGCTAGCACGCCGCGCACTACCACGGTACGGCCTAGATGCCCTACACACTAGGCGTCGCCGGTGGAGAAAGCGCGCGGGAGAGAGGAAGAAGAAAGAGCCAGAGGGAGAAGAAGAGGCTCACAGTGGGCCCCGGGTCCACCTGTCGGCCAGAGAGAGCACTGTGCTCTCGGGTACGACCAGCGTATATTTAAATTTAGAAGTTATTCTAAATTTATATCCAGCGTAGAAATCTCGCGTTTTTGTCCCGAACCGTAGACTTTTCCACGCAGCATCAGTTTTCACACTGTGGTTTTTCACCACTTATTGCCCTCTCACTAAAGCCACATCTTTATTGCATAATATTTTCTTAACACAGCTTTTAACAAATCTCGAGGACGAGATTTTTTTCTTAAGGGGGTTAGTGTTGTGACACCCCAAAAATTTGGCCTTGTTTTAGTGAATTAAAATTTTTGCCAGGAATTAAAACTTTCAATTTCTGAGCTCCATTTTGATTTTTAAATCATTTCCTTCCCTGTTATGATGAGTTTTTCCCAAAGAGAAAACTTTTCAAATATGTTATTGGACTTGTTTAATCTCTCAAGAAAAACTTTCCTTTTATCAGTATAACTAATTAACTAGTTTAATTGCTTGATCTTTATTTTCCTGAAGAATGGATTTTCAAGGTTAAATGGCCTTATTTGAACTACAACCATTTGATAAATTCACTTAAAATTCCAACCAAAATTTGGAGATGTCATGTGATGTTTTTAAATCACTTTTGTACAAAAATATCTTTTATTTATGTAATAATTTGAGCTCTGCATCAATTTTTCCTTCTCTGGTCCAGAGTGCAATTTGCACTACAACCCTTCTAAATAATTCTTTCTAGCCTCCACCAAAATTATGGGATGTCAGTAGAAACATATCATTCCATTATATGCAAAAATCCAGGGTTGTTCTTTGAAAATTTTGAGTGAATCAACCTCCTTTCCATTCTGGTCCAATTTGAGGATTTGTACAGCAACCACCATTTTAGTTGCTCCTATATCCATGATTACTTTTTCTACTAGTAGTCCCCCTTGCCAAACCCTTAAGTCCAGGAGCATGCACCCATTGGCATATTTTTGGTTCATGAAATAATGTCATTTATTTCCTGTCCAGAATTGTAGTTTTGCAAAACTTGCTCTAACAAGTTGCTGCATTTGACCAACTAACCCCACCACCCTCTTGTACATCTGAAGAGACCCCAATCTGGAAGTTTTGGCTACCCCAAGAGATGCCTAGGTGCATGTGGCATTCTATCGAGCACCCTGTAGGCATGACCAATTTTGACATGAGTTTTGGCATTTCACTATGAGCTTGCACCTCTGATCAAACTAGCATGTCCACTAGACTTCCAGTTGCTCCTAACCTCGATCTGGTAAACCCCAACCTCACCTGCGACCTGTAGCATGCCGCGGCATTGTGTCGAGCATCTCCCGTGCGTGCACTGGACGCGCCCAGAGCGCGAGTATTGCACGATGCTGCGCCCGAGCCGACACGCTGGCCCCCTGGCTTTGGCCCACACGGCAGCACCTCGCCACGCACTCCCCGCCTCGCAGCATCGCGCCAAACCACCCTGGCACGCTACAGCACCGCCGCCAGGGCATTCTTGGCGGCACTCCGGTGTCCGCAGTGGCTCCAGCCACGGGCAGCACCGCCCAAGCCCCTCCCGCTCGCCACCTAGCCCCTGGAGCAGCGCGAGCTCATCCGCAGCCATGTGCACTAGCGCTCGTCGCCGCCACGATGCCCTGCAGCTACAGAAAGTCGGTCGCCGGAGAGCTTATCCATGACCACCGCGGAACTGCCTTGTCGCGCCTATAAAAGGAGCCCCGAGCTCATCTCCGCACGCAGGCAATCCCAAGCCACCTCCCGAGGACCCCCATTGGCAGCCAATCGACCCGGGGAGGCCTCCTTCCTCATCTCTGGCAATCGCGGCCGCCGCCACTGCCGTGGCCATTCCGGCACCACCAGGGCCTCCCCCTCTCCGTTCTCTTCGCCAGAAACCTCCTCATCCTCCCGTGAACCCTTCCCCCTACTCGATTTTGACCGGGAACCACCGCCGCCTCAAAACCACTTTACCACCGAAGCTTCCCTCCGCCGCGGAGCTCGCCGCTGGCGATTTCCTCCACCTCCGACGACCCTACGACTATCGGAGTGACCACCTCGGCCCCCTGAATCCGCTGGTGGCCTCAGCTTTCCGAATGGAGCCACCGTTCGCCGGCGATGATCGCCGGAGCCCCGCTCCACTCGGGCAGAGGAGGGAGACGACGCAGGCGACTGGTCAAACCTGACCAGTGGGCCAGGCGGGCCCACCGTCAGAGACCCAGCGCCGGTCCACGTGGTTAAGTGGAGGCGTAAAGGGCGCAAATACGTTTTCTCTGCACCGAAACCGTAATCTCGTTTGAAACGTTTTCCTTTTCCTGATTTTATTAAAAACAGATTTTTGACCACAACTTTGACTGGTTATATCTTTTTAAATACAACTTCAAATGAACTGATTCTGTTTCCTACATCTCTCAAATTTCACCTACTTTATTTTAAGATTTATTTGAAAAATTTTCAGAACAACTTTTGGTGCTGTTTTTATTTTGTGTGATAATTCTTTTATATTGCTAAAATAGGATTTTTGAAGAGAGGAGAAATGTTTCAAGTTTTGGAGTGCACCCTGCCTTTCCACACATTGAAGGCAAGCATTCTGAATCCCGGCATAGTATTTTGGGTGTGATCATTGATATATTTATAACACCACCGCATTTTGAAGGACTTGTTATTTCATGTGACATGATCATATGCATGGGTGCATGTTATTGATTTCCATGCTGTTGGAAATGGACACACTTGTGATGATAATCACCCTCATGTGCCTTGCATGCATACCGGCAGGGACCTGGGAAAACCTCTGCCTTGGGTAGGCATGAGTTTGTCGCCGGTCTCCATCGGGACGGTTATGTCTGGTATGGCATGGTAAGGTGATATGCGCGGTGACTCTGTTGGATGAAATATATTCGTTATACTAATCATGCAGGGAATACTTAAACCTCCTGAGTCGACCGTAGATCGAGTCTTGTTCCAGTAACCCCCATACTTGTTTCGTACTACCACTCGTCTCTACAGCAAGTAGAGTACGGTGCAGTAAGTTGTCAACCTCTTTCTAGCACACACCGTATAGAGAGGCCATGGTGGAAGATACCGGTTGTAGCTGGTAGGCAGGCCACCTAGTCCGGGGGCATGGGTGTTTCCGGTTGGGACCGAGAGGGGAGGCCACCCCTTAGAGCGCGCGATATAAGTTTGATCCCATGCTACGCGAGGTTGTAGCCTCCCCACTTAGAGTTTGCTTGACAGGTGTCGTGGGTGATTCCAGACACGTGTGAGTTAAGCTGGTGTGTGCAAGTTAGGTGTGTTTTCAACAAAAAGACCGTAGACGGAATTAGTCCCGATGGACTAAGGAAATCCGTTACTCGTGGGTAAAGAGTACACCCTCTGCAGAGAATAAACCTATTCGAATAGCCGTCTCCATGGTTAAGGATTACAGTCTGGGATGGGTCAAGTGTCGGTCTTAGCGTCGGTCTTCGGAGGTGAAACTGTTAAACCAGAAATGGAATTACTACTTGTGACTTGTGAAAATTATGATTATTATTATTGTTGACTAACCCGTGATATTATTGTTATTATCGAGTATCTCTGGGATGGTTCTACCTCCAGGATATTCACTATGATTGTTTATTTTAAAGCCCTTTATGTGGTGTCGCTCAGACGCCCGACTGTGGCATTTCTTTTAAAGCCCTTTATGTGGTGTCGCTCAGACGCCCGACTGTGGCATTTATTTTAAAGCCCTTTATGTGGTGTCGCTCAGACGCCCGACTGTGGCATTTCTTTTAAAGCACTTTATGTGGTGTCGCTCAGACACCCGACTGTGGCATTTCTTTTAAAGCCCTTTATGTGGTGTCGCTCAGACGCCCGACTGTGGCATTTCTTTTAAATCCCTTTATGTGGTGTCG
>NC_041385.1:321193199-321211751 GCF_002162155.2 Triticum dicoccoides | reverse complement strand
CCGACTCTGGCATTTCTTTTAAAGCCCTTTATGTGGTGTCGCTCAGACGCCCGACTGTGGCATTTCTTTTAAAGCCCTTTATGTGGTGTCGCTAAGACGCCCGACTATGGCATTGCTTGTTATTTGTTTCATAAATTTTAGTACTACTATGTTATTGCATTTTTACAAATAACCGCCTGCACGCATCAGAATTTTATTTACTATTTTTGACTGACGTCATGAGCATAAAATATTTTCAGCACATCGTTGTTATATTATACCTATGTTCATAATGTTTGCGAGTACATTCAAAGTACTCACTGGCTTGTCCCTGGCTATTGTCTTGGCCAGATTTTCTTGCATGGAGAGGAGCGACACGATGACAGCCCCGGAACCCACACAATGGAGATAGCAGCCTCGCGAAGATAGGAGTTAACCTGGTCAGCTGTTCCTGTGGGAAATGGAGTCCCATAGACACTGATGATCCACAAACCGCTTCCGCCATCAACCACTAGAAACCATTTGTTGTACTCACAGGCCAGAATGGTCTTGTACTACATATTTTGTATTTTGCTTGGAATTTCTGTATCAAGTTGGAGCCTCATCAGCTAACAGTAATCCTGGGGCTGATGAGCACGACGGTCTTTTTTGGAAATTTATATCCGGAAAACCCGGTCGTGACAATGGACAATATGTCCGGACACAGGGCTACTTACTTGAGTTTCCGGGCGATTGCAGCTTAGGCCAGCGTCCTCGGTCAAGTCCGGACGCGTCTCTTGCAATCCAAAGAACAACTTGTACATCTCCGCGGGTGTCAAACCCATGAAGTGTTGGAGAGCTCGTGGCCCCTCCAGATTAAATTCCCACAGGCGGAGGGGGCAACGTTTGCAGGGCAGAAGGCGCCGGATCAGCATAACCTGTTCCACTACAACCAGATTAATCTCCCTTTCTTGGAGGCCTCGAATCTGGTCCTGCAACAGGGGTACGTCTTCGGACGGCCCCCAGTTAAGCCCCTTGTTGACCCATGATGTCAGCCGTTGTGGAGGGCCCGAGCGTAAGACAGGCGGCGGCCTCTGCCTGCTGCCCTTGGGAGCGGTGATATAGAACCACTCCTGTTGCCACAAGCCGAGCTCCTCCTGAAAAGAGCCCTTGGGCCATGGAGCATCGGCCCTCTTGCTTATAACCGCCCCGCCGCACTCTGGCTGACGCCCCTCAATCATCTTCGGCCCCACGTTGAAGGTTTTGAGCCACAAGCCGAAGTGAGGGGTAGTGCGGAGGAAGGCTTCGCAGACGACAATGAATGATGAGATGTGGAGGATGGACTCTGGAGCCAAGTCATGGAATTCTAGCCCATAGTAAAACATGAGCCCCCTCACGAAGGGATCCATCGGGAAGCCTAAACCCCGACGGAGGTGAGACACGAACACGACGCTCTCGCAGGGATCGGGAGTAGGAATAACCTGCCCTTGGGCAGGCAACCTATGCGAAATCTTGTAGGTCAAGTACCTGGTGTCTCTCAGCTTCAGCACGTCTTCTTTCAGGACGGAAGAGGGCATCCACCGGCATCGTAGGTCGGAGCCGGACATTGTCGAAGGTCGAAGGTACCCGAATCTGGAGCTCTGGGTGTTGGAACTCGGGGCGAGGGGCGGATTCGATTGAGGATTGAAGAAAAAGAACGGGCCTTGGTCTCATTATAAAGAGGAAGAATACCGAGAGCCGTCCCCGTGACCGTTTGGAACCCGCCTTCGATGGAGGGGGCGTGGCAACGGGAGCGGTTGGGTTACCCACGTCCGTATTTATGAGAATCCCAGAATAAGGGGAACACGATCTTTGCTTCGACAAGACGTGCCAAGGAAACCGCTTCGCTAAACACGCTGAGGCGGTATAATAAAAACGATTCAAGTAAAGGCTTGGTAGTGGTGTGACGTCACGCCACCAAATACGTCAGCAGATTGAACTTGTGTAAATATTATTCTCTCTACGGTGCGACGTGGAATTTATTTTGCAGAGCCGGACACTATCCTGGTGTTCACAATCTTCCATAAATTATTCGGAGGAGGAACCCGCCTTGCAATGCTGAAGACAATATGCACGCCGGACTCGTCATCATTGAAGCCTGGTTCAGGGGCTACTGAGGGAGTCCGGGACTAGGGGGTGTCCGGATAGCCGAACAATCATCATCGGCCGGACTCCAAGACTATGAAGATACAAGATTGAGGACTTCGTTCCGTGTCCGGATGGGACTCTCCTTGGCGTGGAAGGAAAGCTTGGCGATACGGATATGTAAATCTCCTACCATTGTAACCGACTCTGTGTAACCCTAGCCTTCTCCGGTGTCTATATACACCGGATGGCTTTAGTCCGTAGGACGAACAACAATCATACCATAGGCTAGCTTCTAGGGTTTAGCCTCCTTGATTTCGTGGTAGATCTACTCTTGTAACACACATCATCAATATTAATCAAGCAGGACGTAGGGTTTTACCTCCACCAAGAGGGCTCGAACCTGGGTAAAACATCGTGTCCCTTGTCTCTTCTTACCATCCGCCTAGACGCACAGTTCGGGACCCCCTACCCGAGATCCGCCGGTTTTGACACCGACATCTATGCTGAGACTCCATTTCCCATTTTCCTTGCGCACTACCACTGGGTTTGCTAACCACGTTGGATGCATCACTCCTCTGACCAAACCAAGTGCTTCAAGCTTATTGATTTCTTCGGCAATGAACTGCTGCCGTTCCAAAGCTTGCTTCCTCACCATCTGCTTGATGGACCGGGGTGAGGATATACATCAAGGTGGTGCTCGATTACCTGCTTGGGAATGTTAGGGATGTCAGACGGTTGCCAAGCAAACACATCGACATTCACCCGCAGGAAGGCAATGAGCGCGCTTTCCTATTTGTCGTCAAAGGTGGCACTGATGGTGAATGTACCTCCAATGCCATCCTGCCTTGGCGGGACCCTCTTCATAGCAAGTGGGGCAAGTTTGGACCTCTTACTAGTGGAACTCTCCGGCAGGTAATCAACACGAGCAGCGCACTTCAGGGAGGTGCGCTTCCCGGATTCCTTGTCGGCATCTCTGCTAATCTTCTTTCCCTTCTTTGTTTCCTTGGCGGGAGCTGTGGCTTCTGCAACCTCAGCTGCTACCGTGTCTCCGTACAGCTTGTTCACACATATGATTGCATCTTTCTTGTCTGATGGGATGGAAATGATGCCCATCGGCCCCGGCATCTTCAAAGTGTTGTAGGCATAATGAGATGTTCGCCATTAATTTTGCCAGGGTTGGACGGCTAAGAATCCCGTTGTATGGTAAGGGAAGTTTAACAACGTTAAACACAACCCTCTCAGTCCAGTAGTTTAGTTCTTCACCAAATGTTACCGATAGCATAATCTTTCCCTTAGGTTGGCTTCTGTCAGGGTTAATTCCTTGGAATGTGCTAGTAACCTTGAGCTCTTCATCAGATATCTGTAGCTTGCTGACTACCTTGCGGGAGATCAGATTCAATCCAGCCCCACCGTCAACTAGCATCTTCATGACTTTGAGGTTGCGGATTGTTGGTGAGACCAATAACAGCAAACATCCTACCACAGTAGTGAGGTCAGGGTGATCCTCTTCATCAAAGATAATAGGCATGCGGGACCATTTGAGCGGCTTCCGGGAGTCTGCAGCTGGCTCCACAACATTGACCTCACGTGCCAACTTCTTGAGCTGGCGGTGAGAGGAGTGCAAGGATGCACCTCCATCAATGCACGTGGCTTCAGCTGCCTTTTGGAATTCTTGCTTGCTAGTTTCTTCCTCATCTCCTTCATCACTCTCACCATCTTTTTCTTTCTTCTCACGGCCTCTGGTAGGTTTCTCATTTTGCTGAGGGGTCTTGCCGCGGCGGCCCCCTCCGCAGCCACGACCCTTTCCGCCAGCACCTTCCTGGTCTCTCTCTTTATCGCGCTTCTCATACTCAGCCTTATACTTGTTGACAAGTTGCTCGAGTTGATGACACTCTTAGAGATCATGGCCCTTAGTCCAGTGGATTTTGTAGCATGGCATGTCGGACTTCCCAGCTTTCTCTGCCACCGCAACCTCCCGGCAATCAGCGCATGCGTCAGCTTCCTTGCCGGGGGCTTTTGGTTTGGCCTTCTTGCCGGTGCTAAGGTTGCCAGAACCCTCAATGGCCAGCACTGACTTCGCCTTGTGGTTCTTGTTGTGCTTCAAGCTCCTCATCTTCGGTTTAGCAGCCTCGTCGTCATCCTATGAATCAACCTTGATGCCATCCTCCTCCCAGGGAGTCGCCTTCCTTCCTCTGCACGGGCACATTTATCTGCCAAGGTGTATAATTCATTTACAGTCTTGGGAAACCAGATGTTCATTTTGGATCTTATCCTTCTGTTGCGCACGTTCGAATGGAACGTGGCAATCACAGCTGTCGGGTGGATCTCTGGAATGTTCCCATGCACTTAGCTAAACTGCTGCATATACTTCCACAAACTATCCCCTTCCTTCTTTGGAAGGACTTGCAAAACACTAGGCCGTCCTGGTTCTTGATGGCCGCCTGTGAAGGCGCCAACAAATTCATTGCCCAAGTCAGCCCATGATGAAATGGAATTCTCTGGTAGGTGCATCAACCATGATCTCACGTTTGGCTTAAGTGCCAAAGGGAAGTAGTCGGCAAACACCTCCTTATCCCCGCCTCCAGCGGTTGAACATCAATTGTGTAAATGCTCAAGAACTCTGTCGAGTTCAACTTTCCATTGTACTTTCTGGTAGCTTAGGCTTGGAGATGCGGTCAGACGGCCAGTGGAATTGCCGCAGCTCGCTAGTGAAGGCAGGGCACCCAACCTCTAAAGGTAAGTACCCGCCATCACTAGGCGCGGGTTCATCGACGTCTGGGCCATTGCGCTTGTCAAATTGACGGCGGGTCTCCCGGCGCCGTTCTATAGCGACGCGTGCATCTTCTCTACGTCGATCCTCTAGGACCTGCCACTGATCTCGATGGGCTCTGGATTAGACGAGGCCATTGATGCTTCCTCAGGCTCATGGTTGTGTTGCTCATGTTGTTATCTATGGGTTTGCTGCGGCTGAGGGGACTGCATCATTTGTGTGCCCCCCTCAATCTCTGGGTTTGCTGCGGCTGAGGGGACTGCATCATTTGTGTGCCCCCTCAACATGGCCAGCAGTCCGGGCTGCTGTTGTCATTCGCGGGTACTGGGATGGCTCTGCCTGCTGAGATTTTTCGACTCCAGCGAAGCTGATCAAACTCTGTATTGTGGCTCTCCACTCATCCATTTGATCAGTTGCTGGCGAAAATCTCAACAAGAGTTGGGCCCGCGTGTCAGTGCAACAATTCCCAGGCGTCACTACAAAAAAAGACACATCCATGACATTTTGGGATGAACGAAATTTTTTCTGTCATACTTATGACACTTCTATGACGATAATTGTGACAAAACCTGGTATCATCATAGATGTGGTGGGCTCCTACTTCTATGACAAAAAATCATGACAGAAAATGGGCTTTTCATCCTGGGCGGGCCGGAGACGCAGCTGCATGACATTCTTTGGGCCGTCCATGACGGAAAAAACCATGGTAGGAGCTGTCGAATATCGGGTTCCGGCAAAACCCTTAAGGTTCGAACTCTGGGGTGCGCATGGAGATCTTCTCCCTACCGATTCAGGCCCCAAAACCTCACCGCGATTCTAAGCTAACACGATGAGCAACACAAGGGACACGAGGTTTGTACTGGTTCGGGCCACCGTTGTGGTGTAATACCCTAATCCAGTGTGTGGTGTGGTGGATTGCCTCTGGGGCTGATGATGAACAGTACAGAGGAAGAACAGCCTCGCGAGGGGTGTTCTTGAGCTGGTGCGGTTTTCTACCAGGGAAGGATTCAATGCTCTCTACTATGGTGGCTATCTCTATTTATAGAGGCCCTGGTCCACTTCCCAAATATTGAGCGGGAAGGGAGCCAACAACGGCCATTTTTTAAGGGGGACAACTAGTACAAGCTATCCTGACTAAACGTGGTCTTCGACTGCCAAAGGCACTGGCGATGATGCCGTCTTGGGTTCCACGGTGACCTCCGTCCTGCCGTTCTGCTGGTCTTGGTCTCGTTGCACGGATATGGAAACCTTTGCTTGATGCCTCGATACTCCGCGCCTGCGCTTGCCCCCTTTGCACCAAAGAGGAAATGAGGACACTGCGCTGGCTGGCGCCCGCCTGGTCTCGATCGTCATGGCTTGCGTGACGAGCACCTCACGAGGTACTCCTTGCCTTGATATCTCCACCTCCTCGCGAGCCTGTCTCGTGAGGCCGCCCCAGAGGAAGCCTTGCGTCGTCCGCCCCACGAGGCTTGGCCCCTCATGAGGGTCTTGAACTTGGGTCGATGAAGACGGGCCGTACTGGGCCACCACTGAGCCACGCCGCAGGCAGGCAAGTCTGGGGACCCCCGTTCCCATAACGCCAATAGTAGCCCCCGGGCCCAAGGCACGCTCGGACTTGCCTTAGCAGCGAAGCCAAAGGGCAAGTGTGGAGCGTCGCGGGCCCCAACAGCGTGCGGCCTTGGTTGACGCATGGTGACTGATGGGACGTGGGCGTCACCGCTTTCCCATGCTCCCCCAATATCCGCCTGGCTAGGCGGCCACGAAGCTTTACACAGTTATTTCCTCCTTGCCGCCCGCATGCTTCATGTTCCCCTCTCTTCCTCGGACCTCTGTTTCTGCTTCCAATCTGACTTGAGAGCTCCCCCCCTCCATCGCCATGGCGCCAACTAACAAAGAGAAGGGGAAGAAGCCTGTGTCCTCATCCAGTTCGCCTCCGGCAATCGAGCCCACCGTCGGCCGGTCGTTGGTGCTCAATCTGGAGGCCTTGGAGAAGGTCCACCCCGCACTCGCATCTAGCTTCGATGAGTGGGGAAGGACGATGGTTTGGCATGCGTCCCATGCCTCCGTCGACAGGATTGTTACGGAGGTTCGATTCTCCATCGACGCCCTGTGGGCTGGCCTGGTTCCTCCTTTCTCCGCCTTTTTCAATGCGGTGCTCTCCCACTATCAGATCCATATGATGCACCTTGATCCTCAATCTGTTACCCTTCTTGTTGTCTTCGCCTTCGTATGTGAAGCCATGGTGGGCATTGCTCCTTCCATTTCCCTCTTGCATCACTTCTTCTCCTTGTGCCTAACCAACCCCTTGTAGTGCTTGGGGTACGTGAGCTTCTAGGCCATGGCAGAGACGGACGCCTCGGGGATTGATTTTAGCCTTTCACCTTCCATGAGTGTGTTCCGAACGCGGTGGCTGTATGTGGATGTCGGAGTGCCCAGGCCCTGCTCTCGCATCCGACATTGCCTGCTATCCCAATCCGGGCTGGGGGTCCTCGTGAGCCCCTGGCTTTCCTTTGTCTGGCGCCGACTGGGGAGGTTGAGAGCGCTCGGCGTGACTGCGCCCCAAGTGGCGAAGGAGTTCCTCCAGTGTCGCATTGCTCCTCTCTAGCGCCACTCCTGGACGATGTGGGCTCTGTCCGGGTATGAGGACTGCATGAGGCTCCAGGATACGGAGCTGGCGCCTGAAAAGCTGAAGAAGGTGCTGGAGGTCTTGACTGGCGACCCCTCGCCGGGTGATATCTGGCACGGGGGCAGCCTCCTGTATCTTTGCTCGGGAGGGGCCGAGTTCGCGAGGCAGTTGCCTCACTTCGACGAATGGGGGTTGCGCCCGGCCGGCCTCATGGGGCCTCGCGAGAATCCCGTCACCGTGGCTCCCTTCCCCGTTGCCAACACCGATCTTGCCTCAGGAGGGGCTGCAGGGAAGCAAGCATCGCTGGAGGCTGGAGGATCCGTTGTTGAGATGCCGATGTCGCGCGAGCCCCCCGTGGCGTCGTCCTCCGGAGCTTACGAAGCCCGTCCCGAGGCGGTCGTCGATGAGGGGGCGCAACCTGCGGCTCCAGAGGCCGGAGCCCCCGAGGCCTCGGCAGGCTACGAAGAAGCAGTGCCCGACCACTCCTCTCAACTTGGCGCCCTTGAGGCAGGCTGCCTAGGCACTTCTTCGTCTGCGTCACGCGCTGGCCCTCATGTTGAGAGCTTGGGTCGGTTCCGCATAGACTTCGACGCCCTCCGCAAGAGGAAGGAGTCTTCGAGTGGCAGCGAGCGCCCCTACCGTTCGTTTAATCATAGGAAGTACTTTGCCTTAGATGAGTAAGTACCTCCTTGTAATTCCTCAATCGCTGGTCCTTTTCCTAACTGTGGCCCTTTAGGATCCCTCCTGCCAAGCCTGTGGAGTCTGCCCAGAAGCAACTTCCTCCGGCCTCGCCTTCATCGTTGGCCCTAAGCATCCCGAGCCTGCATGCTACCCCTGACGCGAGTTCGGCCGGAGAAGTAAGCCGGCCCGCATGGTGCCTCGAGCCTGTGCCCTCGCCACCTTTCCTTCGCGGCCTCGCCCGGGGCGCGACCAGCCTTTTCCGGGCTCCTCCTCTAATCATGGACGGAGAATGGTTGAAGTCGGTCCCTGGATCTTCTTCTGGGGATGGATCTGCGCCGGCCTAGGCCCCTCGTGGAGCCCGCCCGGTGACTGTGGGGGCGCCAGCCCCCTGCCCCCTGCCGCGAGGGGGCGAACCAGTTCAGGGCCCTCCGCCAACGCCGGTGGCAGAGGACGATATCGATGACATGCTCAAGCGAGCGCGGGAGCACAGCGTCATCTGCCAAGAGTTCCTCCGGAAGGCGACGGACGCGATGGGCCAGCTCGGTGGAGAGCTCGCGGATGTGGGCGCCTGTCTTGAAGCCGAGGGCTTGTGGCATATTAAGGAGTGGCACAAGCTGAAGGTGGCGGTCAACCTTGCGCGTCATCAGCGCGAGCTTGACAACGCAAAGGCCGAAGCATCCCTGGCTATGGCATCAACAACTTGGCCATGCTGGCATGAGGAATTTGCACACGCTTGCGAAGAAGAAGCATGTCATTGGCATTGAGAATGTCAAATTCCTCAAGGATCACTTTTGCAGAGCCTGTGAAGCTGGAAAGATGACCAAGGCCAAGCATCCAGCGAAGACTATCATGACTACCACTCGACCATTTGAATTGCTTCACATGGATCTCTTCGGTCCTAATCATTATTCTACTGTTACAAATGATGCATCTCTATATGGCTTTGTTATTGTTGATGATTATTCTCGTTACACATGGGTGCACATTGCCACTTACAAACATGAGGTGCAGTAAGTCTTCAAACGATTTTCCTCGAGGGCTTCAACCAACTTTGGTGTGAAGATCAAGCACATCAGAAGTGACAATGGGACTGAGTTCAAGAATTCCGGTCTTGATGACTATATTGATGAACTTGGTATTACTCATGAGTTATCTGCTCCTTATACTCGGCAGAATGGCGTCGTAGACCACAAGGACAGAACTCTTGCTGAGATGGCTCGCACTATGCTTGATGAATACAAGACGCCTCGTCGTTTCTGGATTGAGGTAATTGATACCGCGTGCCACATCATCAATAGAGTATATCTTCACAAATTCTTCAAGAAAACTTCCTATGAACTCCTCACCAACAAGAAACCCAATGTGAGTTACTTCAAAGTCTTCGGTGCTAAATGTTGGATTAGAGATCCTCTTCACACTTCTAAATTTGCACCGAAAGCACATGACGGTTTTATGCTTGGTTACGGAAAGGACTCGCACACCTACAAAGTCTTCAACAACGTTCTTCACAAGGTTGTTGAAACTGTAGATGTGCAGTTTGATGAAACTAATGGCTCGCAAAGAGAGAACCTACCTTCTGTGATAGATGAACCAACACCTAAGGAATCCATCAAGTTCAAAGCTACTGAGGATGTCATTCCCACCGAAGAATCTGCTGAAGAATTCATTCTAGAATGTGATGAACGTCGAACTGGCGCACCTGAAGAAAATGGTGCTGAGGAAAATGCTCCTGAAGAAAATGCGGATCAAATTCCTCAAATACTACCCGCTCATCCTCGTATTGCAAATGAAGTGCAAATCGAGAAGATCATCGATGACATTGAAGCACCAGGTCCTCTCACATGCTCAAAAGCTTCACATTTGTCTAACTTTTGTGGGCACTTTGCTTTTGTCTCTATCACAGAGCCCACTAAGGTAGATGAAGCATTTCTAGAGCCTGAGTGGATTCAAGCTATGCAAGAAGAATTACATCAGTTCGAGCTCAACAACATCTGGGAACTGGTCAAACGTCCAGATCCTCGCAAGCACAACATTATTGGCACAAAGTGGATCTATCGCAACAAGCAAGATGAAAATGGCCTTGTGAGGAATAAAGCATGGCCTGTAGCTCAAGGCTACACACAGGTTGAAGGAATTGACTTCGATGAAACTTTTGCACCTATTGCTAGACTTGAGGCTATTCGCATATTACTTGCTTATGCTAACCATCATGATATTATCTTACAACAAATGGATGTGAAAAGTGCATTCCTCAATGGTAAGCTTGAGGAAGAAGTATATGTTGCTCAACCCCCAGGTTATGAAGATCCAAAGAATCCTGACAAAGTCTTCAGACTCAACAAGGCCCTGTATGGCCTCAAGCAAGCCCCTCAGGCGTGGTATGATACTTTGAAGGAATTCCTCATGAAGAAAGGCTTCAAACCCGGTTCACTCGACCCAAATCTTTTCAGTAAGTCTTATGATGATGAATTGCTTGTGTGCCAAATATATGTTGATGATATCATTTTTGGCTGTACTGACCAACGATATAGTGATGAATTTGCCTATGTCATGAGTGAAGAATATCAAATGTCTATGATGGGAGAATTGAAATTCTTTTTAGGTCTTCAAATTCGTCAACAGCGCAACGGGATAATCATTTCTCAGGAGAAATACCTCAAGGACGTATTGAGTAAATTTGGCATGCAAGATTGCAAAGGGGTCAAAATTCCAATGCCCACAAATGGCCATCTATGCACTGATGAAAATGGTAAAGACTTCGATCAAAAGGTATACCGCTCCATGATTGGCTCTTTATTGTACCTATGTGCATCTAGGCCGGATATTATGCTTAGTGTTTGCATGTGTACCCGATTTCAAGCTACACCAAAGGAATCACACCATAAGGCTGTGAAGCATATTCTTCGATACTTTGCTCACACACCAACACTTGGACTATGGTATCCCAGGGGCTCTTCTTTTGATCTCATTGGATATTCAGACTCTGACTGTGCTAGCGATCGCCTGGACCGCATTTCAACATTAGGCACATGTCATTTCCTCGGACGATCTTTGGTCTGTTGGTCCTTGAAGAAACAGAACTGCGTATCACTCTCCACTGCAGAAGCTGAGTACATTGCTGCTGGATCGTGCTGTGCTCAACTACTATGGATGAAGCAAACACTCAAGGACTATGGCGTCAATGTGAAGAATGTGCCTCTCTACTGCGACAATGAGAGTGCTATCAAGATTGCTCATAACCCAGTTCAGCACTCGAAGACCAAGCACATCCAAATTTGTCATCATTTTATTTGTGATCATGTGTTGAAGGGCGACATCTCCATCGACCACATTAGCACTGAAGATGAGCTGGCCGATATCTTCACTAAGCCCTTGGATGAGAAGAGATCTAGCAAGTTGCGGTGTGAGCTAAATATCCTAGAATCTTCGAATGTTCTCTGAAATGGACACACATCCTAACACTTATGCTGACTTGATGACTTAGATGCGCAACACACGAAGTAACGTTTTTCTTCAAGCAATGAAGACTAACCCTCTAAGTGTGAAGAAATTAATGAAGAAATTGATTCTCAGAGCCCTACGACAATTGTACGCGGTGTCTGAAATCAGCTTTCTTATACGGTGGGTTATGCCACGACCCAAAGTTAGAAATCTTCAATTTGAGTTTTTCTTCATTTTTGAAATTCCTCAGTTTTTCAAATTCTTCAACTTTGCTGTGTGTTCACTCTTTCCGGTGTTGTTCTTCATTTGAATATATATATATATATGTGTGTGTGTGTGTGTGTGTGTGTGTGTGTGTGTGTGTTCTGACTGCCTTCATTGAGGAAGAGAAGTGGAAATTTGAAGAAGGCAGAAGGCTGAAGAAAGCGCAATACAAGAAAAAGCGCTACCTCAAGGACAATGTCCTCACTCTCACCCTGATCATCTCATTGCTTTGCAAGCTGAAATCAAGCAACTGAGTGATGGATTTGATCGCTACCATGCTGATTGGAACGCCGCCAAGGTTCGGTTCGTCAATCTGATGAAGAAATTCACTTCAAGTGCCGCTGCTCCTGTGCATGTTGAAGTTCCTCAGGCTGAAGCATCTGCTCAGCCTACTAAAGAACATGCCAGCACCGCTGATGAAAATCAGGCTGCTGAAGAAAATGAGAGTGCCAGGGCTGATGACTTCATTCCGGCCGCTGAAGATATTGCCAGGGCATCCACTAGTGGTGCGCCTGAAGAAAGTGAAGAAGTCAGGGCAACTGCATCAGTTGCGCCTGAAGAAAATGATCCAAAGTCCTCTGCACCTCCCGCACCTACACCAACTCCTATCCTTCCATCTGCATCAGATGCGAAGAAGACCAAGGCTGCAGAGCGTGCAGCTGTGAAGAAAAGGAAGGCATCAACTTCATCAAATTCTTCAGCTTTGACAGAGCAGTTGGACAAAGAAATTGAAGTGGATGCAATCCCTTCAACCCCAGTCATTTCCTCACCTATGCCTCAGTTCACTGCTGAAGAGGCAGGTGTTGAAGAAATGGAAGATGAGGATGTGGACATTGGTTGTACCACTCCTGTGCTCAATGATGACTTTTGGGAAAGTCAGCACCCCAACTCTCCAATGTTCACTCCACTCCAAGCGATTCCTCAGTCCCCAGCTACTACTGAAGTGCAAATGGGATATGAAGAACCTCATGCAACCCCAAGTGTTCATGAAGAAATTCCAGCCATTAGTGCTGAAGAAATTGCAAATGAAGAAGTGAAGACCCAGGCTGATGCTGCAGAAGAGCCTGAAATTCCTCAACCTAAGGAACCTGATATTGTGATTCCCGAGGTGGTGATGCAATTGACTGACACTCCTCAGTCCAAGCCAAAGGATCCCTTCTCAAAGAAGCAAAAATTCAAAGCTGATGATTTCTTCGGCGAGCATGTGTTCTTCATTGAATTCAACCCATATGACAATGCTTGTCTTAGAAGGAAGCGTTTCTGGACTGCCAGCCAGGCCAACTTCTATTCCTCACTTCTTTTCAACAAGGACAAAGTCTTCGACCATGAGCACATTCCTCACGTGGACATGGAATCAATGCCTTGCTTCTCTCAAGTCCTCAATATGCTTCATGATGCAGACTTGCTCAACTTTTACTCTGACATAGTTGATTGGAATGAAGAACTCATTCTTCAGTTCTACGCAACACTGCATATCACAGGTGATGCTGCTAACATCAACTCTTGGGTGTTGGACTGGATGACTGAAAACACTCATTAAAAGGCACCAGCCTCTGAATTTCTTCGTGCCCTGCCACTCAGTCCTCGACATGAAGGTGCTCGTTGTCTGTATGATGAGCCTGAACTCACTGCTCACTATATGCAAGTGCTCATGAAGCCTCTGAAGCCTGGTCAATCCCCAAGGACCAAATTCCTCGTGAAGGAATTGCTCTATGTCCCAAGAACCATCAACCGCATTCTGACGAAGACCATGAGTCCTATCAAAGGCCATGACTCATATGATGAAGAAATTATTGGGATGATGAAGAATATGCTATTCAACATAATGCATGGCATCCCCATAAACTATCATTATTTCTTCTTGAGGACTCTGGCGAATGTTGCACTTTCACCATTTGAGCTGAAGCCTTACGCGCTGTGGATCATGAGATTCCTCAGAACAAGGTCTTCACTCAACTACAAGGCTGATTTTCAGAATCACCTTAGCTACTTGCCCCCGATTGAAGTCCTCAAGCGGATATTTTCCTCATCTGATGAGAAGGGCAAGTCACCAGCCATTATCGATGAGGGCATTCATCCATGGGATGGTCAGTTCCGCAAAGCTGCATCTTATTCCACCAATGATGACTCTGCCACTCATGATTCTTCTGCCAATGCTACCAAGTCAAGTCCTCAAGCTACTGCTCCTCGTGTGATGACTGACCGTGAGCTGCTTCTAAGTCTTCACCAGAAGGTGGATTGAAACCACAAATGGGTTAAGCGTCATTTTGGCTCTATTCTTCACAACATGACTTCTACACATAATGTAGTGAACAAAAACCATTACTACCTCCATGAAGTGTTTGATCGCACCTGGGCTATTCTGTCACATCTATATGGTGAAGAAGATCTGAAGCAAATGGGCTTCAAAGAAGATTTTGCCTGGTCTGCTCCTTTACCGAAGAAATTCAAGAAGGTCAAGGTTCCTTCCTTGGTGGCCAGTTCATATTCTTCATCGCGCGACACGGACGATTATGAAGACTTGGACGACACTGCAGCAGGCCCTACAACGACTCAAGAGCCTGACGCTGGCGCTCCTCCATCATCATGATATTCTTCAGGGGCGTTAGTCCTCAGTTTCAACCCTTTTGGTCATTGGATGACAAAGGCGGAGAAATTTGAGTTAGTCTTCAAGCGGGTCTATCTTATATGGGCGTTTTTTTGCTAAGTTACAACTCTCGTTGTTCTGATGACTTTGCTGGATCGAGTTGTTTGTGTTCTTCTAGATGCTTATTCCTCTTTAATGTTAATGCACGGATGCTGAATTACATCAGTCACCATATTTCATCATGCATTTCAAATTCTTCATATTATATGTCAAATGCGTGTATGATTTACAAGATATAGGGGGAGATCTCCATGATTATACTCTTCAAGTGTGCATTGCTTCAAAAGCAAATACCTCACTATGCACATCTTCAGGGGGAGTTCTTCTATACCTTGCAATCAAATTCCTCAACATCAGTATTTACACTTCATATGTTTATCCCCGTTGAAAACTTAACCTATATTGTCATCAATCACCAAAAAGGGGGAGATTGTGAGTGCATCTAGTGCCGCTTAGTGATTTTGGTGTATTGAAGACTTATAGGTTAAGGGACTGATGCGTTTGTGAGTGTACACAGGTCTATAAGTCTATGAGGAGTTTGATATTTACAGAGAAAGTCGACCCCTAAAAATGAAGTTCTTCAACTGAAGACTTTGGATTTCTGAAGACTTTCTGAAGACTTTGAAAGTGAAGAAATCAGTGTAACCTTGAAGACTTGGCAATCATTCGAGGTACATGAAGCGTGAAGAATTTTGTTTTTGTAGTTTCATTTTCTCCTTCTTGAGTCATAGGAAACACCGTACTGTTAAAGGGGGTCGAGGAAATACTAAGGAAAAATTTCCATGTGATGCTTAACTCAAAATCCTACACCTACCAATCCCTTCGAGTGAAGCCATTGGAAATCTCATATAGTTCAGTCATATTCTTCAGTGACAGAGACAAAGTTCTTCTCGTTCTGAGGAATTTGTTCTGACTGAGGAGTTAGGAATTCGCCAGTGCGAATTTCCTACACAGTGAGGAACATGATAGCTCTGAGGAATTTGAGAGTCAAATATTCCGACCGTTGCTGTGCTATGCGCCAGCTGTCCCAAAATATCTACCCACCTAACGGTCATATCAAACAAGGGCATTTATGTCTTATCATGTCGGGCTGCTCCCTAGGCTATAAATAGTCGCCCCCTTCAACCACTAGCTGGTTGGCTGCTCCTAGAGAAACTGACATTTGTCAATTGAGAGCATCCCATCCTCCTAGGACTTTGAGCGAAAATCATCAAGTGAGGAAAACCCAAACCCAACACCTACAAACCGAAAGTGATTGAGCATCATTGAAGAGATTGATCCTGCGTGGATCCGATGCCTGTTTCTTTGAAGACTGTGCTTCTTCCAGACGGTTAGGCGTCAAGGACTAGAGAATCCAAGAGGAATTGTGGATCGCCGAGTGACCAAGTTTGTGAAGGTTCGGAAGTCACCTGAAGACTTACCATGAGTGATTGGGTGAGGTCTGTGTGACCGTAGCTCAAGAAGAATACGGTGAGGACTGTGTGTCCGGGACTGGGTGTCCTCGAGTTTAAATACTCAGCCGCTCCAACCATATGTAGAACTGAGACAACAGTTGGAACTGGTCTACCAATTCATTATCTTCACCAAGCTTACTAGTTCTATTTCCTCAACTCTTTCATTTCCTCATGTCTGTTGTTCTGTGCCTGTTCATATCTGTTTAAAGACTTTGACTGAAGACATTCTCAATTTGCTCAGTTCAATTTCTTCAGTCTGTCCGTATTCTTTCTTGTGTTATCCTGTGTTTACGCTTTCTGTACTCTGTGCTTGTCCTCATTTCATCATGATGACCATGCTTGTGTTCTATTATGTTTAATTCTGAGTACTTATTCCGCTGCAAGTAGTTCTTCGCTAAGGAATTTCCTCACCAGCAAATTCCTCAGTGAAGAATTCATAAAAATCGCCTATTCACCCCCTCTAGTCGATATAACACACTTTCATGGTCGTCTTCCAGTGCGTATTCCCGATCCACCATGTGGGGTACTTAAGCCTCTCAGGTCGCCGCCCCGAAGGCTTTGCCGTAGTGCCCCACGCTCCATGCGGCTTGACTCGAAGCGCCGTCTTGGGGTGATTGGGTGTCGGCCCGCCCGGGCCGTAGGAGGCGATGCGCATGCCCTCGCTCACCGAGGGTGGTGCTAGTGCAACTTGAGGTCGTGCCCTGATGGTTGAGCCGGTGTTGATGAAGCCTTGGGGTACGCCTGAGGGCGCATGGGCGCGGATGGGCCCGCCGTATGATCCGCCTGGGCCCTGGGGTGGAAGCAGGACGCAAAAAGGAGGCGCCCCTGAAGCTGCGACATCCAGGAGCTCGTCGACGCGCTCCAGCAGCACGTCATGGCCGCTCTCCTGCAGCCTACACCGTAGCAGTTCCCGAGCCACCGTGAGCGTGGCATTCATGTTCGCTTGTTCCCGCCGGGTGTGCGGCGCTGTGGCTACAACGTGGTTTGAGGCCCTTGCTGCTGATCGCACCTGTCGCGGAGTGAGGGCAGGCGGTGCTTGACCGCATCGCCCAGGCCCTGCAGCATTCTGTGGAGCGCGGGCTACCTGAGGCACGGGGTTGAGGTCACCTTGGGCAGGCGGCGCAGCATGGGCGGGACACGCCGCCCAGCGGTCGGAGTTGGCCGTCGGGTCGTTGGACATGGATGCGATGAAGCAGTGGAACGCAGATCAGCGGAAAGAAGATTCTGGCACACCCCTACCTGGCATGCCAAATGTCAGACATCGGGTTCCGGCAAAACCCTCAAGGTTCGAACTCTGTGGTGCGCACGAAGATCTTCTCCCTACCGATTCAGGCCCCAAAACCTCGCCGCGATTCTAAGCTAGCATGATGAACAACACAAGGGACACGATGTTTATACTGGTTCGGGCCACCATTGTGGTGTAATACCTAATCTAGTGTGTGATGTCGTGGATTGCCTCTGGGGCTGATGATAAACAGTACAGAGGAAGAATAACCTCGCGAGGGGTGTTCTTGAGCTGGTGCGGTGTTCTACCAGGGAAGGATTCGATGCTCTCTACTGTGGTGGCTATCTCTATTTATAGAGGCCCTGGCCCTCTTCCCAAATATTGAGCGGGAAGAGAGCCAACAACGGCCATTTTTGAAGGGGGACAGCTAGTACAAGCTATCCTGACTAAAGGTGGTCTTTGACTGCCAAAGGAACTGGCGATAACACCGTCTTGGGCTCCACGGTGACCACCGTCCTGCCGTTCTGCTGGTCTTGGTCTCATTGCACCGATATGGAAACCTTTGCTTGATCCTCGCTACTCTGCGCCTGCGCTTGCCCCCTTTGCACCAAAGAGGAAACGAGGACACTGCGATGGCTGGCGCCCGCCTGGTCTCGATCGTCATGGCTTCTGTCACGAGCACCTCGCGAGGTACTCCTTGCCTTGATCTCTCTGCCTCCTCGCGAGCCTGTCTAGTGAGGCCGCCGTTGAGGAAGCCTTGCGTCGTCCGCCTCGTGAGGCTTGGCCCCTCGCGAGGGTCTTGAACTTGGGTTGATGAAGACGGGCCGTACTGGGCCACCGTTGCACTACAAAAAAAGACACATCCTTGACATTTTGGGCCGAACGAATTTTTTTTCTGTCATACATATGACACTTCTATGATGATAATTGTGACAAAACCCGGTATCATCATAGATGTGGTGGGCTCCTACTTCTATGACAAAAAATCATGACAGAAAATGGGCTTTTCGTCCTGGGCGGGCTGGAGACGCAGCTGCATGACATTCTTTGGGCCGTCCATGATGGAAAAAACCATGGTAGAAGCGAGGGGGAGGAAAATTTTAGGGAGTTGCCGGTTACGGTGGGAGGTCGGGGGCGGAGCGATGCACGTTTCTCTCGTACGTACGCGTGTGTGTGCGAGGCGTTGGCTCTAACTGAAGCCGAGCGAGGTGTTCGGCTCTAACTGAACCCGTGCGATTGCACTTAAGGCTACACGTTACTGAACCCGAGCGATTGATCGATGGCTGTTAACTGAACCCGATGGAGCGATTCCTTCGCTACTCCTGCTAACTGAAGCCGATTGATGCTGCCTCTGGGATG
>NC_041385.1:321168911-321192926 GCF_002162155.2 Triticum dicoccoides | reverse complement strand
AGGTCGACGGTAGCCCGTCGAGGCTGGAGGAGGTCGACGGTGGAGATGAACAATATCCCGTGGAGTCTCGTTTTGTGGTACGCCACACCCCTCCCGATCAACAGGACCCCCGTTTCGACCGTAGGAGGTCCGTTTCGTCCGTTTTGTGGTACACCACACCCCTCCCAATCAACAGGACCCCCGTTTCGACCGTAGGAGGTCCGTTTCGTCCGTTTTGCGGTACGCCACACCCCTCCCTATCAACAGGACCCCCGTTTCGACCATAGGAGGTCCATTTCCTCCGTTCTGCGGTACGCCAGGCCTCGTTTCCATCGCCTGTTCCGTCCAAGCCGGTTGGCTCCCACGCGTTCCGTTTCCTCCCGATGAACACGACGCATTCCGTTGCCTCCCCATGAACATGACGCATTCCGTTGCCTCCCCATGAACACGATGCATTTTGTTGCCTCCCCATGAACACGAGCTCTCGCTGTACGTATGCGCGACTAGGCGTTCGAGACCCCGCCCGTATGTACACATACGTGGCAGTATTTTCTTTCTTGCACCCTGGCCGCTGTACGTACGTGTACATGCTACGTGCGCGCCTCTACTACGACATGTGCGCGCCTCTACAACGACCAGTATGTACGTACACGTTCGCGACCAGAATGACAACGCTACGTACGCTTCGACCATGTGGGTCCCGACTGTCAGGCACTTCCTTGCGTGCGAAGATGTAGCTGGTGGGTCCCAGCAGTCATGGGGGCGAATCGTTTTTTTGCCCGAACGCACTTCCTTGTGTGCCAACATGTAGCTGGTGGGTCCCAGCAGTCGGGGGGGGGGGCGAATCGTTTTTTTTGCCCCGACGCACTTCCTTGCGTGCGAAGGTGTAGCTGGTGGGTCCCAGCAGTCACGGGGGAAACATTTTTGTCGTGAAATATGGTGGCCCTTCCAGTGGGTCCCCGCTGTCAGGTGGAGGAATAATTATTTTGCGCGTAATAAGGAGGCACTTCCTTGCTGCGGCCGAGGACCCAGCTGTCGGCCTCTCCACGTACAGTCCACGTCCGATGGAAGCCATTCCTTGACCACGTTGACCACGCCGCGCCGAGAGCACCAGGGCGGTGGACGACGGTGAGGCCTAGGAAGGGGACGACGGGGAGCCGGGGAAGACACGACAGTGGAAGCCCGCGCCGAGAGGAGTACGAGGGTTCACTGGTTCGGCTGCGGTGTGAGGCTGCCGTCGCCGTAGGGCCTGGCCACCGGTGGGAATAGTAGGGTCCTAGCTAGCTGGGGGGGGTATTCATTTTTTTGTGCGTAATAAGGAGGCACTTCCGGTGGGTCCGAGCTGACAGCAGGGGGAACGTTTTTTTTTCGCGAAATACGGTGGCCTATCGGGTAGGTCCCAGCAGTCAGGGGCAAACATTTTTTTCACGAAATACTGGTGGCCCGTCCGGTGGGTCCCTGCTGTCAGGTGGAGTAATAATTATTTTCCATGTAATAAGGAGGCACTTCCTTGCGGCTGCCGTGGACCCAGCTGTCAGCCTCTCCACGTATAGTATTCTTCCGATGGAATTCGGTCGTTGACCACATTGACCACGCCGCGCCGAGAGCACCACGGCGGTGGACGACAGCGAGGCCTAGTAAGGGGACGACGCAGAGTTGGGGAAGACGCGGCAGTGGATGCCCACGTGGAGAGGAGTACAAGGGTTCACTGGTTTGGCTGCGCAGCCGTCGCCGCAGAATAATAGGGGGTGTGGGTGAGTGGAGTGGAGGGATGTCCTGGCCAACAGTGGGAGTAGTATGTGGAAGGCGAGGCCTCCGCAGCAGCACAGCCGGCCACGGGAGGCAGGAGTAGGCGGCACGACCGGCGCTGCTTTGGGCGGCTGGAGCAAGAAGACCAGAGGTTGAAGAAGCACTACGGCCATTGGATGGACATCGTACGGTCAGTCGAGCTAGAATCGTGCATATTGACTAAGTTGACAAAGCCCTTCATCCCCGTCAACTTAGTAGGCCCACTATATTGGGTCCCTGCTAGCAGGGGGGTATTCTTTTTTTGGGAGTAATAAGGAGGCACTTCCTTGCGTGCGAAGATATAGCTGGTGGGTCCGAGCTGTCAGCGGTGGTAACGTTTTTTTTTGCGAAATACAGAGGCCCTTTCGGTGGGTCCCAGATGTCAGGTGGAGGAATCATTATTTTGTGCGTAATAAGGAGGCATTTCCTTGCGTGCGGCCGTGGACCCAGCTGTCAGCCTCTCCACGTACAGTCCACTTCCGATGGATGTCGTTCATTGACCATGTTGACCAGGCCGCGCCGAGAGCACCAGGGCTGTGGACGACGGCGAGGCCTAGGAAGGGAACGACACGGAGCCAGGGAATGCTCAGCAGTTATTTCCCACATGGAGGAGTACGAGGGTTTACTGGTTCGTCTGTTGTCGCCGGAGAGTATCAGCATGTGTGGGACTTACGGTGAGTAGAGGGATAGCTAGGCCAGCGATGGGAGTACGGTGGGGCGGTGAGGCCTGCACGGCAGCACAGCCGGCCGCGGGGAGGAGGGAGCAGGCAGTCCCGCCGGCGCTTGTTTGAGCGGCTGGAGTAGGAAGAGCAGAGATTGAAGAAGCACGACGACCGTTGTATGGACATCCAACAGTATACAGGCCATCTGTGGAAAGCCTCAAATTTGTGGAAAACGTCATACATCCCATCTGCCATTATTTCAAATAGTTGACAACCCATTTGCTAATTCTTACGGTTTTTTTGGAGCCCATACTCTTTTTGTTAGTATTACAGCCCATATTGTGGCCACGTTTAAAAAATTATACGAAATTTTGCATATGTCGGTGCAGTCTGAACTATTTTTAATCCCGAAATTTCTAGTCACATTCAGACTGATTTAAAAAAATGTATATCAATATAAAATCCAATAAATTTTCCAAGCATAAAAATCAATGCAATTTAAAATCTTGAAATGAAAAAAAAAGATATTTGAAACTAATTGCCGGTTTGATGTGTTTTAAAAATGTACATCCCATTTCTCATTACTGACAGACCATTTTCTCAGCCAGCCGAATGAAGCTCTCCTCGTCTAGCCCAATAGGCCCGATAAAGTGACTTACTTGACAAATCACATGTCACATCCCTAGTTCTGGCCTGACCTATGCTTGCTTCCATGTGTGCATCATGTTTAAATTTAAATGAAATTTGAATTGGGGGATTTCCAAAGCCTCAGAAACTTTCTAAAAATGATCAACATTTAAATCTTCTCAAATGAGTCCAAGAAAATGTTCCTCTTAGTCTCTGAAAATATTGCAAAGAGGTAAAACTCAAAACAATATTTTTGGTATCTCAGAGTTAATTATTTTGGGCCTTTGAATTAATAAATAACTATTTGTATTGGATATATATTTCTTAATTAATTAATATATGTCCAATAATTCTGATCTTTGATGAAGGGCTTTGGAATAATCCTACTAGTCCCTACCATAAATATCAGAAGCAATAAAAATGATTTAGTGTCTAAAACTAAATCAAAACAAACTACAGAAAATAGAAAACAGAATTAAAACAGAAATAAAAGAGAGAAGCCCAGCCACTTACATGGCGCCCACTTACCTGGCCCAGCTCCTCCAGCGGCCCAGCCCACCGAACCCCCACCGTCTCCCACCTCGCGCCAGAAGGACGCGAGGCGTGTGGCCACCGCACGCCGGCACGCGCCGAGCCACCTCCTACTTGCCGCTCTCCTTCCTCGACGCTCTGGACGCCTCCCCCGAGCGCCACGCACCTCCCTGCCTCTCTCCCTCACTCTCCCGCGCCCTCATCCTCTCCCCTGGACCCCTCTCTCTCGCCACCGAACACGCCCACCGCCGCCGTCCACTACCACCGCAGCCACCGCCGTCGTTTCGCCCTACTAGAGAGTCCATCGGCTCCGCCTAGTTCCCTGCTACCACTCCGTTGAGACACGCGTCGTCGAATGCCCTGCTGCCTCGCCAGCGACCCGTCTTCTCCACGCACGGCCGCCGGACGCCGTCTGTCGATTCGCCGTCTCCGCCGCCTCCCCGAGCACGCCGACCTGCTCTTCGAACTCACTGTGAGCTCCTACGCCTCCCCTCTCTCTTCCCCGCCTCGATTGCGCCCTGTAGCCTCGATCCCATCGGAGCCGGAGCTTGCTTGCCGCCGGCCATGTCGCCGCCGTAGCCACCGTTGCCTAGAGCTGCAACCGAGCACGCGGTCGTGCTCAGTGCAACCCCAGGAGGTCGTAACACCCCTCTTTGCCTCCTGTCGTGCTCCCCAACCCCGAAACCCAGTTCACCCGAACGCCGGCACCGCCGCGAGCTCCATTTCGGTGAGCTCCGGCCAACCCAGCTCGAGCTGTTGCCACCCCCGGATGCGCCTCACTGCCAGCATCCCGTAGACGCAAACCACGCGCAAAACCGAGCCCCGTAGCGGATTCCGGCAAGCTTCCGCCGCGGCTTGAGGTCGCCGCCGGCCAAACTCCGGCGGGGCGATGTGGCCACTTAGTTAGGGGCTAATCACCCTATGAGCCACTGCCATGTGGGCCCCTGTGCTTAATTAGGATTAGTTTATTTTTCTGTTAAATTAGTGTTAGTACCATGGACCCCACGTGCCAGTTTGACCTTGGCCAAGTCAACTTTGACTGGTCCCACATGTCAACCGCCTAATCCAGTCTGAGACGCTGACGTATGGGTCCCACTGATCAGGTTTGACCCGGACCAGCCCAGTTGACTCTGCTGACGTCACAGTGACGTGGTGCTGACGCCATAAATCATTTTCTGGATTTATTATTATTCAGGAAATTCCAGAAAATGCCTAAAACTTCTAAAAATCATAGAAATTCAACCGTAACTCCAAATTAAATAATTTATATATGAAAAATTATCAGAAAAATTCAAGGAATCCATCTGTACCATTTTCATGCATGTTTGTACAATGTTTGTCCTCTGTTTTGGACAAAACAAATAAAGGGCATTTAAATAACCATATATGGAGTTGGAATTTGAATCTTGTATTCAAACCAACTTCATTTAATCTGTTGCTAGTTGCATTAGCTCAAAACACATTCATATTGCCATGTCATAGCATGCATCATATTGTGCATTGCATTGATCGTGTTTCTTCTGTGTTTGCCGGTGTTGTTCCCCCTCGATAGACGTTGTACCGATGATGTGATCGTTGACACTGATGAAGACTCAATGTTATCTTCAGAAGTGCCAGGCAAGCAAAACCCCCTTGTTCATTCCGATACAATCCTACTCTCTCGCTCCTGCTCTCTTTTAATGCATTAGGACAACACCGATTCATCTGTTACTTGCTGCGGTAGCTGAACCCCTTTATCCTTTGCATGACCTGTCATTGCCACAGTAAATAGATGAAACCCACTAGCATGAGTAGGAGTTGTTTGAGCCCTGTTGTGCCTACTCATTCATGCTTGTTTGTCATGCCTGCTACTGCTTAGAGTTGAGTCAGGTCTGATTCATCGGGGATGAATCAGAGGTGTGTGAACATGTCCTACGGTGTGCGAGCTAAGCGTGTGAACACGATTCGGTAAAGGTAGCGGTGAGAGGCCATGTAGGAGTACATGGTGGGTTGTCTCATTGCAGCCGTCCTCAGGAACTGAGTTCTGTGTTTGTGATCCATGATTCAGCTACTACCACGCATTGGGCCCGAAACCAATGGACCCTCTCGGCTTCTTGATCACCCTTGTCCTCTGTCCAGGAGTTGCAAGTAGTTTCTGGTGTTTGTAGTATGCTGGAGGCCGTGCGCAGCGCTGACCGTAGGGGTGGGCTGTGATGCGGTAGGCACGTGGCCGGGTAAATCGGGCGCCCATTTGGTGTCACGGAACCCTGTTCACATCGTTTGGGGCTGTGAGCGAAACTCCGGCCGGATCTCCTCATGGATGGAACCCGAATAGGCGATAAACCTGGACTAGAGACTCGAGTGTTTAGGCAGGCCGTGGGAGACACCCATGTTGGGCTTACGCTTGAAGGTTGCCGAGTACATGTCGTGTAAACGGCGGTAAGTGGTGAGAGCGTGTGTGAAGAAGTACACCTCTGCAGGGTTAATATGATCTATTCGAATAGCCGTGTCCGCGGAAAAGGACTTCTGGGTTGCTTATATCAGTTCATAGACAAGTGAAAGTGGATACTTTAAAATGCGCAAGATAAGCGTGAGTGCTATGGATGGCGTTCTCGTAGGGAGACGGGAGCGGATCCATAGTAGTGTATTGACATGGTGAATATGTGGACTCGTGTGCGCCACCTGAAGAGTTACTTGCAATCATAGTTTAGGTTAGCCACTGAGTCAAAGCTGGCTTGCTGCAGTTAAACCCCACCATCCCCTTTGTTGATAATGATGCATATGTAGTTAGTCCTGATGTAAGTCTTGCTAGGTACATTTGTACTCACGTTTGCCTAATTTATGTTTTTGCAGAGAGACTTCAGTCTCGCTAGTAGTTCCACATGGACTTCGACATTTAGCTTGTTACCTCAGCTACGATCTTGTGCCCTCGACAGGATCTGGTAGATAGTCAGGCTTTCAAGCCTTTTTCATTTATAGATGTCTGTACTCAGACATGATAGCTTCCGCTTGTGCTTTGATTTGTATGCTCTGAATGTTGGGTCATGAGACCCCTGTTTGTAATATCTCGCTCCTCGGAGCCTATTGAATAAATACTTGAGTCGTAGAGTCATGTTGTGATGCCATGTTGTGTTTGCACATATCGAGCATATTGTGTGTATGTTATTGAAATGCTTGGTATGTGTGGGATCTGACTATCTAGTTGTTTATCCTTAGTAGCCTCTCTTACCAGGGAATGTCTCCCAGTGTTTCCACTGAGCCATGGTGGCTTGCTACTGCTCCGGAACACCTAGGCTGGCCGGCATGTGTCCTTCTTCGTTCCTGTGTCTGTCCCTTCGGGGAAATGTCACGCGATGAATACCGGAGTCGTGTTAGCCCGCTACAGCCTGGTTCACCGGAGTCCTGCTAGCCCAGTGTTACAGCCTGGATTCACTCGCTGATGACCGACACGTTCGATGCTGGGTCATGGATGCCTGTCCCTGTAAGTCTGTGCCACTTTGGGTTTACGACTAGCCATGTCAGTCTGGGCTCCTTATCATATGGATGCTAGCGACACTATCATATACGTGTGCCAAAAGGCGCAAACGGTCACGGGCAAAGGTAAGGCGACACCCGTGGGAATACCGTGCGTGAGGCCGCAAAGTGATATGAGGTGTTACATGCTAGATCGATGTGGCATTGAGTCGGGGTCCTGACATCACAAAAAAACTGGGCTAGCCATTTTCAAAAAGAAAAAAAAACTACTTGGCTGGTCTGTGGTAAACATAAAAGAAAAGGTTGTCTAGACAGGCCAGAGTGTCCCGCACAGCCTAGTTGACACCCTGCTTCCGTCTCAAAAACATATTAGATAAATGCCACTCCAATTATGGCGATTCATAAAAATGCCACTAGAATTTCCAAACTTTGAAAAATGCCACTGCAATTTTTTGCAAACTTTGAAAAACGCCACTGCAGTTTGCAAACTTTGAAAAACGCCACTCCAATCTTCAAAAAATGGCATGAAATGGCATTTTTCATAGTTTGGAAATTGTAGTGGCATTTCTCGGAGGCATTTATCAAATTAACCGAAAACAAAAATAACTAGGCGAGCTGCTGGGTCCCTGGTGTCAGCCGCTCGTTGTGCAATTATCTCGTTTACTGACTACGTTGACAATGGCATGGGACCCAGATGTCAGAAATCCACTAGGAGGAGCCACTTTTTATTGGCTTGAAATAAGGAGGCACTTGCTTGCGTACTGCCATGACCTTGGCAGGTCCCTGCTGTCATCCTCTCCACGTACAATCATCTCCTGATTGTGTACGCGTCAACTTGCTAGGCCCACAAGTCAGCCTCTAAACCCGTGGAGGACAAATACAACCCATTTAAAAAAATAACAGCCCATTCCGTATGTTCAAACGGAAAGTTCAACATTCAGAGCATAGTAACAGGTCTGATCCACATATAGAGTACTGAACTTCCACGTTGACAACCATCATAGCCAAGTTAACTATCTACTCCCACTAGACAAGTACTAACTTACTCTTAGCTAACTAGACGATGCCGGCGGTACACGCTAAACGCCGGCACCGGCATCCTGCGCCTCGCCTCGGACTTGCCAGAGGTGCGATAGGGCGCGTTGCTCACGCGCGTTGGCCCTTTCCATGCCGGTGTGGTCCACCGAAGCTTCGGCTTCCAAGCGGGAAACCCACTTGACGAGCTGGTAGTAAAAATTGGCGTCGTGAACGCGTGCGTGCCCGACAGCCTCCAGGGCTATTTGCCAGGAGCCGGCCTCCACGTAGTCGGCCAAGTTGCGGGCGCTCTTCTCGCGACTCAGAGCGTCGGTGTGCTGCTGCTCCATGTCCCGTTGGCGGCGCAAATCGGCGTTACACTGCTCCTCCGCCAAGCGGTCGCGCTCCAACAACTCCTGCTCCTCTGCCATGCGGTCGCGCTCCAACAACTCCTCGATCTGCGCATTGCCATCTAAAGACAGATAGAATGCCTCCTCCCTCCGTCTGCCTTCCGATGAAAAACCGAACACTAGTTCCGGCGGTGACCGCCTCCGGCGTCGCCTACCTCGGACGGGCGGGGGCATGGCGGACGTGGCGAGCGACGTCGGGCTGGTGGGGGCTTATGAGGATATGGCGAGTTGGTTCACGATGGCACTGGAGAATGCCGGGAAACAATACTTATAGGGGGAAGGTAGCGCAACAGTCATCGGAATTCAATGCATAATGGCTTAGCGCGCCAGCTTGCCGTGGAAAACTAGGGAAACTGGAATTATGAGTGTGCCGTCCCGTCCCGTCTGGGTGGCATGCCGGCATGGCGGTCAAACGAGTGCACTCGAATCATCTCCCTCCTTGTCAATAATGATTTCACGGATTTAAAAAGCCCGCAACAATTAAAGCGTATCTTTTTTCGCATTAGTTAGCTTCCTTAATTACGGCCGGCTGCATGCAGGCACTCAGAATCGCTCGCAGGCAGTACGCGAAGCAGCATGCAACGAGTCGCAACCGAGGGCACGCATGCAGCCACTTAAATCGCTGGAATTAATTAGGCTTAAACTTCTGCATGCCATTAATTATTTCCATGCCTTGGTCTTGCTGCTTTGCTCACGGGACTAATAAACCCGGACGGAGGGAGTACCTTGGTTGTTGAATTAAGCCCTGCAAACCGGAAAGGAGGTACTAGTACGTGCGTGATCCACTATTTATTCGTGTAGGATCGAGTAGGTCATTTCTTGAATTGAGCCCTGCAAACCGGAAATGAGGTAGTACGTGCGTGATACACTATTTATCCGTGTAGGATCGATAGTGTAGCTTGTCAGTTTCTTCAGAGGTAGGCATTTTTATCCGTGTTGGATCGATAGTGTAGCTTGTCAGTTTCTTCAGAGGTAGGCATTTTTATTCAAAAAACTGCCACTTCGCATCTTGCGTCGCAAATAAAACTGCCAGGTGCGCATTTGTAGGCTAGCTAGTGATCGATCAGTAACTTGTAAACACTGAGCGAACAGAAATAAGTAACTATTAATGCATCTCAATGATTGACAGATCATATACAAATATGTAGCTCCAAAAGCAAAGATCAGCCACTTCGGATCTTGCGTCGCAACTAAAACTAACTAGTACGATTCCCATACATAAGATCAACATGTTAATGCATCTCAATGATTCATAGATCATATACAAATATGTAGCTCCAAAAGCAAAGATCTAGAAAAAACATCTGTTCTTCCTACTAACATGGATGCTTCTCTTGGCCAACATTCAGTACAAACTGAAAGACAAATTTGTTTGTGAAGTCTACAATTCCTCTTGCAAACGTAAGTGGTTTCACCAACAGCTGGAACCATGAGAATGAACCACACATGATGGAGGAACATCCACTACAATATGATTTGGTCTTCTCTTGATCACACCGTGAGACTATATTCGGAATATAAACTTTAACTTAGGGAAAATGATGCCCATTGTATAATTAGACCAAAGCAATGAAGCACCAAGTGTTGGCCAGTAAATAGTACAGTACTACTTTTCTGCAGTCCATGAAGTGACTATCCAATCTTTGTGTCTATTTTCAAATGGCACTGCATGCAGTGACTATACTATTCTCTTGTGCAGTTCAACCAAAATTGCGGACACTTTGTTTGTTTGCCAAATAGCAACGGGCAGACATCTCTGTGTGCACAAATATCAAGCAGCTAGTAAACATATACCACACCATGTTTGCAGTGATGGAAGAGGTGAAATTGATACAACCGAAATTGAGCATCCAATCATTGAATCTTGTCCTGCACCTCCAATGTAGGTCCACCCTGCCAATAAATTCACATGCAAACCACTAGTATTACTACCAAATGATAGTACAAAAAGAGTAGCAAGATAGTAGCAAACCATGTACCTTCGTAGTGAACAGCTCATAGTGCCACCAATTGGATATAAAGGTTTGGAAAAAAACATGCTCCTAATGTTGAACCAGTTGGACTTTGTGCAGCTCCACTAAAATCGAGCATCCCTGTTTGCAAAGATATTGAAAGCGTGATTACTATAAAAGTGGCACTAGTTGAAGCGTAGACTCACAAATATAAGCATTCCAATTTCTTAATGGGAAAAGGTAGCAAGATTGTTTCTAACCACCTGTTTGAAGGAATAAATAAAGCAACATCGGCTGATGTCAGGAAGGCATACATAGTTTTTTTCTGAAAACTGAGCCATTCCTGACCTTTCCTCTTCTTTTAAGAAAATATTGTGCAGCTCTACTAAAATAAAATGCCATCACCGCCTTGACAATTCAGTTACACTGTACAATAGGAAATGACTTAACATTACATCATGATGTCGGGTATGTAGTAGACATGCATTAGAGACAAACATACAGACCTCCTCCGATAACATAATGAACATTAATTTTAACAAAGGTGTGACTAGCTTTACCGGGATAATTTGAGTGAACTCTACACCCTTTGTTCCTTAATATAAGACGTTTTTGCGGTTCAATTTAAAGTACCCAAACATCTAGTATTTAGAAAAACAGGTAGTAGTTTTCTTGAGCACATATCTGGGAAACCTTGCCACACTTTATTTATGTCCATACGCTAATGCAACACCGTTCGAATACTACAAATATACACTAATCCAGTGGCTAGTGCAACAGTAGAGTAGTTAGTTTATTACAGGGTACAGTACAATGGTTTTACTGAACAGATTTCAATAAACTCTAGCACTGGAAGGTTTCTATAAGAATTAACAATACAAAATGTAAAGGTAACAAGTTTCAGCATTGGTATACTAGCTGTGCATGAGTATTAAACCAAATACAAAAGTCTGAAGGTAACTAGCATTATTAACTAATGACAGTAAAAAAAATTGCAAACCATGTACCTCCAAGGTAAATATCATTTCGAACTCGGGGGGACCTTAAAAATTGCTATCCCAATCTTGATAATCAATCAAACATAAAAACTTGATCTTTCCTCTTGATAATCAAGAGAACAGCCGAAGGAGGAGGTGCCCACTCTTGACCTTTCCTCTTGTCTTCATAATTGTTTGTGCAGTTTAACCAAAATAAAATGACATCAGCGCCTTGGCATTTTGGTGACACTGTACAAAAAAATTAACTTATCTCATGAAAGTGAGGTATGTAATCTATAAGCTTTAACAGTGCAAAAATCTGAAGGTAGTAAAAAGTTTCATCGTTGGTATACTGGCTGTGCAACAACATTAGAATGCCTTAGCTGAAAAATCTTTAATACATCCACAATCAACAGCTAACCCTGAAATGATCTAGTGACATTAAATGGCATTGATTAAATTTATCTGTGGCATTAGACTGAGAGCGGCATTAGTTAAATGTGGCATCACTTTAGCAGTAGCATTGCTTGACTTGACTGCTGGCGTTATACTAACAGCAAAAAAAGTGGCAATAAGAGCATGGGAGGCCCATTCGAACAGTGGGCGCACCAGTACGATGTACCTCCACGGACGCAGAGTGGTGAGGGAGGTATGGTTGCCCAGAGCAACAAATATCCAGGTAGCATATGTGGATTACGTCCCATTTTTGTTCTCTTTAGCCACCTTTTTCCTATGTGAGGACAACAAACCGATCGACCTGGTCATTCTCTATTGCGTTGTCATGCCTTTCTACCCTTCTTCAACCAAGAGACACGAGACTCGTTCCTTAGCTACTGATTTTCCCCTTTTCAACCTAGATGCGGGTTCGATGCCTACTCTCTTGGACAGTACATGCTCCCTTCCTTTCCTTTTTCAACCCAAACATGCACAGTATCCGGAAATCGTAATACACGTGTGAATACATAGACCATAACATGTCCCTAGTGAGCCTCTAGTTGACTAGCTCGTTGGTCAATAGATAGTCATGGTTTCCTGACTATGGACATTAGATGTCATTGACAATGGGATCACATCATTAGGAGAATGATGTGATGGACAAGACCCAATCCTAAGCATAGCACAAGATCGTGTAGTTCGTTTTGCTAGAGCTTTTCCAATGTCAAGTATCTCTTCCTTAGACCATGAGATCGTGTAACTCCCGGATACCGTAAGAGTGATTTGGGTGTACCAAACGTCACAACGTAACTAGGTGACTATAAAGGTGCACTACAGGTATCTCCGAAAGTGTCTGTTGGGTTGACACGGATCGAGACTGGGATTTGTCACTCCGTAAGACGGAGAGGTATCTCTGGGCCCACTCGGTAATGCATCATCACAATGAGCTCAAAGTGACCAAGTGTTTGGTCACGGGATCATGCATTACGGTACGAGTAAAGTTACTTGCCAGTAACGAGACTGAACGAGGTATTGGCATACCGACGATCGAGTCTCGGGCATGTAATGTACCGAATGACAAAGGGAATTGTATACGGGGTTGTTCTAATCCTCGACATCGTGGTTCATCCGATGAGATCATCAAGGAGCATGTGGGAGCCAACATGGGTATCCAGATCCTGCTGTTGGTTATTGCCCGAGAGCCGTCTCGGTCATGACTACGTGTCTCCCGAACCCGTAGGGTCTACACACTTAAGGTTCGGTGACGCTAGGGTTGTATGAATATGAGTACGCAGTATACCAAATGTTGCTCGGAGTCCCGGATGAGATCGCGGACATCATGAGGAGTTTCGGAATGGTCCGAAGGTAAAGAATTATATATAGGAAGTGATATTTCGGCCATCGGGAAAGTTTCGGGGTCACCCGGTATTGTACCGGTACCACCGGAAGGGTCCCGGGGGGTCCACCGGGTGGGGCCACCCATCCCGGAGGGCCCCATGGGCTGAAGTGGGAGGGGAGCCAGCCCATAGTGGGCTGGTGCGCCCCCCTAGGCCCACCCCCTGCGCCTAGGGTTGAAACCCTAGGGTGGGGGGGGGGCGCACCACATGCCTTGGGGGGCACTCCTCCCCCCTTGGCCGCCGCCCCCTTGGGAGATTGAATCTCCCAGGGCCGGCGCCCCCCCTGGGGGCCTATATAAAGGGAGGTGGGAGAGGGGCAGCCGCACCCTGAAGTCCTGGCGCCCCCTCCCCCTGCTACACCTCTACCTCCTCCGTCACGTGCTTGGCGAAGCCCTGCCGGAGTGCTGCTATTCCACCACCACCACGCCGTTGTGCTGCTGCTCGAGCCATCATCATCAACCTCTCCTTCCCCCCTTGCTGGATCAAGAAGGAGGAGACATCATCCTCTCCGTACGTGTGTTGAACGCGGAGGTGCCGTCCGTTCGGCGCTAGGATCTCCGGTGATAGGATCACGACGAGAACGACTACTTCAACCCCGTTCTTTTGAACGCTTACGCTCGCGATCTACAAAGTGGTATGTAGATGCATCTCCCATGACATGTTGCTTAGATGAACTTATAGATGGATCTTGGTGAAACCGTAGGAAAAATTTTAATTTTCTGCAACGTTCTCCAACAGTGGCATCATGAGCTAGGTCTATGTGTAGTTCTCTATTTCATGAGTAGAACACAATTATGTTGTGGGCGTAGATCTTGTCAACTTGCTTGCCGCTACTAGTCTTATCTTGCTTCAGCGGTATTGTGGGATGAAGCGGCCCGGACCAACCTTACACGTACGCTTACGTGAGACCGGTTCCACCGACTAACATGCACTAGTTGCATAAGGTGGCTGGCGGGTGTCTGTCTCTCCCACTTTAGTTGGAGAGGATTCGATGAAAAGGGTCCTTATGAAGGGTAAATAGAAGTTGACAAAATCACGTTGTGGTTATTCGTAGGTAAGAAAACGTTCTTGCTAGAACCCAATTGCAGCCACGTAAAAGATGCAACAACAATTAGAGGACGTCTAACTTGTCTTTGCAGCAATTGTCATGTGTTGTGATATGGCTAGAAGTTGTGATGAATGATGAATGATATATTGTGATGTATGAGATCATGTTCTTGTAATAGGAATCTTGACTTGCATGTCGATGAGTATGACAACCGGCAGGAGCCATAGGAGTTGTCTTTATTTTTTGTATGACCTACGTGTCATTGAAGAACGCCATGTAAACTACTTTACTTTATTACTAAACGCGTTAGTCATAGAAGTAGAAGTAGTCGTTGGCGTGACAACTTCATGAAGACACGATGATGGAGATCATGGTGTCATGTCGGTGACAAGATGATCATGGAGCCCCGAAGATGAAGATCAAAGGAACTATATGATATTGGCCATATCATGTCACTACTTTATATAATTGCATGTGATGTTTATTATGTTTTATGCATCTTGTTTACTTAGAACGACGGTAGTAAATAAGATGATCCCTTACAACAATTTCAAGAAGTGTTCTCCCCTAACTGTGCACCATTGCTAAAGTTCATCGTTTCGAAGCACCACGTGATGATCGGGTGTGATAGATCCTTACGTTCACATACAACGGGTGTAAGACAGTTTTACACATGCAAAAACACTTAGGGTTAACTTGACGAGCCTAGCATGTACAGACATGGCCTCGGAACACGGAGACCGAAAGGTCGAACACGAGTCGTATGGAAGATACGATCAACATGAGAATGTTCACCGACGATGACTAGTCCGTCTCACGTGATGATCGGACACGGCCTAGTCAACTCGGATCGTGTAACACTTAGATGACTAAGGGGTTGTCAAATCTGAGTGGGAGTTCATTAAATAATTTGATTGGATGAACTTAATTATCATGAACTTAGTCTAAAATCTTTGCAAAATATGTCTTGTAGATCAAATGGACAACGCTCATGTCAACATGAACTTCAACGCGTTCCTAGAGAAAACCAAGCTGAAAGATGATGGCAGCAACTATACGGACTAGGTCCGGAGCCTTAGGATCATCCTCATAGCTGCCAAGAAAGCATATGTCCTTGAAGCACTGTTAGGTGACCCACCTGCTCTCCCAGCACTGCAAGACGATTTGAACGTTTGGCAGACACGTGCTGATGATTACTCCCTTGTTTAGTGTGGCATGCTTTACAGCTTAGAACCGGGGCTCCAAAAGTGTTTTGAGCCACACGGAGCATATGAGATGTTCGAGGAGCTGAAACTAGTTTTCCAACCTCATGCCCGGGTCGAGAGATATGAAGTCTCCAACAAGTTCAATAGTTGTAAGATGGAGGAAAACAGTTCTGTCAGTGAGCATATACTCAAAATGTCTGGGTTGCACAGCCGCCTGTCCCAGCTGGACATTAACCTCACGGATGAGGCGGTCATTGACAGAATCCTTCAGTCGCTCCTACCAAGCTACAAGAGCTTTGTGATGAACTATAATATGCAGGGGATGGTGAAGACCATTCCTGAAGTATTTTCAATGCTGAAGTCGGCAGAGGTTGAAATCAAGAAAGAACATCAAGTGTTGATGGTCAATAAGACCACTAAGTTCAAGAAGGGCACGGGTAAGAAGAACTTCAAGATGGACGGCAAAGATGTTGCCGCGCTCGGTAAGCCAGTTGCCGGGAAGAAGTCAAAGAATGGACCCAAGCCTGAGACTGAGTGCTTTTATTGCAAGGGGAAGGGTCACTGGAAGCGGAACTGCCCCAAATACTTAGCGGATAAGAAGGCCGGCAACACTAAAGGTATATTTGATATACATGTAATTGATGTGTACCTTACCAGTACTCATAGTAACTCCTGGGTATTTGATACCAGTGCCGTTGCTCATATTTGTAACTCACGGCAGGAGCTGCGGAATAAGCGGAGACTCGCGAAGGACGAGGTGACGATGCGCGTCGGGAATGGTTCCAAGGTCGATGTGATCGCCGTCGGCACGCTACCTCTACATTTACCTACGGGATTAGTTATAAACCTTAATAATTGTTATTTGGTGCCAAGTTTGAGCATGAACATTGTATCTGGATCTCGTTTGATACGAGATGGCTACTCATTTAAATCCGAGAATAATGGTTATTCTATTTATATGAGAGATATGTTTTATGGTCATGCCCCTACGGTCAATGGTTTATTCTTAATGAATCTCGAGCGTAATGTTACACATATTCATAGCGTGAATACCAAAAGATGTAAAGTTGATAACGATAGTCCCACATACTTGTGGCACTGCCGCCTTGGTCACATTGGTGTCAAGCGCATGAAGAAGCTCCATGCTGATGGACTTTTGGAGTCTCTCGATTATGAATCATTTGACACATGCGAACCATGCCTCATGGGCAAGATGACCAAGACTCCATTCTCCGGAACAATGGAGCGAGCAACCAACTTGTTGGAAATCATACATACCGATGTGTGCGGTCCAATGAGCGTTGAGGCTCGCGGAGGATATCCTTATGTTCTCACTCTCACTGATGACTTGAGTAGATATGGGTATGTCTACTTGATGAAACACAAGTCTGAGACCTTTGAAAAGTTCAAGGAATTTCAGAATGAGGTAGAGAATCAACGTGACCGAAAGATAAAATTCTTACGATCGGATCGTGGAGGAGAATATTTAAGTCACGAATTTGGTACAACTTAAGAAAATGTGGAATCGTTTCACAACTCACGCCGCCTGGAACACCTCAGCGTAACGGTGTGTCCGAACGTCGTAATCGCACTCTATTGGATATGGTGCGGTCTATGATGTCTCTTACCGATTTACCGCTATCATTTTGGGGATACGCTCTAGAGACAGCTACATTCACTTTAAATAGGGCACCGTCTAAATCCGTTGAGACGACACCGTATGAATTATGGTTTGGGAAGAAACCTAAGCTGTCGTTTCTAAAAGTTTGGGGATGCGATGCTTATGTCAAGAAACTTCAACCTGAAAAGCTCGAACCCAAGTCGAAAAAATGCGTCTTCATAGGATACCCTAAAGAAACCATTGGGTATACCTTCTACTTAAGATCCGAGGGCAAGATCTTTGTTGCCAAGAACGGATCCTTTCTGGAAAAAGAGTTTCTCTCGAAAGAACTAAGTGGGGAGGAAAGTAGAACTCGATGAAGTACTACCTCTTGAACAGGATAGCAGTGCAGCTCAGGAAAATGTTCCCGTGATGCCTACACCAACTGAAGAGGAAATTAATGATGATGATCAAGGTACTTCGGATCAAGTTGCTACTGAACTTCGTAGGTCCACAAGGACACGTTCCGCACCAGAATGGTACGGCAACCCTGTCCTGGAAATCATGTTGTTAGACAACGGTGAACCTTCGAACTATGAAGAAGCAATGGCGGGCCCAGATTCCAACAAATGGCTAGAAGCCATGAAATCCGAGATAGAATCCATGTATGAAAACAAAGTATGGACTTTGACTGACTTGCCCAATGATCGGCGAGCGATAGAAAACAAATGGATCTTTAAGAAGAAGACGGACGCGGATGGTAATGTCGCCATTTATAAAGCTCGACTTGTCGCTAAGGGTTATCGGCAAGTTCAAGGGATTGACTACGATGAGACTTTCTCTCCCGTAGCGAAGCTTAAGTCCGTCCGAATCATGTTAGCAATTGCCGCATACTATGATTATGAGATATGGCAGATGGACATCAAAACGGCATTCCTTAACGGTTATCTTAAGGAAGAGCTGTATATGATGCAGCCGGAAGGTTTTGTCGATCCTAAGAACGCTAACAAAGTATGCAAGCTCCAGCGATCCATTTATGGGCTGGTGCAAGCATCTCGGAGTTGGAACATTCGCTTTGATGAGATGATCAAAGCGTTTGGGTTTATGCAGACTTATGGAGAAGCCTGCGTTTACAAGAAAGTGAGTGGGAGCTCTGTGGCATTTCTCATATTATATGTAGATGACATACTTTTGGTGGGAAATGATATAGAATTCTTGGACAGCATTAAGGCCTACTTGAATAAGTGTTTTTCAATGAAGGACCTTGGAGAAGCTGCTTACATATTAGGCATCAAGATCTATAGGGATAGATCGAGACGCCTCATAGGTCTTTCACAAAGCACATACCTTGATAAGATTTTGAAGAAGTTCAAAATGGATCAGTCCAAGAAAGGGTTCTTGCCTGTACTGCAAGGTGTGAGGTTGAGGTCGGCTCAATGCCCGACCACGGCAAAAGATAAAGAAGAGATGAGCGTCATCCCCTATGCCTCAGCCATAGGATCTATTATGTATGCCATGCTGTGTACCAGACCTGATGTAAACCTTGCCGTAAGTTTGGTAGGAAGGTACCAAAGTAATCCCGGCAAGGAACACTGGACAGCGGTCAAGAATATCCTGAAGTACCTGAAAAGGACAAAGGACATGTTTCTCGTTTATGGAGGTGACGAAGAGCTCGTCGTAAAGGGTTACGTCGACGCTAGCTTCGACACAGATCTGGATGACTCTAAGTCACAAACCGGATACGTGTATATGTTGAATGGTGGAGCAGTAAGCTGGTGCAGCTGCAAGCAGAGCGTCGTGGCGGGATCTACATGTGAAGCGGAGTACATGGCAGCCTCGGAGGCAGCGCATGAAGCTATTTGGGTGAAGTAGTTCATCACCGACCTAGGAGTCATACCCAATGCGTCGGGGCCGATCAAGCTCTTCTGTGACAACACTGGAGCTATTGCCCTTGCCAAGGAGCCCAGGTTTCACAAGAAGACCAGGCACATCAAGCGTCCTTTCAACTCCATCCGAGAAAATGTTCAAGATGGAGACATAGATATTTGCAAAGTACATACAGATCTAAATGTCGCAGATCCGTTGACTAAACCTCTCTCGCGAGCAAAACATGATCAACACCAGAACTCTATGGGTGTTCGGTTCATCACAATGTAACTAGATTATTGACTCTAGTGCAAATGGGAGACTGTTGGAAATATGCCCTAGAGGCAATAATAAAAACATTATTATTATATTTCCTTGTTCATGATAATTGTCTTTTATTCATGCTATAACTGTATTATCCGGAAATCGTAATACACGTGTGAATACATAGACCATAACATGTCCCTAGTGAGCCTCTAGTTGACTAGCTCGTTGGTCAATAGATAGTCATGGTTTCCTGACTATGGACATTAGATGTCATTGAGAACGGGATCACATCATTAGGAGAATGATGTGATGGACAAGACCCAATCCTAAGCATAGCACAAGATCGTGTAGTTCGTTTTGCTAGAGCTTTTCCAATGTCAAGTATCTCTTCCTTAGACCATGAGATCGTGTAACTCCCGGATACCGTAAGAGTGCTTTGGGTGTACCAAACATCACAACGTAACTGGGTGACTATAAAGGTGCACTACAGGTATCTCCGAAAGTGTCTGTTGGATTGACACGGATCGAGACTGGGATTTGTCACTCCGTATGACGGAGAGGTATCTCTGGGCCCACTCGGTAATGCATCATCACAATGAGCTTAAAGTGACCAAGTGTTTGGTCACGGGATCATGCATTACGGTACGAGTAAAGTGACTTGCCAGTAACGAGACTGAACGAGGTATTGGGATACCGACGATCGAGTCTCGGGCATGTAACGTACCGAATGACAAAGGGAATTGTATACGGGGTTGTTCTAATCCTCGACATCATGGTTCAGCCGATGAGATCATCAAGGAGCATGTGGGAGCCAACATGGGTATCCAGATCCCGCTGTTGGTTATTGCCCGAGAGCCGTCTCGGTCATGACTACGTGTCTCCCGAACCCGTAGGGTCTACACACTTAAGGTTTGGTGACGCTAGGGTTGTATGAATATGAGTATGCAGTATACCGAATGTTGTTCGGAGTCCCGGATGAGATCCCCGACGTCACGAGGAGTTTCGGAATGGTCCGGAGGTAAAGAATCATATATAGGAAGTTGTATTTCGGCCATCGTGAAAGTTTCGGGGCCACCCGGTATTGTACCGGGACCACCGGAAGGGTCCCGGGGGGTCCACCGGGTGGGGCCACCCATCCCGGAGGGCCCCATGGCCTGAAGTGGGAGGGGAGCCAGCCCATAGTGGGCTGGTGCGCCCCCTAGGCCCACCCCCTGTGCCTAGGGTTGAAACCCTAGGGTGGGGGGGCGCACCACATGCCTTAGGGGGCAATCCTCCCCCCTTGGCCGCCGCCCCCTTGGGAGATTGAATCTCCCAGGGCCGGCGCCCCCCCTGGGGGCCAATATAAAGGGAGGGGGGAGAGGGGCAGCCGCACTCTGAAGTCCTGGCGCCCCCTCCCCCTGCTACACCTCTTCCTCCTCCGTCATGTGCTTGGCGAAGCCCTGCCGGAGTGCTGCTTTTCCACCACCACCACGCCGTTGTGCTACTGCTGGAGCCATCATCATCAACCTCTCCTTGCCCCCTTGCTGGATCAAGAAGGAGGAGACGTCATCCGCTCCGTACGTGTGTTGAACGCGGAGGTGCCGTCCGTTCGGCGCTAGGATCTCCGGTGATAGGATCACGACGAGAACGACTACTTCAACCCCGTTCTTTTGAAAGCTTCCGCTCGTGATCTACAAAGTGGTATGTAGATGCATCTCCCATGACTCGTTGCTTAGATGAACTCATAGATGGATCTTGGTGAAACCGTAGGAAAATTTTTCATTTTCTGCAACGTTCTCCAACAATCGCTTGAGGGTAAGGCTTGGGCAGTGCAAATGGAGATTGGATTGTTTACATTGGGTCCAACTGCGAGTGTGAACTTGTGAATGTGCACACTCATGACCGGGTTCCACTTCCAAAAATCTCAGCAGACTGCCCAGAGGTTGAGCACACCTGTATTGTACGCACGTTCAAATACAATCATGGTGACTGTCTTCTACGGAAGATAGCAATTTCTCGAGTCCCCAACCGCTCTTGGAATTACAACAACTATGAAGTTGTTGCTATCTTCGACAAGCTTGTTGCCGTCGTCAGTGGTTTGACTGGATGGATATTGCTCAAAAATCAGTTTCTGTACACGGATGAGTACTGTGATGCAATTGAATACGAGGGCCTTGTGTTTGCTGCCACCACCCATGGCACTGTTTTTGCATGGCATCCTCGTTGTTTCGGTACGTTTGTCTTCCACCATAATTATAATTGTTTCATCCACATGCATGCGGGTTAGCAAGGCTGGTCATAGTGGGGAGTAACTTAGACTAGTAACATGCATATGTTACTAGTTTATGTTACTACCTCTAAAGTGCATAGTATCTTAGATTAGTATCATAGGTGGTCTCATTTATTGCCATGCATGACACATAGTAGCATCACATTTATTATGTTACAGTATCTACCTATGTTACTATAACCATCTCTCTCTTCCTTAATTGCCTGCCACATAAGCATGTTTGCGAGTCCCAAGTGCATGATACTACTTATGTTACCCCCACTATGGCCAGCCTTACTAATTAACCTTCTTCTTGTGTTTCCAAGGTCCTGTGAACATTGCACCACCTATACTTGAAGATTTTTATAACCAAGGGGGAGATGATGATGGTTGATCACGAGCATGAGGACGAGCATCACCCATATACTATTTGGCGCCTGGCAGCTAATTCCGATGGATCACCTCTTCCCGTGTGTATACAGCCCACTGATGATGTTACTGCTAAGGAAGCAGGTGTAGTCTCCCATGGTCGCACTCTCCGGACCTATTCCAACACCCGTTGCATGGTACTCGGGATGGATACTAGTGTGCTAGCACCAACTCCTTCTCCCTGGTACAGAATTGATAGACTTGGAGAAAATTCGCTCTTCCTTGGACAAAACTATCCAATGATGGTGAAAGAAGATCCAACTGCTGTTGACACAACGTTACTACCATTTATGAGAAGCAACTGTGTCTATACCTCGGACATTTGGGTGGTTCCCTACCCTGGTACTGATATAGTAGGCTGCTTCAGCCTGGATGATCAGTCCTGCGTTGGTCTCCAGATCGACAATGGATGGCCAGTCGTAGAGAATCACTTGTGGTTCAAAGCAAGCATTTCCAACGCCGATGAATTGTTGAGTTGAAGTTCATTTCATTGCTTGTTATTTGTTGTGTGGTGAAAACTTTAGTATTTATAATGTATCCTCGTTGTCGATGTGGGTTGATGACCTGTTGTATGTAATAAAATTATATGCCTGTGATAAACTTACTAAATTTATGAATGGCTTTCGAGTTGCTTCTGTGAGTGAGTGGTGCGACGAGGCAAGAAAATATTTTCCGAATACATAATTGTACGTGCATTGCAATAGGTTATCGGATGAGGCCAATCATCAACAATAGTAGTACACTATTTGTACTAGCTTCACATGCTTTGCACGTCGTGCGGGTGTTTTTATTGTACCCATACGTAACCAACACCTCGAATCCTCGATACTAGTAGTACTATATAGTAAGTAGTAGGAGTAGTAGGGTGGCATGGGCCAGAACAAGCATTCACATCCAGGAGTACGGCACACGCCACCAGCACGACTTCCATCTGACACCAAATTTCTTGGAGTCCGTGCTAGAGCAATCTCTTCAACCTCATCGTTTCTCTAACTTAGCCATCGCGCAGCGGGCGAGGTGGGGGTTTGCTGTCGGGGAAACTGATCCACGAACACCTATGGGGCCGGCGGACCGTGGCCCCTTTCGGTTCGGCGGGGGGCGGAGGTCGCACGAAGAGCAGATCGAGGCGAAGCACACGAGCAGTTTACCCAGCTTCAGAGCTCTCCGGAGAGATAATACTCCTACTGCTGCTTGTCTGATTGTATTGTGTTCTTGCTCAAGAGAGCTAAGTGTTTTTCTGGCTTCCGAATGATCCGAGCCCTCTCTACATTGCGCATGGGCCTCCTTTTATATGCTCAGGGGGTCACCGACAGGTGGCAACGTAAACAAGGGTACAAATGTAAAAAGAGAGGTGGTTGGTACAGTTACTTGTACAGTGTTTCCTACCTAACCCTAACGGCAGGGGACAAGGGCATTAAATGCCCATCTGTGTAGCCCAAACAGTGCAGAAAAGGACCATCAGGGGCGCCACCGCTCGCCACGATGGCGATCTTGTCAGCTTCACATGCCACCGCGCACCGCTGGCTGCACAGCCTCCTGCCACGCGCGCCTGGAAAGGCCCCCAGAGCGACACGTTGGTCGATGCGCTGGAGCATGGGCACAGAGTGGCCGCCTGCCGCGGCAAGCGCCTTGCCTCGGCCGTTGCCTTGTCGGGTCCGGAAGCTTGTCGCTCATCGGGCCTTGCCGGGACGCGCGGCGCGTCGCGGCAAGTTCCTTGAAATGCCTTGGTTGGCCTTCCCGGCAAGCTCCTCTTGCCGGGGCCTTGTCTCCTGGGCTTAAATACTTTGTTCTTGAATGGCTCCAAAGGAACCACGGAGGATCTTGGCGGTCGCCCAGTCAAGCCTTGCCGTGGGGTGCTGCAACTGCCCGTGCACAAGTTCGGGATACTAGGGTACCCCTACTCTAGTACGCCGACAGGAGCCCCCGGACCTGGGCCACACACGGTGCCGAGCGCTGTTGGGCCAGGACCAAAACAGGGCATGGGCACACGCGGCCTGGGCCACGCCGTATCTTACTCCGTATCCACCGCGCCCTCCCCAACGGCACGCGTCCAATGCGGCGTCGTGGGAGAGATCGTCTGTGGATTCTTTATTCGGAAGGGCGAAACGTCCGCCCCCTCCCTCTTTA